>NC_090649.1:141180116-141545116 GCF_040937935.1 Hyperolius riggenbachi
TGTATGACCGAGCAATAAACCGTGAAAGCTGCAGTAGTCTGAATGGAAAAACCTCCCTGGCGGTATGATTATTTCCAGATTTATTTTCCAAAAGCGGTGCAATTTTTTCACAAGCTTTCAGACTCTAAAAATCATACTAGATAGATCTGGGGCAGCCCTACACATTCCACACCTCCAATGGATCCAACTCTGGATTACTGCTCTAAGCTGTGGATTTCCGTCCCGAGCCTGACTCGGGGTTACCGCCAAGGAGGTTAAGGGGCGAAAAGACTGTGGTCCTCAAGTGGATAATAGGATAACAGAGGCGCCAATAGGATAAAAAACACTAAAAGAACTTAAAAACCCATTTTGGTAATAGAGGAGGCAGTGGTGGACTCACCCCCTCCAAGCAGAACACACGACTGTGGATTTTCAGTCAAAACAATTTTATTGGATACTCCAAATAAAGTGCAACGTGTTTCACGGGATACAAACCCGCTTTATCAGGCAATAACAGATAGGAGTAAACAGCTGTAACAGAGACAATAGAGTAAATGAAACTGTAGTGCTTTGGCAAAATTCATTCTGATTATTCGGACATTGATTTGGCTATGAATATATTTCAATAGTGGCATAAAAATATGTTGCATAAATCTGCATGCATATGCATGAACCTGTGTTTGAAATACATGCAATCAACAGAGAATTGTGGTATACAATAGCAAAGATTATTGGGGGGGGGGGGAATAGATAAAAAAAAAATAGATAAAAAAAATATAAAAAAAAATAAAAAATTTGCATACCTATACATAAACCTGTGTTCGACAAACATACAATTGACAGAGGATTGTGGCAGGAATTAGTATCCAAACTATTGCTAGTTTTAGTGGAAGTATGAATCGCACAGTGAATTATACGTTTAAATTAAATAAAATATATATATTTTGTTGCATAAATTTGTATGCATATACATAAACCTGTGTTCAAAATACAGTTGACAGAGTAGATGGGGTAATGGGCAGGATTCAATGGGAAAAGGCCACGGTGGACAGGAAGTGCATTCATTTGGCTATGAATATACCTCAAGAGTGGCATAAAATACGTTGCATAGATTTGCATACCTATACATAAACCTGTGTTCGACAAACATACAATTGACAGAGGATTGTGGCAGGAATTAGTATCCAAACTATTGCTAGTTTTAGTGAAAGTATGAATCGCACAGTGAATTATACGTTTAAATTAAATAAAATACCATAGCAAAGATTTGTAACCGAGATTAAGCTTATATAAAAGGTCCTCAAGTGGTTAATCATGTTACTTTTGGCACTGTAATTACCAATTCTGTATGCTGTATCGATTCTGTATCTTATACCAATTCTATATTTTATATATTAGTGTATACCATTATCTATTATGTACCCCCTGTTTGTTTCTTTCTTTGTACAGCGCCACAGAATATATTGGTGTCTAATTAATCAATAATATTAATAAAAAGAGCTTTACTGTGGAAATAGACATTTGGAACGTCTTCAACAGAGTGTTAAGGCCTGAACACTTGTTAGATGGATGTTGTGCGACTGGGATCAGGAACTTATTCTGCGGGTGACATCGCTGGGCCGAGAGTCTGAGTTCTGGGGGGGGGGGGGGGGGAGCACAGATGTGACATGACGTGGCAGGTGGGGTGAGCGACAAAAACAAAGTTATAGGCCTTCACTTGCCCGTCAGATCACTGGATTATCAGTAGAGGCGATCATTATTGGCCGTCTTGGCCATCTTTAATCTAGCGTGTGTACGGGCCTTTAGGGTTAGGGGATGGGGTGCCATGACAAAGCCTTTTTTTACCCTAGATATGACATCTAACGTTTTGTACACATTCTGTATGCCTGGCTATTACAGTCATGTGAAACTAATAGCACAAGGACAAAAGGTGGCATGTTACCTGAGGTCAGCCAGTAGCAAGGGTTTGTAACAATTGGATGGATGTGTTTACGTCATGTCATGTAGGTCACGTAAATTTGATGAGACAATAAATATAGATTCCAATCCATATTCTATAGAACAAAGAGCCTTTATGGTGGTTAAACATCACCAGGGCAAACAAAGGTACATAGTGTAAAGGGGAAATCCAACTGATGTAAAGCACATAGGATTAATAATAACAGGTGAAAGGTTCTAGGACCCCCATGCCAGCTCATTAAGCAGGATGGTTTATTGCACTGGCAAACAGAGGACCTACAGAGAACACTTACACACTGCAGATCAGTCTGATTTGCTGCAAATTCCATTTTCAGCTCATTACTATCCTTCAATGTATGCTCTGATATGCAGCTAAAAAGCATATTTGGCTAATGAGTCCATGAAAATGCCTTAGACTCAGCCTTGTTTCTAAATTGCAGTGTGATTTATATGTCTGAGAAAAGGAAAAAGTCTGTGAGAAAATCTGAATAACAGATCATAAAACATAGTTAAGGGCATAGCCAGAAATCAGAGATCCGCAAGCCTCTCACTACAGATGGATATTGAGCTTCCTTCGAAGTTAAGGTTCTTGCATAAGAGTTGAAAAGGGTCCTGTAGGGGCATAACTACAAATCAACAGCGCTTACACCATCCCTCCTCCCCCAGTGTTCACATCCCTTTCTTGCTTCCCCACCCATTGGTGATGCCAATAGCCAGGGGGTCGTCTGCCTGGGGCCATATAACAAGTATGGCCATCATGATTCTCACCCATAACAAGTGTGACCACAGCAATACCAGATCTATGTACTAATGTAATTCGTTTTTGGTCAGCTGCTCCCACTTAACAGCCATGCTTTTGGTGTATATGCAGAGCTTCTGTTTGGGTTCAAGGTGCGTTTGTAGTTCCTGGGGGGGCTCAGCGCATCTCTGATGGAGGCCATTCGGAGGCGGCCTGGTGTTGCGCTGATCCACCTTTTGCGCAATTTTCAATTTTGATTTTATTTGATTAGCCGCACCCAGGCTATGCATATACATAGGTTAGGATTTAGTTAGTGTTAGGCCCCTCCCATGGAGGATTGACTTCTTCGCAGTGGGAGGGACGAGTACTTAATAGGTTGCATGCAAGCTGTTAATGGAAACCAACATCCTCCTCTAGTGGTAGACAGGTCATGTGTATGCTCGGTGTGTATTCGACCCCACAAGTGGGGCTTGCACTCTTTTGCAGGTAGGCACTAGTCTGTTTTTAAGTAGCGCTGCTCATTTCCTTGCTATGTACTAATGTAATTCGTTTTTGGTCAGCTGCTCCCACTTAACAGCCATGCTTTTGGTGTATATGCAGAGCTTCTGTTTGGGTTCAAGGTGCGTTTGTAGTTCCTGGGGGAGCTCAGCGCATCTCTGATGGAGGCCATTCGGAGGCGGCCTGGTGTTGCGCTGATCCACCTTTTGCGCAATTTTCAATTTTGATTTTATTTGATTAGCCGCACCCAGGCTATGCATATACATAGGTTAGGATTTAGTTAGTGTTAGGCCCCTCCCATGGAGGATTGACTTCTTCGCAGTGGGAGGGACGAGTACTTAATAGGTTGCATGCAAGCTGTTAATGGAAACCAACATCCTCCTCTAGTGGTAGACAGGTCATGTGTATGCTCGGTGTGTATTCGACCCCACAAGTGGGGCTTGCACTCTTTTGCAGGTAGGCACTAGTCTGTTTTTAAGTAGCGCTGCTCATTTCCTTGCTATGTACTAATGTAATTCGTTTTTGGTCAGCTGCTCCCACTTAACAGCCATGCTTTTGGTGTATATGCAGAGCTTCTGTTTGGGTTCAAGGTGCGTTTGTAGTTCCTGGGGGGGCTCAGCGCATCTCTGATGGAGGCCATTCGGAGGCGGCCTGGTGTTGCGCTGATCCACCTTTTGCGCAATTTTCAATTTTGATTTTATTTGATTAGCCGCACCCAGGCTATGCATATACATAGGTTAGGATTTAGTTAGTGTTAGGCCCCTCCCATGGAGGATTGACTTCTTCGCAGTGGGAGGGACGAGTACTTAATAGGTTGCATGCAAGCTGTTAATGGAAACCAACATCCTCCTCTAGTGGTAGACAGGTCATGTGTATGCTCGGTGTGTATTCGACCCCACAAGTGGGGCTTGCACTCTTTTGCAGGTAGGCACTAGTCTGTTTTTAAGTAGCGCTGCTCATTTCCTTGCTATGTACTAATGTAATTCGTTTTTGGTCAGCTGCTCCCACTTAACAGCCATGCTTTTGGTGTATATGCAGAGCTTCTGTTTGGGTTCAAGGTGCGTTTGTAGTTCCTGGGGGGGCTCAGCGCATCTCTGATGGAGGCTATTCGGAGGCGGCCTGGTGTTGCGCTGATCCACCTTTTGCGCAATTTTCAATTTTGATTTTATTTGATTAGCCGCACCCAGGCTATGCATATACATAGGTTAGGATTTAGTTAGTGTTAGGCCCCTCCCATGGAGGATTGACTTCTTCGCAGTGGGAGGGACGAGTACTTAATAGGTTGCATGCAAGCTGTTAATGGAAACCAACATCCTCCTCTAGTGGTAGACAGGTCATGTGTATGCTCGGTGTGTATTCGACCCCACAAGTGGGGCTTGCACTCTTTTGCAGGTAGGCACTAGTCTGTTTTTAAGTAGCGCTGCTCATTTCCTTGCTATGTACTAATGTAATTCGTTTTTGGTCAGCTGCTCCCACTTAACAGCCATGCTTTTGGTGTATATGCAGAGCTTCTGTTTGGGTTCAAGGTGCGTTTGTAGTTCCTGGGGGGGCTCAGCGCATCTCTGATGGAGGCCATTCGGAGGCGGCCTGGTGTTGCGCTGATCCACCTTTTGCGCAATAGTTAAGGGCATAGCCAGAAATCAGAGATCCGCAAGCCTCTCACTACAGATGGATATTGAGCTTCCTTCGAAGTTAAGGTTCTTGCATAAGAGTTGAAAAGGGTCCTGTAGGGGCATAACTACAAATCAACAGCGCTTACACCATCCCTCCTCCCCCAGTGTTCACATCCCTTTCTTGCTTCCCCACCCATTGGTGATGCCAATAGCCAGGGGGTCGTCTGCCTGGGGCCATATAACAAGTATGGCCATCATGATTCTCACCCATAACAAGTGTGACCACAGCAATACCAGATCTGGAGCCTGGAACCTTGTATAAGAGTGGGTCCACACTAGACCCGGTTGCAGGACGGACACTGCAGTCCGGATCAGGGGAAGTACCCACCGTACTGCAAACTGATGAAAGTGCATCAGTTTTGCATCAGTTTCCGTTCAGGTTTTTCCCTGACAGAAAACGTCTCTATCATTAGGAAGGAGTGGGAGGATTTTTTTGGGCCAATCATAAAGCTCAGGCTATCCGTTTTAACATCCGTTTTTTGCCTGTGGAGCTAGAGATGCGTTTTCTCATTACTTTCACTACCCCTGCGTGTATCCGTGGTCCTGATCCGTTGCGTGAAAATGCAGCAGATCCGGACCTTCCGTTCAGGTTTTGAAAACGGATCCCCGCAAACGCAGACGGATCCGTTTTTTACTTGGGTGAGGCTGGCTGCTATTTTCAACATTAGTATCCGGGACTCCGTTTTTCATCAGGTTTGAAAAACGCAGCCACGGATACGTTTCCGGACCTAGTGTGGACTGGCTCTTAGAGGGAGGAAGGAAATGTCGTGCTTAAGCTCTCCACAGCCCTGGCTCCCCCTGTGGCTGTTCCCCTTACAGTTATACACCTTGTGCCTGGGGTAGCCAGTATGACCCAGTGCCATATACAGGCTTTCATTGGTGGCCAGTGGCTCCCCAACCCCTGTGATCCTGATGCTGGTCTAGTGTTTCCATCCCACTGAAAGTACTATGTATTGGTGATCAATGATGTGAGTACATATTTTAGCAACACTGCTTCAGTTGGGGGCCGGGTGGTGCTGCTAGTAGTAAAATACTGGTAATTTAATTTACCAATATTTTACTATATACTACCCAGCACCCATTCTCAACTTGGAACCTCCCTTCTAAGTGCCTAAACTAAACCGCCCTAATGCCTAACACTCTAACATGAATCCCCCCTGTTAGTGCCTAAACCGAAACCCTCACCTAATGCCTAATCCTAAACCACCCTCTAAGTGACAAAACCGAAGCCCTCCACCACCACCACCTAATGCCTAACTCCCACCTCTAAGTATCTTAATCAAACCTTGTAACTCCAGTGTCCAAACAACCATTAGTTGTAGCTGATCATCTACAAATGTCTACAACTATTAATTTATATGTAGTAGCCAATTAGTTACTACCTACATTGGGAGCGCAATTCTATACTTGGGTGCCCTATTACTGATAATTATCGCTGTTGTCTATTAGACACCTACCGATCTCATACCCAAATGACTTGATTTGCAATGATGCTGCCTTCTCTCTATGATGTTCAGGCCAGAATCCTCCATATTACAGAATCAGAATCACTGATTTTTGTAAAAAGAACAAAAATATATTTTTGGCAATACTCTGCTTTGATGTGAACAAATATGCATAAGTGCAGTCTAATGCCACAGAATACAAACATGGTGTATCAGCCACTCTCAAACATATCTGTATCCTCCAACACTATGATTTATTACACTGTCACTACTGTCCATTGTCAGTTCCACTACATCTGCATTCAATAGAACAAATTGATCTTTCTGGAGCTTTGTAGGCCTGTAGCAGATAGGCATCAATTTGCAAAAAAAAAAAGGAGTCTTCATTAAGCCCTCTAGAAACAGTATGTAATGCCACAAAACAGGGGGACATTGTGAGAATCCGCTCAGCTGCCTGCGCAGGCAGGCAGCCTTTTGACCATTGTTTAGGTTTGCTTGCTGCAGGACTCTGGAAAGGAGACCTTCTGTCAGTTGTGCAGCTTGTGTTGCTGAGGGATTTGCATACATTAGTCATGCAAATCCGTTACCTGCCTCCTGTGATGACTGGCACTATAAAAGCATTCTGCTCCCAGAATGCTTTGCTGGACATTTCCCTTCCATGGTCTGTTCCTGATGGACACTGCTGGAGTGTCAACCATTCTCGTTTGTTGAAGTTATCTTAGTGTAATTCGTGGGGATGCACTAGGCAGTTCCCTAGTGCAGTTAGGATTGCATTATCTGTTTTGCCTGTTCCGTCTGTCTTGTGTTTGGATCGCACAAGCCCTAGCGTTAGCGGCTGTGGATCCTTCTGATTGAGTCTGGAGTGTAGGTTGGAACAGCGGTTGTTTCTGCCTACCTCATCTGTTCTGTCTGCCGTGTGTTTGGATCCTTCTGTTCTGTCGCCTGGGATCGCGCTAGCCACTTTTCGCTAGCGCTGGGGATCCTTCTGTTCTGTCTCCTGGGATCGCGCTAGCTACTTTTCGCTAGCGCTGGGGATCCTTCTGTTCTGTCTTCTGGGATCGCGCTAGCCACTTTTCGCTAGTGCTGGGGATCCTTCTGTTCTGCTACTCTGTACCTGGATCGCGCTAGCCACTTTTCGCTAGTGCTGTGGATCCTATCTCCCGCTTGTCCCTGTTTTCGTGTGTCTGTCTTGTCTGATTCGAAACGCTTGCTGTAGGCTCGGTGAGGTAACCGTTAAGCAAGCGCTCGCGTTCTCTGTTTCGTGTTTGTCTGTCTTTGGTTAGTTAGGCGTGCTTGTCTCTGTTGTGCGTAACACGCGGAGACCGCGCACGAACGCGTGCACTGTTGCGAATGAGTGCGGTGTTCGCGTTCAGCTAGCATTTGTTCTTTTCTTTATCTTTCTCTTTGTATGATTTGCTGTGCCTTTGCTACCCTTGTGCTCTGTCCTGCTCAGTCTTGTGTCGCTATTGGCAATCGCCATTCTTGCGATTGCGTTTCCTACTTCGTTTTCGCCGTTGTGTGTTCGCCGTCGCTGGGTGGCGACTAATTTGGTGGGCACACATTGGTTCTGTCCTTTTGCTCTGTTCCCTGTGGGCTATCCAGCCCTGCCTAATTGTACCTTGTCCCGGATCTGTACAATTCCCATTTGGCATCTGTGGCTGTGCAGCGGCTGTGTTCGCCTGCACTCCACAGCGCCATCTGCCGGTGGGAATTGCCCTCTGCGGGTGCATAGCACCTAGCCTGGGTGTCCGCAATAATACGCTTGTGGAGGAAATCCGCCGCGTCAGCGCACG
Source organism: Hyperolius riggenbachi (assembly GCF_040937935.1). Classification (NCBI taxonomy): domain Eukaryota; kingdom Metazoa; phylum Chordata; class Amphibia; order Anura; family Hyperoliidae; genus Hyperolius; species Hyperolius riggenbachi. The sequence continues at coordinate 141,188,203 of NC_090649.1, forward strand.
TCTGGTGCGCTGACCACGGAGACGATTCCACAATCGTTACAGACATACTGTAATAAAAACAGAAGTTGGAGCATTTATGTAGAATATTCTTAAAAGGCCCACAGCACCCATCCCAGTCTCTGTATGAACTGATTGGATGCCGTGCTGAATTCATTACCATTAACAGTATATTTTTTCCCTATGTATTAGTCCCTTTCCATAGGCACAAGTTAAGTCAGAATAGGCACAAGTTAATCTTTCGTTAGTATACTTGATTACCATATTCTACCATTGGAAAAAGAATCAAAGATTTCCAAGCCTGCATTTTTTCACATAAACCTCCCATATTCCACTAAAGCTATCAGAGTGCTCAGCTCTTTAATATCTGCTGAAGTACTGTTTCTACCACGTTTGCAGTCAGATATTCAGCAAAATGAAACAGTTAAGCCCCAGCCTATAAATCTATCCCCCTCTCGCCCATTGATCATGCGGCTGACACTATCTTATAGTTATGAGTTTAGAATACTGTTTTCAATGCCGCACATGTCCACTAAAGCCTATTTAGTTTTCTCCAATTCTGATGGAGATCTGCAAGCATAGCACAGTAAATCACCTGACACTGCCAATTCAATCAGCCTACTGTTTGGATCAGACTGATAGAAGTTGCATTCCTAAACAGAAGGAAAATACGGCACTGGATACTGCACTGGAGTCATGCTGGAGAAGAATAAAAATTGCACACGATATGCTGAGATAAAAGGGAGAGATAAGCTATTTTAATTTATATCTGATGAAGTTCAGCACTGAGCTGGGAAATGTAATCGTTCTGCTGATGGACATGATCATTTCTCCTCTGAATTCATTCATCAGGAACAGTGGAATTGTGAGTGTCCAGTACCTGCCAATATCATTCAAATCATTTGTAACCCGGGAGCAAGCAGGCTGGCGAGCGAGATGCCATTTTTTTTCTCAGCCACTTCATAACCTTGGTCTTTTTGGCAGGTCTCATCAATAAAAGTGACACCTTTAGTGAGCTGTTACAATGGTTATGTGAATGGTATACAAAGAAACCTTTGTTGCATTTAGGGCATTTTGTGCAGTGTTCTAAAAAAGGGGATGGTGGGACTTTGTCTGAACAATATGTACTGGATAAGGGGGTAAAAAGGAAATAAAAATTGTAAGGTTTGATGTAACTGACAGATAGTAAAAAAGATACCACATCGGGCTTAAAAAACAAGTGACACCCATGCTAACCTAGAAATAAAAATCACATATATAAGTAGATAAATACTAGTTCTACTTACATAATAGATGTATTGCACTGTCCACGTTATGATTACTGTGAATTTTATAAAGGAGAATCAGAGAATCCTATTTTAGACAGTTTCCATCTTGGTTACCTTTGAATGAAGCTAATCCTGACATCATTTCCTCCCTCACTCTTCTTTTCTCCTCTTGCTAATTCAGTATTCGTTACCCGCCCTCCTCACAGAGTATTCAGACATTCCCACTAAGACCCCCTGCATGCAACTGTTTGGCCATGGTAAGTAAAGGGCCAGAGCTCCTAAGGTATGTGATAACTCCAAACCATAACAGCAGAACAAGTTTTGAAAATTTTGAATGCAGGATTAGCATCTTTATCACTTAGTACACTCAGACCAGTTGCTGTTGAAATTTGATTTTTATGGTGACAATCCCGCTTTAACGTCATCCGTAAAATGATGTGTCATTTTTGCATATTTTTGAAAATTTCTGTAATGTATAATGCAGATAGTGGAATATCGGTAATGTTACTGATAGTCTACTATTGCCTGACCGAATTCATTTCTCACACTAACCCCCCTACCTATGCCTTACACCACACACACACACACACACACACACACACACACACACACACACACACACACACACACACACACACACACACACACACACACACACACACACACACACACACACACACACACACACACACACACACACACACACACACACACACACACACACACACACACACACACACACACACACACACACCCCTTCACCTGACAAAGGGATAAGAATGCCCAAACATGCAGGGATGTCATAGGCATGAAAGTGATGTGCCCCAGGATGTGAGAGTAAACTGTAGTGCCCAGAGGAAACACATGGAGACACATGGAGAATATTCAAACTCCATGCAGATAGTGCCCTGGCTGGGATTTCAACCGGGGACCAGGACAAATGGTTGCTCCATTATATATCTGTGACCTTCTGGGAATGTGGAGTTTCATTGTGACATGAATGTTGGTTCATCACAATTTAGTTGTATGGACAGTAGTACATAATAGGGTGCTGTTCCCTAAATAGTTACTTAGTACTTAGTACTTTTTGGATGCAACCTATTTTTTATTTTTTTTCTTAATAGACACAGTTTCAATAACATTAAGTATATGTAGGTGTAGATTTGTGGAGTTCTGTTCTACACAGGGATGTTGGAATTATTCACTTTTATACATGTTATTGAGCCACTACTGATAGAGAAAACATATCATTAGATGGAAATACATCATACCTATGCTGCTAATCAATATGTTAGTTTAATATACATTTAGAATATATATAGTTTGCAAATTTTGCACATGAATGCCAATTTTATATCATATTTTAGACATGTCTTCAATTTCAGGGTTGTGTGCATATACTATTGTGAATGATGAAATTTACAGCAGACTATTTATATCTTCATTCATCAATTTACAAGGTGTCAGAATCATTACCATAGATTAATTCTGCTGAAAGCCCATAGAATGACACAGCGACACACCATCCATTGCTCTTGGATCCAGATTGCTTTGCAGACCCCTTTGTCAATATTTTATAATCATATTTTCCGAACAGTGGGAATTGTTTCTTAAAAAAAAAAGTTGATCTTAGGGATAAACACACTTCTGCAGCTGCACAAACACACACTTTGCTATTTGATAATTACCAGCTGCAACATTCTTCTATTCCACCAGGAGATGGCGAAACTGTTGACCAGTAATGTCCTTCACCATGTGATGTAAGAGTGCTGGTTTCAGACTAAATTTATAGTTTATGTGGACCATATTTGTTACACGTTTATTAAAGGAACACTATCAATACCAAGTGTTCTAAAATGACAAATAACGTCTAAGTAGCTGCATAAACATTTATCTACTTTTCATGTTAAATATCAGAGGCAAATGCTTTAATTCGTTGATTGTAGGTTGTAGCTGCATTGGAAGGATTCATTAGCAAAGGTGAGTCTGTGTGACACAGCCAGTGTTGTCCTTTGCATGTGAGACTACAGAGTTGTATGAAAAGCTATGGTGTCAGGTTTCACACACAATTACAAATGTTTATGCTGAACTTAAAGCATACCCGAAGTGACATGTGACATGATGAGATAGACATGTGTATGCACAGTGCCTAGCACACAAATAAAAATTGCTGTGTTCCTTTTTTTTCTTTCTCTGTCTGAAAGAGTTAAATATCAGGTATATAAGTGGCTGACTCAGTCCTGACTACAGTGTGACCCTCAATGATAAGAAATTCCAACTATAAAACACTTTCCTAGCAGAAAATGGCTTCTGAGAGCAAGAAAGAGATAAAAAGGGGAATTTCTTATCAATGAGGGTCACACTGTAGTCACTTCCTGTCTGAGTTAGGACTAAGTCAGCCACTTACATACCTGATATTTAACTTTTTCAGACAGAGAAAGAAAGAAAAGGAACACAGCATAGTTATTTGTGTGCTAGGCACTGTACATACACATGTCTATCTCATCATGTCACATGTCACTTCGGGTATCCTTTAAACAAGATACATTTCCTCTGCTCTCTGTGCAGACCGCTTAGTCAGAGACACAAGCAGCTGCAGTTCAGCTAGTGAGACTTGTCTTACACACAGGGTTAACAGACATAGGTAGAGGGATCCCTCCCCCTTCATGATTTACTGGTCTGTAGCCCTGCTCATCCTTGCTGTCAGTAAAATGTGATAGGAAACAAAGAGATAAGCAGTTGAATGCATACACCAGTGATCAGGAGCAGATCCTAAACTACTCTTATCACAATTAAAAAAAAAATGTTAATCGATAGTATTCCTTTACTCATTCTTTAATTGGGGTCTTTTCAATCTGTTTCATTACAGTTTGGACCGTATTTTTTATCTGATGAATTTTGAGCTACTTGATTTTTGCGTAGATTTGGTTCATTCATGCAGTTGCACATAAGTAACGGTATTACCAAGACTATGAATAGTATTATGATAATAAATGAATAAAGTTAATACATTTTTCACTTTTTCTCATGATACACTTTGTCTAGTTTGCCTTTAGGCACTCTGTAGAATGTCTAGGCAAAATACAAAGCATTTTGTACTTATTCTGAAATGATTTAGGTATTCTATAGAAAGCCTAGATTTCCCACTTTGCTTGTAACATATACATTATAAATATGTCCACATATTTTTCTAGTTACATGGGACTTCCCACGGAAGTATATCAAATCACAAAACTATCACCAATTGTCCCGTATAATGGTATTGTGGTGCCTCAGGCCTAGCAAGTCACCCACATATCACTCATAAACAAAAGATGTAATAACACCTTTTACCTGAAATCCATTATTGGATTTCAAATAAAAGCATTTTTTTTAATCCTTTTATATGAGTGATATGTGGTTGTTTGGTAAATAGATCAGACTCTTTGCATTATAGGGGGCAGTTGGTTATAGTTTAGTGATTTAATATAATTCCCTGCAATGTCCCATGTTACCAGAAAAAAAACTTTACATACAGCCAGATTTATACTTTTTCCGCCTCTAGGCCGAATGTGTTGTGGATGCCATTCCATGTGCAGCCCCCTCTATGTAACGTCCATGTAGTGCAGCCCTTCTGTTTCATATTACAGCTCACTTGGGCATCAGCTTCCCTTTTTCAAGCATTGCTCCCCATTTGCAGCCTTCTCTATCTTATGCATCAACCCCTTTTCCATGTCTAGGTGCCTCTTTAGGCTGTAGCCGCCCAAGGCAAGGGCCTTTATGGTCCTTTCAGAAATCTGGCCCTGTATATGCTTGTGTTAGACAGGGGATAGGAATAGTGACTTACAGCCGATTCAGACCGATGGCTGCTGGTGTCCATCCTCATTTACCTCCAGGATCCACTTTGTTCCGCATTGTGATGAATAGAAGCATTCACCTAAATGTGTTTACTGTCGATTGCTGTTGATTGCACAAGTTCTGCAGCCAATTTAATTTTTCAGAGACACTGCATGTAGCTTTTAAGGTCACTGGTTCCGGTCATCAGGTCCTCTGGGCGCACGGCACCGGTGGCATAGCGACAGATCATCGCGCAGCTATAGCAGTACTGCTAGGGGTGTAGCAATCGGGGGTGCAGAGGTTGTGACCGCATCGGGGCCCTTGGGCCAGAGGGGCCCTCCCTCGGCTGCAGTATTAGCATTCTATTGGTCCTGTGCTCATAATAATCACTTCTATAGATACTTTGAATAGTGGTAATCGATAACAAGCTGTTCCCCACCCCCTTCTTGCACCTCTGACACTGTAGTTGCCATTGGCAGGTTTTGGTGCGCTGTATCAATTGTAATGTATAGAGTGCTTAGGGGGCCCCAATGTAAAACTTGCATCGGGGCCCACAGCTCCTTAGCTATGCCGCTGAGTAATGCTATAGTCCTCACCACCCACAAGGGTAATTCGGGGTTCCGGTAAACACCACTAGCTACGTGAAATGACCATAAGTTCTTATTTTTCAATACAGATTCACATTGTCCTCCTCCTAATGTTTACTGTTTTGGTCGCAATATTTGTGCTGCTTGAGACTCTGCTGTACGTTTTTTGGTTGTATCTATGTTCCCCTTGTCCTCTTATTGTGCTTTGTAAAGCGCTGCGGAATATGTTGGCACTATAAAAATAAAATGAAAAATAATAATAATAATTGTGGTTCTTGCAATCTGTATTAAATAATATGCTACATGCCCCCTTAACAGACAACAGAAAGGAATGCTGCTGATAAGGCAGTTTGTTTACAACACAGCTAAAATCAGATATTACTAATTTACTATGTCTATTCAAAAGAGCAAGTGGCCATTTCATCTCTATTTAATATTTCACAAAACTGCCTCATCTACCATAGAGAAAAATATATTAATTAACAAGTCATTATCGGTTTTGTTTAATCGCGGATATATGCCTGCATAGAACAGAACATTAATAATTAGGACCACCAATGAGCCTGTAATGATTCTCCTGCAGCATTTGCTATCCAGTGAATTGATCCATATGAGGACATGCAGGAAGATTTATGACAATTGATTCCTATGGGTAAAAGTGATGTCTATTCAAATTAAATGAACGTTTTGTAACAAAACACGCAGTGCAGCTGTCAGTGTTTCATAGATACTGTGTAAGGGCCAGTTGATATTAGTAGCTCATGTGATACATTTCTCTCTTCTACCAAAACTGAATTCCAATCCTCAGTAAGTTTTCTTTTTTTCTTATTAAGGCTCGGTTGGGTCCACACTTGTCAGGTTGCAGATCGGAATGCGCTTCAAACGGATCAGTTTTTCTAAATGTTGCTTTTTTCAGCATATGTTTCCACTCCGTTTAACCACTTTACCCCCACCCATACGAATTTCTCCGTCCCTTTTTTCATCCTTTAACCCCCAGAGACGGAGAAATCCATACTTTCCGTGCTCCCGCCGTTGCCCGCGCTCCCGCTCGCTCTAGCGCGCACTCCCGCGGGTAAACACGCCACCCGCCGCTCGCCTGGAGATCAATGAACGGGAAAATCCATTCCTGTTCGTTGATCTAAGCCCCGCAATGATCCGCTGCTTTTCCGCTAAGCAGCGCGATCATTGTGAAAAAGAAAAACTTACCCAGCCTCCTAGTACTTCCTAAAAATTCCTTAAAATTTTACAATTTAAAAAAAATACATAAATAGTTACCTTAGGGACTGAACTTTTTAAATATTTATGTCAGGAGGGTACAACACTGTTACTTTATAAAGTATGGGCTTGTAATTAGGGATGGACGCAAAACTGAAAAAAATGCACCTTTATTTCCAAATAAAATATTGGCGCCAAACATTGTGATAGGGACATAATTTAAACGGTTTTATAACCGGGACAAAAGGGCAAATAAATTTCATGGGTTTTAATTACAGTAGCATGCATTATTTAAAAACTATAATGGCCGAAAACTGAAAAATAATAATGTTTTTCCCACATTTTTCCTATTTTCCCATTAAAACACATTTAGAATAAAATAATTCTTGGCATAATGTCCCACCTAAAGAAAGCCTAAATTGGTGGCAGAAAACACAAGATATAGTTCATTTCATTGTGATAAGTAATGATAAAGTTATAGACGAATGAATGGAAGGAGCGCTGAATGGTGAAAATTGCTCTGGTGCTCAGGGGGTAAAACCCCTCAGTGGTGAAGTGGTTAAACATATGTCAAAAACATGTCCTTCCTTCATGTTTCTATTGGATAAGAGGTTCGCAAAGATTACGCAGAGGGGGAGGAGCAGGAAGTAGGAAATACCCTTTGGTGTCCGTTTTGTGTGCAAAGTTCTGTGTGTGAAGGGAGATCCATGTTTGCGTTGCCTTTCATTGCCTCCGTGGAGATCTGGGCTCCGGGAAAAAGTGCAAAGTCCAGACTCTCCATTCCGTTTTTTGACCAGGGTGAAGACGGCAAACCCCTCTTGGCACACTACTAGTCAGTGGGCCACTGTTCTGGCCTTGGTGTCTTCACTTTCTTCCCTCTCCTGAACAAAAAAAAATTTGTATTATTATCATCATCCATTGGCAGAACACTGGCACCCTTTCAACAGCACTTTGTAGAGGAAGGGCTCATCCAGCGCTGCGTAATATGTTGGCACTTTATAAACACAACAAATAATAAATAAATAAAATAAATACACAACCCCAACTGATCATGTCACCCAGGAGCTGATACTCTTGGGTGACATCGCTGGGCTGTGTTGAATGACGACTGCATTGTTTTGCTATGCAGGGGGGGCAGGCAGATGTTCATGACTAGTCTTAGAGATCAAATTTGGCACCATGTGGTTCGGAACCCAGACTCACGCATTCAGCACCATTTGAGCATGACACAGAAGGAGGGGTGCATTTCATTCCAGTACTTCCTCCTTCCAGCTTGGAAGGAAGAAGCATCAGAGTCAAATGAAACATACCCAACCTCCTGTTCCAAGCTGAAATGGTGCTGAATGTGTGTGTTCGGGCTCTGAACCATGTGGTACCGAATTCAAACTCCAATACTAGTCATGGCCTTTAAGTAGTTGAAACATGATCAGTGTATCTAACCTGGCTATCTAATTGTCAGGGAATTCTCTATGAGGAATGTGCTCTGTCTCAGTTATGTAGACGCAAGGGTATGTTGGTAGATTTCTTGCAAGCATCTTAACTGTGGCATTATGGAAAATAATCATATGTCTCATAAGGATATCTGAGAAAAACAAAAGTTTGCTTTCTTAAAACAGAAATAATTTGCAATAATTCAGGTTGTAGTGAGCTTGAGATGTCTCCCAGAGCAACACTGCTGAATATATGCAAATTAACCATTGTATACAAGGATATCTGAGAGTGTAGATCACATTACAAATGATGTTTCAGCAGATGGCAAGTCGACTACTCAATCCACTGATTGCAAATGATTGCCCAAATACCATCCTAGTGACACAGACAAATCGAGGGAGCATTTCGATGACAAATATGTGGCCTACAATTGCCTAAATATGTGCCTTTAGGTAAGACTCTTTTGATCTGCCATGGTATGTTTTCAGTCATGTTATATCTGTGCTATGTGGTGCCATCTCTTGCACACATACATAGGAACATTTGTGAAAACAAATCCATTCATTTTTGTACATGGATAGCCACATTCTTTCTTGTGGAAATGTATATTTGTTTTGATACAGTCTGGTAGACAGGATCAGGAATCAGTGGGCTGCATCCACTGCTTCTGTATATGAATAGTAGTTTAGTTATTGGCCTTTGAAAAAAAATTACTTTCAACCAAAAAAATATGCTGAGTCTTTGAATAAGAATATAATATTATAAGTATATCAGGCTGCTTTGTTGTGAATTGGATATCTGCTTTGTGCACCTGATCTTGAATCCATATTCTGTAAAGGAAGAAAAGGAGAAACAAGAATAAAGAGTGATATCGATACTGTTACTTGTGACAGTGTGTGATTGGCTCCAGAAGCCCCCAAATGAATGGATTTTAGTTTATTTATATATATTTTGGTTTCGTTACATATATGCTATGATAAAACAGTCGATTTAGGCAAAGTTAGACAAAGTGGAATCAGAAACACTAATCTTCCTACTGGTTCTGAAGCCCCATACACCCGCTCAACAGCGGTTCAACTGTTGGATCGACTTCTTATCAGTCTTATCAGTTCTTTGAACTATAGCAAAATACGTGTGTAACCCCCTCAATAATGACAGTGCATACTAGTGGTTCTTAAATGCATATATGTGTGGGACAACAAGTCAAATAATTATTTACTGCTGCATGCTACACTCCTTGAACAGAGAGGGTGTGGGCTCTCAGAACATGTCTGTCTGTTTTGTTCTAGGACAATAAAGTTGGTTTTGAGCAGGGGGGGAGGGCTGTTGTGCTAGAGGAGAGAGGTTGGTCACATGGTGGGCAGAGAGTGAGTGCTGAAGGAGGGGAGGGCCTGTGAAAAGGATTATAGCTTGTCCTGATGGAGAAGAAAGTTCTAGTGGGGACCCCCAAGTACAGCTGCCTGCAGGGAAGAGCATACCTCAGGAGAGGACCATCTAACATTAGAGAAAGCAGTGAGCCAGACACCCAGCACCCACAGACAGAACTCCAGTCTGCCAAGCTGCATGTGGCTGCAGCTCTCAAGATAAGTCTCCCACTCACTCTCCACACAGACTGATATATCATATGCATAGGAGGTGTGTTTCAGGCCATCCAGACTATCTGTGCTATGTAGCTCCTGAGAGAGACCTTATTGCCAAGAGATGGTATCCTACTGATAAATGATGCTCAGTTCTAGTGAATGTTCTGTTCATGAAGGATCTTTAAAGAGACAGTGTTGTACTGCAAAGTGAAAGTGTTCTACTGCTGTAACTTTTTTCAGTCACCGAAAGAGGTTAACACGTTGCTTACTATAAGATTGTGAGACATTGCCTTATAGTGGACAGAGAAGTGTGTTCTCTCACTTTACATTAATTAAAGACAAGATCTTCCTCTAGGAAAAATATTTTCTGCATTCACAGCTCAACTTAATTAAACTTGTTATACATTTAATCTACATAAATTGAGTTAACGCTCTGATGCCTGGCCTTTTCTTTATTGCCATATTCAAGAAAGTTAAAGTGTCTCAAGGTTAAAGAAGAACCCCACACAGGGTTACATTTGGCGCTGCGAGCAGGGTCAGATCTAAGTGCCTTTGGAGTGAAAAAGAAAAATGGAGTCAGAAACCAGTTCATCCATCTCCAGTCAGCAACGACCAGGACTTCCAGCCGCGCTGGCTATGACCCCGCTGGGAGTGTTGGCAGTGTACCTACCCAAATATAATGGGTACAACATGATGCTCAGGGACTGGAGTGAGAAAGTACAGAGTGCAGTGAAAGCATATAATGTGCCTAAGGAAATGCAGCGGGAGATTGCAGTCATAGCTCTTGAAGGTGACGCTCGTCAGACTGTGATCAATGCCAACCTTGTTTCACCTGCATCAGTGGACCAAATAGTAGAAGTTCTGGAAGAAATCTACGGTGATCCAGCCGATCTCCATTTAGTGAGGAAGAGATTTGTGGACAGGGTGCAAAAGGAAGAAGAGAACATCCCTCAGTTTGCTAACGCCCTGCAAGAAATCTTGGGTGAACTCAAAAGGAAAGAAGAAAGAGAAAAGTGTAATGTGACAATATAATCTGCCATATGGTTAAGAGATCAGTTTATCTGGGCTTGAAGAACAATTCCATAAAGAGTTTGTTGAGGTTGAAGCTGGAACTAGAGCCTGATCTGAATTTCCAAAAGCTACAATGCCTAGCTATCAAGCTCAATCAAGAAGAGGATGTAAATCGCTTACCTGCTCTGCAGCAGACTACCACTGCTAGAAACCTCTTTGCAGAGAAGGAGCCTGAACCAGTCGACTTGGAACTGACAGAGATTAAGATTACCCTCAAGGAGCTGAGTGAGAAACTGGCCAATATGAAACTGACTATAGAGGAGTATGGGAGTGAACGAAAAACTTCAGGTTGGAGAGAAACGGAGCCTGAAAAGGTTGGGTGTTGGCGCTGTCACAGATGCAGCCACTATACCAGGGTCTGTGCTCAAAATGAAGGCAATTTTCAAACAAGACCTTTAAACTAAAGAATCCCACAGAAAGAGGCCACCTGATGGGATGGAATACGAAGGCCTCAAAGAAGTGGAAGAAAGATAATGCAAAGGGGAGAAAAAGAGTCATCGCAACCCAAGTTTCAGGCATTGTGAAATGGTTTAATGTGCGAAAAGGTTATGGATTTATAAATCGGAATGACACAAAAAAAGGCTTGTTTGTGCACTGGTCGGCCATCAAAAAGAATAACCCAAGGAAGTATCTCCGCAGCGTGGGAGATGGAGAAACTGTTGAATTCGATATTGTGGAGGGAAGGAAGGGTGCACAGGCAGCTAACGTGACGGGTCCTGGCGGTGTTCCAGTTCAAGGTAGCAAATATGCTGCAGATTGTGACTGGTGTAGGCGTTATCCACACCTTGAAGGTTTGTGTTATTGTCAGCAAAAGGGCCATTGCCAAGGAGTGAGAGAAGGAAACAACGAATATCCACAAGCCGTTTACGGGATGCAGAAAAGCATATCACAAAACCTATGGAAACCATATGGATGCAGATTCTACAGGGTACACAACTTATATTCTTGTGAAGAGAAAAGGATTCCTGCTACTGTGGAGCCCAATACAGATTCTTGTACAGAGGAAGGGCTTCACATGATTGTGAGACCCAATGCACATTTTTGCAAAGAGGAAAGGGCTGACTTGCTTGCAAGGCCAGGTACAGGTTCTTGTGAAGAGGGGAGGGTCAGCCTTCCTGCTACACCTGCTAATTATTCTTGCAAAGAAAAGAAGGCCCACCTGCTTTGGGAATCGAGGTGTGCGCTGAGGAACACTGACTCAAGTCACCCAAGAGGAAAGGTTTTGTAAAATCACTGGACTTGTACAAAGGTCCACATGGGGGGACATTGTAAGACCTCCTGCCAGATTCTATGGAGAACATTTTTGTTTTGATTTGTGATCTTCGACTGTAGGGACTACAGTCATTAAAAAGGGGGAAGAATGTAACCCCCTCAATAATGACAGTGCATACTAGTGGTTCTTAAATGCATATATGTGTGGGACAACAAGTCAAATAATTATTTACTGCTGCATGCTACACTCCTTGAACAGAGAGGGTGTGGGCTCTCAGAACATGTCTGTCTGTTTTGTTCTAGGACAATAAAGTTGGTTTTGAGCAGGGGGGGAGGGCTGTTGTGCTAGAGGAGAGAGGTTGGTCACATGGTGGGCAGAGAGTGAGTGCTGAAGGAGGGGAGGGCCTGTGAAAAGGATTATAGCTTGTCCTGATGGAGAAGAAAGTTCTAGTGGGGACCCCCAAGTACAGCTGCCTGCAGGGAAGAGCATACCTCAGGAGAGGACCATCTAACATTAGAGAAAGCAGTGAGCCAGACACCCAGCACCCACAAACAGAACTCCAGTCTGCCAAGCTGCATGTGGCTGCAGCTCTCAAGATAAGTCTCCCACTCACTCTCCACACAGACTGATATATCATATGCATAGGAGGTGTGTTTCAGGCCATCCAGACTATCTGTGCTATGTAGCTCCTGAGAGAGACCTTATTGCCAAGAGATGGTATCCTACTGATAAATGATGCTCAGTTCTAGTGAATTTTCTGTTCATGAAGGATCTTTAAAGAGACAGTGTTGTACTGCAAAGTGAAAGTGTTCTACTGCTGTAACTTTTTTCAGTCACCGAAAGAGGTTAACACGTTGCTTACTATAAGATTGTTTGTGAGACATTGCCTTATAGTGGACAGAGAAGTGTGTTCTCTCACTTTACATTAATTAAAGACAAGATCTTCCTCTAGGAAAAATATTTTCTGCATTTACAGCTCAACTTAATTAAACTTGTTATACATTTAATCTACATAAATTGAGTTAACGCTCTGATGCCTGGCCTTTTCTTTATTGCCATATTCAAGAAAGGTATAGTGTCTCAAGGTTAAAGAAGAACCCCACACAGGGTTACACGTGCATGAAAAAAGGGGCGCCGTGAAAAAAGGGCCCAACTTATTAATTAATTTGGTACCAGGTATTAATGAAATTTGATAACGAGAACCATCTGTAAGGATTGATCATGCAGATCGTGGTCGTGACTAGAACCAGACTGGCAGATCCACGATCTCTGCATGGCAATCCTTTAGGTTACACAAAACCAGAAGATCACTGTAACGATTGGGGAACTTTCTCCGTGATCAGTGCACAGCGCGTGCGCTGACACGGCGGAAATCCTCCACAAGCGTATAATTGCAGGAACCCAGCAAAAGGTGCTACGCACCCGTAGAGGGAAATTCCTGTCGGCAGATGGCGCTGAGGAGTGCAGATGAACCAATCCTCTGTACCTCCACAAATGCCAGACAGGAATTGTACGAAGCGCAGAAAGTCAGAAAGTTCACATAGTTCCACCTACTGGTGATCCGGAAAACTGCACAATTCTCAGCAACAGGGGAGACATCTGCTGGTTGACAGTGGAAGTCCACAGTACAGTTAATTAGTAATGCCACCAGCAGGACAACAGAGGCACATATCATGTCACCATCATTGTCAAGCTTTAATAATGATATTTACTGTTGCAAAAAGCAAACGAGATATAATAATGAATAAATATTAACGTTAAATGTCGTTGCATTTTTTTGACAATATTGCTTAATCCAACCCTATCCTCACACAGAACCCTCCCCTGGTAATGCCTAAAACTAACCACCCCCCTAGTGGCACCTAACACTAACCACCCCCCCCCCACACCCGGTGGTGCCTAAACCTAACCACCACCCCTGGTGTTGCCTAAAACTAACAGCCGCCTAGGTGGTGCCTAACCCTAACCACTCCCCCTGGTGGTGCCTAACCCTAACCACTCCCTCTGCAGAAACACTCTTTTACATATATTAATGATAATACCCTTGAAAGCGTAAAAACTATAACGTAAACTTCTAAAACGATAACTACTTCAAAAACGATGTTTTAATGTTCTTGACGAAATTTTTCGTTGCGCCCTTTATTCTGCTTTTTTCACTGTATTCACTATAATTGCATTAAAGTGGAACTGACCTTAAAATTTGATACTATAAAAATATATGATGTGTTGCTTAATACTGCTTTAATAAATTAAAATGTATGTCTGCCTGTGTTTTCCAGCCTGTCATTTTTCAGCTTATGTGTATGCTCTGCTGTCAGTGTGATTTATGGTGGTGGTGTATAGTGGTGTATGGGCAGCTGACAGATCTCTCTCTTATTAGATTCGATAAGAGAGAGATTTGTCTGTTGGTCGAATCTGCCCATTAGTGATGCTCAAATACCCCTTTTTAAAATTCGAGTTTGGTCGAATTCGAATAGTAAATTATTCGAGGTCAGTCGAATATTCGAGTCGAATAATTTTTACTATTCGATTCGACCTCGGACTTCGAGCTCACTATTCGAGTCAGTATTCGAGCTCACTATTCGAGCTGTCTATTCGAATTGGCCTTAAATAGCTTCCAACACTTGTTTTGAGGGTGAATGATGCAAGAAACATCTTTTTTTCCAAGTAACAACAGCAAGTGATTATGTGGGGATGTTCCTTTAAAAAAAAATGTGGAAAGAGAAGTTGTGTCCTAAATTTTGTTCAGTAGTGTTACTGTATATACTTGTTCTTCTTCTTCTTTATCTTTCTTCTTCTTCTAGATCTTTTTCTTCTATATCTTCTTCTTCTTCTTCTTCTTCTTCTTCATCATCTTCTTCTTCTTCTTCTTCTTCATCATCTTCTTCTTCATCTTCTTCATCTTCTTCTTCATCTTCATCTTCATCTTCTTCTTCATCTTCATCTTCTTCATCTTCTTCTTCTTCATCTTCTTCTTCTTCTTCATCTTCTTCTTCTTCATCTTCTTCTTCTTCATCTTCTTCTTCTTCATCTTCTTCATCTTCTTCTTCTTCATCTTCTTCATCTTCTTCTTCTTCTTCTTCATCTTCTTCTTCTTCATCTTCTTCTTCTTCATCTTCTTCATCTTCTTCTTCTTTTTCATCTTCTTTTTCATCTTCTTCTTCATCTTCTTCTTCATCTTCTTCTTCTTCATCTTCTTCATCTTCTTCTTCTTTATCTTCTTCTTCTTTTTCATCTTCTTCTTCATCATCTTCACGTATTTCTCTTTTCAATTTTTTTTTAAAGAAATGCAGCTATTTTTGAGCGTAACAAATAGCTGGTGGGCGCACGCATGTTGGAAGCGCCATTGTATGTGCTCCCTGGCAGTGGAAACACAAAGACAGCAGGAGGTAAATTCAGCAGCAGGAGGAGGAGGATGAGTGTGTGGCAGCAGGCAGTCAATGAGGCAGGCAGCTCGCCGTGACATAATAGCCCTGGTACCTAGCGGTGATACCAGGGCTGTAAATAAACACAACAGGAGGTCCCAGACAGCGGTCGTGCAGCCCACATTGTGTCCAATACACAACTGGGACAACACAGTTTTCAACCCGGGCACCTCAGAAAAATTAAACCTTTTTTTTTTTTTAATGGTTTTTTGGTTTTTGGTTTTACAACCAATATAGCTATTGTTTGACGTAATAGCTGGTGGCAGAGTGGCAGCAGAAGAAGGTAATGCTGTGTACCCTGGCAGTGGGAAACACAGACAGACAGCAGCAGCAGGAGGAGGAATGGAGGAGTAGGCGAGCAGCTATTGTTTGACGTAATAGCTGGTGGCAGAGTGGCAGCAGAAGGTAAATCATCTGTGTACCCTGGCAGTGGGAAACACAGACAGACAGCAGCAGCAGCAGCAGGAGGAGGTGTGGAGGAGCAGTGTGAGTGTGGCAGCAGGTAGGCAGCGTGACATAATAGCCCTGGTACCTAGCGGTGATACCAGGGCTGTAAATAAACACAACAGGAGGTCCCAGACAGCGGTCGTGCAGCCCACATTGTGTCCAATACACAACTGGGACAACACAGTTTTCAACCCGGGCACCTCAGAAAAATTAAACCTTTTATTTTTTTTAATGGTTTGTTTGGTTTTGGTTTTGCAACCAATATAGCTATTGTTTGACGTAATAGCTGGTGGCAGAGTGGCAGCAGAAGAAGGTAATTCTGTGTACCCTGGCAGTGGGAAACACAGACAGACAGCAGAAGGGCTGTACACAGCAGCCCACTGTAGGTGTAAAATGTGTGGCTGCAGGCGACGTAATAGTCAAAGTGAACCAGGCTGGCTTAGTGAGCAGGAGCCAGGAGGTGGTAAAGGGTGGTAAGGCACATTAACGATGGTTCCGGCAGCCAGTTCATGTCCCCCTCTCGCCGACAACAGGGGCCAGGAACTCGCCTTCCACCCACGCCTGGTTCATCTTGAGAAACGTCAGTCTGTCCACAGACTTGTGAGACAGACGTGAGCGTTTCTCGGTGACCACGCCACCAGCTGCACTGAAGCAGCGCTCGGACAGCACGCTGGAAGGGGGGCAGGACAGCACTTCCAGGGCGTACTGCGCCAGCTCGCTCCAGATCTCCATGCGCTTGACCCAATACTCCATGGGATCAACAGGGGCATCGCTGTCAAGCCCGCTGTACGACCCCATGTAGTCAGCCACCATGCGGGTCAGGCGCTGGCTGTGACCGGAGGAGGATGCTGCTGCATGCATCTCCTCTCTAGTCACTGCTGCCGGAGCCTCTACAGTCCTGTAGAGCTCGTGGCTGAGAGACAGCAGGTCTGTGGGGCGCTTGCTGCTGCTGGATGCAGGCACCTGCTGCTGCCTCTGTGCTGGCTGCTGGACAGTGGGGGTGGAAGGCTGGGGGAAGGCTTCCTCCAAGCGCTCAACAAGGGCCTGCTGCAAGCTCCTTATTTGTTGCGCTGGGTCTCCTCCTGCAGGCGGCAGGAACTGGCTCAACTTCCCCTTGAGGCGTGGGTCCAACATCATGCTGATCCAGATGTCCTCCCTCTGCTTCATCTGGATCACCCTGGGGTCCCTGCGCAGGCACGTCAGCATGTGCGCTGCCATTGGGAAGAGGCGGGCCACGTCTGCTGGCACATCGACGTCAGTGCTGTCCTCATCCTCCTCCTCTGCCGCCTCATCCTCTCTCCACCCCCGCACCAACTCAGCTGCGCTGTGCTGATCCCCCTCATCAGCAGCCAGGTCAGGGACCTCCACCAAGTCCTCCTCCTCCTCCCCCTCAGAGGTGGACTGCGCAGCTGGTTGCCGCTCCTGCTGGTCCAAGGCTGCCGCTCCCTGTTCCAGCAAAGCATCGAGGGCCCTGTTCAGCAGAGAAACCAGGGGCACCCACTCGCAGACCATAGCATGGTCCCTGCTCACCAGGTTTGTGGCCTGCAGGAAGGGAGCCAGCACAAAGCACACCTGCTGCATGTGCCTCCAGTCATCATCGGGGACGATGGACGGGATGTTGCTGGTCTTGTCCCTTCTCTGAGCTGCGGAAACAGTGGCCAGGGCAAGGTACTGGTTGACAGCGTGCCTCTGTTCAACCAGACGCTCCAACATCGCCAGGGTGGAGTTCCAGCGAGTCGGAACGTCAAGGATCAGCCGATGGCGTGGCAGATCCAGCTCCTTTTGCACGTCTTCCAGGCTCGCACAGGCTGCAGCCGAGCGCCGGAAGTGACGCACAACATTCCTTGCCGTTTCCAGCAGTTCGCCCATCCCCTGGTAGGTGCGCAGGAACTTCTGCACCACCAGGTTCAGCACGTGGGCAAGACAGGGGATGTGGGTCAGGTTTCCCCTGTCTATTGCGGCAACCAGATTGGCCCCATTGTCGGCCACCACCTCTCCGACTCTGAGGCCTCTGGGGGTCAGCCAAATCCTCTCCTGCTCCTGGAGTTTGGCCAACACATGGGTTGCCGTCAGCTTGGTCTTCCCAAGGCTGACCAAGTGCAGCAGCGCTTGGCAGTGGCGGGCCTTCACGCTGCTGCTGAGGCGGGGGGTTTGGCCAGGTGTGCCGGAGGATGGCAGAGGATCGGAGGAACCTGCTGCAGTTCCCCTGACCCTGCGGGGTGGCACCACCCACTGTGTTGCTGCTGCTGCTGTGCCCGCTGCTGCTCTCCCATCCTCACCCCCTTCCACCAAGCTGACCCAGTGGACAGTGAAGGACAGGTAGCGGCCTGTCCCGAAGCGGCTGCTCCAGGAGTCCATGGTGACGTGGACCCTTTCACCAACCGCGTGCTCCAGCCCTCGCTCCACATTGGCCATCACAAAGCGGTGCAGTGCAGGAATGGCCTCGCGGGCAAAGAAGTGTCTGCTGGGGAGCTGCCAGTCTGGGGCTGCGCAAGCAAGCAGCGCACGAATGTCGCTCCCCTCCTGCACGAGCGTGTACGGCAGGAGTTGGGAGCACATGGCCCATGCCAGCAAGCCGTTCAGCTGCCGCACGC
The DNA here is from genome assembly GCF_040937935.1 of Hyperolius riggenbachi. Taxonomy (NCBI): domain Eukaryota; kingdom Metazoa; phylum Chordata; class Amphibia; order Anura; family Hyperoliidae; genus Hyperolius; species Hyperolius riggenbachi. The sequence goes on from NC_090649.1 coordinate 141,206,847, forward strand.
GACGGCTGCTGGGAGGCAGAGCCCTAACCACCCCCTGGAAGGACTCGCTCAAAAGGCTCTGGCGTGGCCTTTTGCTGGCACGGGAATCAGCAGACACAGCGGAGGAGGCCACTGAGGACTGGCTGCCAGAACAGGCCTCAGTGTCGGCGGCAGGAGTTGCAGAGGGGGGAGGAGCAGTGCGTTTCCGCACTCCTGCTGGTGCTGCTGGAGGAGCAGGAGGGCGGGTGGCTGCTGTTGCTGCTGCTGCTGCTGAAGGCTGTGCAGTGATGGGTGTGGTGCCACTGCCAGCACCAGATGCCTTCAGCCTCTGGAACTCCTCATGCTGGTGGAAATGTTTAGCCGCAAGGTGGTTGATGAGCGAGCTGGTGCAGAACTTTAAGGGGTCTGCACCTCTGCTCAACTTCCGCTGACAGTGGTTGCAAGTGGCGTACTTGCTGTACACAGTGGGCATGGTGAAATATCGCCAGATTGGTGACTTAAACATCCCCCTACGGCATGGAAGCGCTGCTGCCTGTCTCCCTGTGGTGGTTGGGGGGGGGGCTTGGGGGGCTTGGGTGCGGCTGGTGGTGGTACTGGCAGATGCTGCTGCTGCTGCTGCTGAGCCTGAGACACCAGCAGGCTGTGGGACCTGCCTACTGCTGCTGCCAATGCTTGCAATGATGCGCCTCCTTGCAAGGCCCACAAGAGCATCCTCCTCCTCCTCCTCAGAGCTGCTGAGGACGACATCCCCTGGAGGTGGTGGCACCCAGTCTCTGTCTGTCACCGGGTCATCATCATCCTCCCCCTCCTGAAACATGTCCTGCTGGGATGAGGACCCCCCAAACTCCTCTCCTGATGCATGGATGGGCTGCTTGACTGTCGCCACAGTCTTGCTGTCCAATCCCTCATCCCCCAAAGTGCCCATCAGCATCTCCTCCTCAAGATCGCCAACAACAGCAGACAATTTACTCATGATGCCTGGGGTCAAAAGACTGCTGAATGACAGGTCGGCGAGTGACGGTGAACTGGCCTCCTCCCCAGACCCTGCTGGGCGGCTGCTGCGAACAGGGGTGGTGGTGGTGGTGGTGGTGAGGGTGGAGGCCTCGGATGCAGAGCTGATGGCGGGCTGCTCATCCTCCGTCATGAGTTGCACCACAGTGTCTGCATCCTTTTCCTCAATGGGACGTTTCCGACCCGGCTGGAGGAAAATGGGAGCAGGTGCTACACGCTGCTGCTGCTGTGTCTCTGCAGCGTGAGTTGCAGATGCTCCTGCTGGGCGGCGCCCAAGGCGTCCACGGCCAGTGGCTATGGGAGGAATGTTAGCCACTGACGCTGCTGCTGCTGCTGCGGAACTGTGCATGGTGGCGCGCCCGCGGCCGCGGCTTGCCACAATGCTGCTCCCTCTCCTCCTGATTCCCTTGCTGCCCTTCCCCTTGCCCAAACCGCGCTGGCTGCCACTTTCAGACATCTTCAATGTTTTGGGCGTATAGAGAAAAGTTTTTTAAAAGGGCGGCTGAAAAGTGGGGTACTTTAATGGAGTGGGTTGGTTGGTGAGGTGACTGAGTGAGTGTCCCCTAGTACAGTAAGTAAGTAGTAACAGTCAGGAAGTACAACTAGCAGTTACAATAATCAGTAGTAATCACAAGTAAATTTAGTGTGTGTACACTCAGACAGTCAGTGCACGCACGCAGGAGCTAGTAGCCTATGGACAGTGACTGAGTGTCCTAGACTCCTAGTACAGTAAGAGTAAGTAGTAACAGTAAGTAGAACTAACTAATTACAATAATCAATCAGCGATCAGAAGGAAATGGAGTGTGGGTGTGTGTACACTCAGACAGTGAGTGCACGCACGCAGGAGCTAGTAGCCTATGAACACAGTGACTGAGTGTCCTAGACTCCTAGTACAGTAAGAGTAAGTAGTAACAGTAAGTAGAACTAACTAATTACAATAATCAATCAGCGATCAGAAGGAAATGGAGTGTGGGTGTGTGTACACTCAGACAGTGAGTGACCGCACGCAGGAGCTAGTAGCCTATGAACACAGTGACTGAGTGTCCTAGACTCCTAGTACAGTAAGAGTAACTAGTAACAGTAAGTAGAACTAACTAATTACAATAATCAATCAGCGATCAGAAGGAAATGGAGTGTGGGTGTGTGTACACTCAGACAGTGAGTGCACGCACGCAGGAGCTAGTAGCCTATGAACACAGTGACTGAGTGTCCTAGACTCCTAGTACAGTAAGAGTAAGTAGTAACAGTAAGTAGAACTAACTAATTACAATAATCAATCAGCGATCAGAAGGAAATGGAGTGTGGGTGTGTGTACACTCAGACAGTGAGTGCACGCACGCAGGAGCTAGTAGCCTATGAACACAGTGACTGAGTGTCCTAGACTCCTAGTACAGTAAGAGTAAGTAGTAACAGTAAGTAGAACTAACTAATTACAATAATCAATCAGCGATCAGAAGGAAATGGAGTGTGGGTGTGTGTACACTCAGACAGTGAGTGACCGCACGCAGGAGCTAGTAGCCTATGGACAGTGACTGAGTGTCCTAGACTCCTAGTACAGTAAGAGTAACTAGTAACAGTAAGTAGAACTAACTAATTACAATAATCAATCAGCGATCAGAAGGAAATGGAGTGTGGGTGTGTGTACACTCAGACAGTGAGTGCACGCACGCAGGAGCTAGTAGCCTATGAACACAGTGACTGAGTGTCCTAGACTCCTAGTACAGTAAGAGTAAGTAGTAACAGTAAGAAGAACTAACTAATTACAATAATCAATCAGCGATCAGAAGGAAATGGAGTGTGGGTGTGTGTACACTCAGAAAGTGAGTGCACGCACGCAGGAGCTAGTAGCCTATGAACACAGTGACTGAGTGTCCTAGACTCCTAGTACAGTAAGAGTAAGTAGTAACAGTAAGTAGAACTAACTAATTACAATAATCAATCAGCGATCAGAAGGGTGTGTGTACACTCAGACAGTGAGTGCACGCACGCAGGAGCTAGTAGCCTATGGACAGTGACTGAGTGTCCTAGACTCCTAGTACAGTAAGAGTAACTAGTAACAGTAAGTAGAACTAACTAATTACAATAATCAATCAGCGATCAGAAGGAAATGGAGTGTGGGTGTGTGTACACTCAGACAGTGAGTGCACGCACGCAGGAGCTAGTAGCCTATGAACACAGTAACTGAGTGTCCTAGACTCCTAGTACAGTAAGAGTAAGTAGTAACAGTAAGAAGAACTAACTAATTACAATAATCAATCAGCGATCAGAAGGAAATGGAGTGTGGGTGTGTGTACACTCAGACAGTGAGTGCACGCACGCAGGAGCTAGTAGCCTATCAACACAGTGACTGAGTGTCCTAGACTCCTAGTACAGTAAGAGTAAGTAGTAACAGTAAGTAGAACTAACTAATTACAATAATCAATCAGCGATCAGAAGGAAATGGAGTGTGGGTGTGTGTACACTCAGACAGTGAGTGACCGCACGCAGGAGCTAGTAGCCTATGGACAGTGACTGAGTGTCCTAGACTCCTAGTACAGTAAGAGTAACTAGTAACAGTAAGTAGAACTAACTAATTACAATAATCAATCAGCGATCAGAAGGAAATGGAGTGTGGGTGTGTGTACACTCAGACAGTGAGTGCACGCACGCAGGAGCTAGTAGCCTATGAACACAGTGACTGAGTGTCCTAGACTCCTAGTACAGTAAGAGTAAGTAGTAACAGTAAGTAGAACTAACTAATTACAATAATCAATCAGCGATCAGAAGGAAATGGAGTGTGGGTGTGTGTACACTCAGACAGTGAGTGCACGCACGCAGGAGCTAGTAGCCTATGAACACAGTGACTGAGTGTCCTAGACTCCTAGTACAGTAAGAGTAAGTAGTAACAGTAAGTAGAACTAACTAATTACAATAATCAATCAGCGATCAGAAGGAAATAGAGTGTGGGTGGTGTGTGTACACTCAGACAGTGAGTGACCGCACGCAGGAGCTAGTAGCCTATGAACACAGTGACTGAGTGTCCTAGACTCCTAGTACAGTAAGAGTAAGTAGTAACAGTAAGTAGAACTAACTAATTACGATAATCAATCAGCGATCAGAAGGAAATGGAGTGTGGGTGTGTGTACACTCAGACAGTGAGTGCACGCACGCAGGAGCTAGTAGCCTATGGACAGTGACCGAGTGTCCTAGACTCCTAGTACAGTAAGAGTAAGTAGTAACAGTAAGTACAACTAACTAATTACGATAATCAATCAGCGATCAGAAGGAAATAGAGTGTGTGTTGTGTGTGTACACTCAGACAGTGAGTGCAGTGCGCACACGCAGGAGCTAGTAGCCTATATGAACAGTGACAGTGAGTGTCCCTACGGGTACAGTAAGAGTAAGTAGTAAGTAAGTACAACTAAATAACAATAATCTATCAATAATCAGAAGGAAATAGAGTGTGTGTACACACAGACAGTGAGTGAGTGCACACACGCAGGAGCTAGCTAGTAGCCTATAAACAGTGACAGTCAGTGAGTGTCCTACTCCTAGTACAGTATAACTACAATACTATTAGTAAAGGACAGCAGAAATACTGGTATAGATGAGAGAAATAAACAGAGGACAGCTGCCCACAGAGGCAAGGCCCCCCTGAGGCCTAAACCTGTAAGCTTGCAGCAGCTGCCTGTCTCTAATGTAACACACAAGCTACTAACTAAAATACAATGTCTATCTAACTAACAACAATATAGGTGTATATGGCAGGTGTAGGTGAGCAAAAACGCTAGGTAAATGATCACAATAGAGCACTTGCTAAGCCAAAGCACAAAGGAGCAACTCTCTCTCTGTACAAGTCTCAGGCAAGCATGGAGAAACGGAACATGGCGGCCGCTATTTATAGGGTAGGGGCTGGCCAGGGTCCCCCTCTGTGATTGGCTGCCGTCAGAGGGCCTGGGAGCCCTCTGATTGGCTCTAAGGACATCAATCTGGGCTATGACGCTATTCGATGCTCGGTACCGAGCTCGAATAGCGCCGGGTTGCTCGAATAGCTCGAATAGTGAATGGGCTATTCGAGTGTACTCGGATAGCCCATTCGAATAGCTCCAGCTATTCGGAGCTCGAATACCGAGCTCGAATAGCTGGAAAAGAGCTCGAATATTCGAGCTACTCGAATATTCGAGCTCTGCTGAGCACCACTGCTGCCCATACATAGCTAGGTGTTTGGCCACCTTTAGACCCAAAACACAGACATAAACCCACTTATGCTAAGTAGTGTACACACCACAATACACACCACAACGAATTACTAAAGGTGGCCATACATCAGAGGATTATGGGCAGATTCGACCAAGAGACAAATTTATCCCTAATCAGAATTGATTAGAGATAAATGTGTCTCTTGGTCGAATATGATTAGAGATAAATTTGTCTCTTGGTGGAAGCTGCCCATACACTGCAGGCCGATTCCAGTCTGATTTCAGCATGAAATTATCAGGGAATCAGCTGAGCCCGCCGCGTTCGCCCCGCCGCTGCCCCAAAACGTATAAATGTATGTAGTGTGTGTGCGTTTACACCTCACCTGTCCTGTCGCAGCCTCCCCGGTGTCCGTCCATCTGGCCGGGTAACAGCCGCATACACTCTAGCGGCACATAGCATCTGATGTCAGACACTATGCGCTGCCGGCGTGTATGTGGAACCCGGTGAGATATACGGAAACCGTGTGGAGGCTGATACCGTACAGGTAATGTATAAATGCACACACTACATACCTTTATATATTGCGGTGGCAGTTGTTTCGTTGTCTCGTCGTTCGTTCACATATCTACTGCCGTACCGCCACGCACCCGACCATCCAACTTCGGCCCAACATGTGCGACCGACCATGCAGCCAATTTCCATCCCGAAATTGTTAGCTTTGTTGGTCGGGCATGCACTTGGCAGCACCAGTTTTCATCCAATTCGATTATAATAATTGAATTGGATGCTCGATTGGTTGGTCAGCTGATGTACGGCCACCTTAATAGCTGAACAGCTGAAAGGTGGTGGACAAGTCTCAGATGCACAAATCAGCAGATGTGAGAGGACAGGAGTGAGGCCCGCAAAAGAAATGCAGGTGTGTGTATACACAGACACACTCACACAGACACACACGCACACACACACACACACGCACACACGCACACACACACCCCAACAGACACACACACGCACAGACACACACACACCCCAACAGACACACACACACACACATACACACCCCAACAGGCAGACACCCCAACAGACACACACACGCACAGACACCCCAACAGACACATGCACACATGCACAGACACACACCCCAACAGACACACACATGCACACAGACACACGCACACACACACCCCAACAGACACACGCACACACACACCTCAACAGACACAGACACACACACCCCAACAGACACATGCGCGCAAACACACACACACACACACACACACACACACACACACACACACACACACCTGCATTTCTTTTGCTGGCCTCACTCCTGTCCTCTCACATCTGCTAGGCTCCCTGTAGTGCTGTCTGCTCGTCTGTGTTCTCTCCCTCTTCCTCTTTGCTGGGCTCTCTCTGTGCAGGGTGGGTGTTTCTTATCTGTGCTTAGTCATGCAGATCTATCACCACTCAGGGCTGTCTGCTAGGCTGTCGTTATACCCCAGAGTGTACTCTGCCCTCAGTCCTCCCTTCCCTCCACCCATGGATGGGTGAGCTCGTCCATACCGCCAAGGAGTTAAAGGCAGATGGAAAATATGTCAAAAGCTTCACAAATGAAATTGGAGTAAAACTGATTCAACAAAGGAGCAACATTATTCTCTCGGAGCAACTATGCCACTTTTGCACCGGAAGTGATCCAGCTATCCTTAAAGGGACTCTGAGCACCTCTCATGGGCATGCTTTTAAGCCAGATGACTTCCAACAAAGTTGGGCTTTGACCCCTCTGGAGGAGCCTCTTGCAATGGCCATGCGTGTCACTTCCTCTTCCTGCTTCATTCAGTGATGCAGTTCTCTAACAGAGAAGACAGGGGTGACCCAGAAGTTATAACATAGCCAAGATGTCAGCCGCAATATTTAAATTGAATTTGAACGAAAACTATTTGGTGTAGAACGGCGATTTAGGCATGAAATGAAAGAGGAGAGCACAAGCTACAGAAAGATATGCATCCTTAAGTACTTTGCAGTACTGGTCGGAGTCTTAAAGGCATGTCTATGAGAGGTGCTCGGAGTCCCTTTAAGGCCGGTTCCCATTAGTGCTAAAAAACGTTTCGTTCCTGGAAGGGAACGGATCAGAATGGATGCGAATGGATCCAATGTTGACCTATGGATCCGTTCACATCCATCTATTCAAACTGATCCGTTCTGCACGATCAGCTGAACGGACCGCAAGTTTCTTCCTGGAAACGGAAGCTAAAACACTACATTGTGAAAATTCACTTTACTGATGGGGGTCTAGGGGGGGAGTGGGGAAATGGAATGGAAGCAGGTAAAGAAAACGGATCTGATCACCAATTAATCCGATCCCTTTTCACTCTGAAAAGGGATCCGATTAATCGGTGATCAGATCCGTTTTCACTGATCCGTTTGCCACTTAACGCGAGTGTGAACCAAACCTAAGGTGTCTATTAACGGTACAATTTTTCATCAGATGCAGTCTTTTGACGCAATATTTATGATTGAATTGTACAGAAAACAGTGCAGTGTTTGTTGAAAATTGATGTGAAATGATTCTTTGCTTGATTGGAACTGCAAATTCCATCAATCCAAAAGCTGTATTTTTACAATCGTATCTGAAGAGAGAAAACGCCTAGTCGACTTGTTTATGGGAACATTCAAGAATTATCTTCCAATTACTTTTGAATGTAAAATGTGCATTGAAAGATCGTATCTGATAAAAAAATTGTAGCGTTAATGGGCACATTTACACTGTTTTCAAAACATCTGCTCCAAGGAATCATCACATGGCAATTAGGAATCACTCGCGTCCCCAGCCTGTCAGCTCCTGTCACCGAAACAGGAAGTGGCTGCCGGCGGGGCCAGGAGGATCGGAGGGAGACGGCGAGGGCACCGGACAGCTGCAGGGGGTTATTGGAAGCCCTAGGTGAGTAAAACTCATTTTTTTGGTTTGACTTAAGTGCCCCTTTAACGCTGTGTTACCGTTGCACACAGTAGATACAGGCAATGAAAAGTTTGCTTCCTTGTATTTGTAAACATCTGCTTTCAGAGGTAATGCACTGCACCAGTGTGTCACAATAAACGCAATATTTACAATGCGATTTTAACATTGCACTGTGAACGATGCATAGGATTAACATTGCCGTGCGGCAATCTGTGTTATGTTACTTTATTACTGCAGGACAATAACGTCCCACTGTGAATCTAGCCAGAGACAATTTTAAACACATGACCAACTGGTGATGTGATCTTGAAGAGACAGCTATAACCATAAGGCTCCCTGCACACTGCAAATCCGTTTTCCGATTCCGATTCCGATTCCGATTCCGTTTCCGATTCCGATTCCGATTCCGATTTTCCTTGAATACATTCAACAGAAAAACGGATCAAAAAACGCAGCATGCAGTTAAGATTAAAAATCTGAATCGGAATCGGATGTAAAAACAGATTAAAAATCTGAATCTGAATCTGATTTGCTTGCAGTGTGCAAGAGGCCTAAGGCAGAGTTCCCACCTGCCCTTGAGAAAAACATGCTTGTTTCTCTGCACGCAACTTATTCAGACACTATGCGGGTTCGTCTGTGCTACAATGCTCACAATTTGCCACAGTAACTATTGATGGTCAATGAAAAAAGGCATGCAGTGTGTGGAATTATGCTGCACAGGGTACGTTTTTACACACAGATGTAAACATAATTGCATGCTGGCAATCTTTCAACCAGAAATACAATTTTTGAAACTCCATTGAATGACGTATTTGCAGTGATTGGGTCTTCAGAGAATCACAATTCGCATGTGACTTTTGATAGGTGTGAACCCAGCCTTAAAGGGATACTAAATGAGCTGAACTTACCCGGGGCTTCTAATGGTCCCCCGCAGACATCCTGTGCCCGCGCAGCCGCTCACCGATGCTCCGGCCCCGCCTCCGGTTCACTTCTGGAATTTCTGACTTTAAAGTCAGAAAACCACTGCGCCTGCGTTGCCGTGTCCTCGCTCCCGCTGATGTCACCAGGAGTGTACTGCGCAGACACAGACCATAATGGGCCTGCGCTGTGCGCTTTTGATGACATCAGCGGGATCGAGGACACGGCAACGCAGGCGCAGTGGTTTTCTGACTTTAAAGTCAGAAATTCCAGAAGTAAACCGGAGGCGGGGCCGGAGCATCTGTGAGTGGCTGCGCCAACACAGGATGTCTGCGGGGGACCATTAGAAGCCCCGGGTAAGTTCAGCTCATTTTCCCCCGACCCCCCTTCAGTATCCCTTTAAGGCTTCAAGCAATGAAATCAAAAACCTTGGTATAGAAAGCCTACCTGTCTCTGCTGCTTGGGTACCTGCAGGTGAATTCTGATGGGAAGTGGAGAAGAAAAATAAAAATGATATATGGTCTAATAAGCACCCCAGCCACCAGGACCGTTTTTAAGCATTAGCAAACTAGGTACATGACTGGGTTGGCAGCAGTAAGAGAGGCACTGCAGAGCTACCGTAGTCTCAGCACACTGTATTTTATGGAATTCTTATAGCCAACTGGTGGTTCCATTCAGAAAGGGATGGATGCTAATTGTAACACATAAATAGGCACTGCTGTGTTAATTGCAACATTGGTTGGATTTCCAGGACAATATTCTAACCTGCAACGACTCAGGCTTTATATGAACAGTATAATGTTTATAAAGGAGATACAAACCCCTCAAAACCGTTATTGGAAGGGTTTGTCATATGGGTCCAGTGAGTTTGGGCCAATGAGATGTATACAGCTTGGTAATAATTTGTGTATCCGTTACAAACTTATTTTGAGAAATAACATTGTTTCTATGTAAGCTGTCAGTTTTTTATTGGTGCCCAAATCATAGGGCCCCTCAGCAAAACTTTGATGCCCCCCCCCAATGTTCACACACTTTCCCGTGCCACTCCTTGATGATCCTCACAGCCTGGGGGCCCATCTTGCAAGGATCATAAAGGGTCATAAAACAAGTGTGGCCATCATGGTATTGTCAGCCATAACAAGTGTAGCAGCAAAAGCACTTGATCTGAAGGATGAACATCTTTATGGAAGGAAGGGAAGGTTAGTAGTTGAGGCCCCCTCACAGCTTTGGGCCCTCCTTCAGATGCGGAGGTCTCCTTTAGAACCGCATTTCTCCCCCCTACAATCCATCATGAACGCAACAGCCAGACCGATCTACTCCTCCCATGGTTTTGTCTCCACAACTCCCCTATGAAAATCCCTTCACTGGCTTCCAATCCGCTTCGGAATCAGCTTCCAATCAGCTTCAAAATACTATATGTTTGGCCTATAAATCTGTATACGTGTCCTGCCCTAACCTACATCTCTGATAAACACCTGGCTGCCCACTTCGTTCCTACAACAACCTCCTCCTAACCACCCCATGTATCTTGCACTTCCAGGCACGGCTACAGGACTTCACTAGACCTGCCCGCATCCTGTGGAACTTTCTCCCACTGCCAATCAGGCATGCCCCCTCCTTCAACACCATCAAATAAGCCCTCAAAACTCACCTCTCCAAGAAGGCCTACCCCACCTCAACACTGCCCTAACTCTCTTAGCTGAGACCCTCTAGATCAGAGGTCAGGAACCTTTTTTGGTTGAGAGAGCCATAAACGCCACATATTTTAAAATGTAATTCCGTGAGAGCCATACAATATGTTTCAAACTGGGACAGTAGGGCTCACGTCCCTGTTGCCATGGTGATGTGTATACCATTGATCCGCTGGACAGCGCAAGTGTCAGACATGTCTTCAGCTTCTCTTGGGTTTCAGCAACATCAGCAATTTCCCTGAGAGTCAGACAGGAGAAATACCGACTAACAGGTTGCACAATTAGCTAATTGACTAGGGGGTTGATTTACTTTGTAGGATAAGATCCCTGCACTTTGGCCCAATAGGCTGCCTGTCAAGTGACAGGCAGCCTATCGGGCCAATGAAAGTGTGGGGATCTCGTTCTACAAAGTCACTGGACCTGACAGGGTCCAAAATGGGACAACTGGTGCAGGCGTTCATTTTGGGATAGTGCGTGTAAGTTAGTAGTGCATGCTACAGCAGTAGCATGCACTAATTTGAAAATTTTACTTGCGCTGCCACACTAAGCTGCGCTGCTTGAGCAGTGTAGCTTAGTGAATCAACATCTACTGATTTGTCTGTGAGCCAGATGTAGCCATGAAAAGAGCCACATCTGGCTCCTGAGCCATAGGTTCCCTACCCCTGCTCTAGATGCAGCCCCCCCTCCTTTCATGTCACCATTGGCAGGGCCCTCCCTCTTTGTTTATCATACATGATTGTGCACGCAGAATATGTGAACTTGTATTATTAGGGCTACCATTCCAGTGTATGATCTAGCATTGTATTACTACCTGTATTATGCTGTGTATCTTATTACTTATTTCCTGTATTGTGTTGTCGGTCACCCCTGTTATTGTCTGTAATCTTATGTATTGTACAGCGCTGCATAATATGTTGGAGCTACATAAATGCAATAAATAATTATAATAATAATGGCCAGGAACAGCCCTGCCAGCCACACACTGTAGACACTAGAGACACACCAGCCTTTCCACTACTGTAGTAGCAGTGAGTATTCTTTGATCTTGCAGCACTGCCTGTGCTATATGATGACAAGTCCTCTTTAATAAAGTTGTAGCAATTTTACCTTGTGATGTTGGGAAATCAGCGATAACTCACACATTCATCTGTAATCCATTTAAACATCAAATGTGGCACAGTAGGAAATGGTGTTGTTTCCCTCTGAACATTTAATTATCACCATGCCATCTTCAAAGTAGACAAACCATCAGTGCCACATCCTCAGAAAGGAGAAAGAAATTGTCATTGACGGCTTTGTCAGAACAATTAGAGTAACAATTTGATACATTTTAGCTTCTGTGTTTGATTTGATTTGGATTACTTAAAATTCTCCCACTGATGGAGCTCAGCATCGGATTCCTCTCGCTCACCCTTTGTTCTGCGTTTCTTTTATTACGCTTCTATACATTGTTTCCTGGTGAAACTAACACAAAACGGCAGAAAAGAAGAGCCTCCAAATGTTGGCTGGGAGGGAGGAAAGACGCTCGTCGTTGAAAAGATGCACAGAGGGAAGGGAATTTTAGCAGTTATTAAAAGTATTCACAATGGGAACAAAAGTATATTATGCAGGAGTTACTCACAGCGGACATAATTGCAAGGATATGTTAAGAGATGCTAATTACGGAAGGCACACATGTGCACTTAGTTAAAGTGAAATGCACTTAAAGCTATAGATCAGGCAAACATGTGTTCTCTTTTGCATATTAACCCTCCTGGCAGTATGAAAAATTCCGCCAGGAGGCAGCGCGGCAGTTTTTTTTTTTTTTTTAAATCATGTAGCGAGCCCAGGGCTCGCTACATGATAGCCGCTGCTCAGCGGCATCCCCCCGCCCTCTTCAAAGAACGGGATTTCCTGGAGGGCTTCCCCCGTCGCCATGGAGACGGGGCTGGATGACGTCACCGACGTCAGCGACGTCGTGACGTCATTGGGAGTCCCGATCCACCCCTCGGCGCTGCCTGGCACTGATTGGCCAGGCAGCGCACGGGGTCTGGGGGGGGGGGCCCGCGCGCTGCAACGGATAGCGGCGATCAGTGTGCTGGCACAGCTAGCAAAGTGCTAGCTGCGTCCAGCAAAAAAAAAATTGAGAAAATCGGCCCAGCAGGGCCGGAGAAAACCTCCTGCGCGGCTTACCCCGAACGTTACCGCCAGGAAGGTTAAGGGAATATAATCGTCATGTGGAAATTCACTAAGTTCTGTGTATTGCACATAAATCGTATTTGGGTTATATGCTTTTTATTACCTTTAGCTGGCTCAGTCTGCAGTGCTGGCTTCCAGGGTTAATGTCAGATGCAGCTTGGCTGGCCTGAACAGCAGTCTGTGAACTAGCTAAACTCCTCCCCCTGTCTCATTATCATCCGCATGAGGGGGATTATGGATGAAGCAGAAGAGTGCACAAAAGCCAGAAAGTATTTTCCTGTGAACACAGAACTGACCCTGTGCAAGTAAAGTAACAGCATATTTCTATAGTCACCTTTATTGAAGAATTAGGGCTTTAAAAGTATGTTTCAGCAGATCTAGCCTGCTATTCAGTAGCCCACAGTCTAGTAAATATGCCTTTTTATCTTGTTTATATTTAATCAGATATGATTTATTAAAAAAAAAAAAAGTATCAAATCAATATCTGATGAAATTGTGAAAAAAGATAAAGGGAAGCAACATGGAAATGTGGGTGCCTGCAGTGCATGGAGGATTTGTGCGCTGCCATCGACACTATTGTTATTTCGTGTCAACGGGCGCCCAAGCAGAAATTTAAACACCTGGTAAAATGTAACATTAATACTATTGTTTACAGTATTGTTTATGCATTATGTTCAATCTTTTGGGGCCGATTGGTTTGCACTGTGAGGGGAGGGGTATTAAGATTAGGCATCGAGAAGGGTTTACGCTGGGGGTGGTGGTTAAGGTTTAGCATCAGGAAGGGGGTTTGTGCCAAGTGTGGGGGAAGTTAAGGTTAGGCATCAGGAGGGGGGATTTCAGGGTTAGGTGTCAGGATGGGGGATTTCAGGGTTAGGTGTCAAGAGGGGGATTTCAGGGTTAGGTGTCAGGAGGGGGATTTCAGGGTTAGGTGTCAGGATGGAGGATTTCAGAGTAAGGTGTCAGGATGGGGGATTTCAGGGTTAGGTGTCAGGATGGGGGATTTCAGGGTTAGGTGTCAGGAGAGGGATTTCAGGGTTAGGTGTCAGGGTGCAGGATTTCAGGGTTAGGTGTCAGGAGGGGGGGATTTCAGAGTAAGGTGTCAGGATGGGGGATTTCAGGGTTAGGTGTCAGGAGGGTGATTTCAGGGTAAGGTGTCAGGATGGGGGATTTCAGGGTTAGGTGTCAGGATGGGGGATTTCAGGGTTAGGTGTCAGGAGAGGGATTTCAGGGTTAGGTGTCAGGAGGGGGATTTCAGGGTTAAGTGTCAGGATGGGGGATTTCAGGGTAAGGTGTCAGGAGGAGGATTTCAGGGCTAGGTGTCAGTATGGGAGATTTCAGGGTTAGGTGTCAGGATGGGGGATTTCAGGGTTAGGTGTCAGGATGGGGGATTTCAGGATTAGGTGTCAGGATTTCAGGATTAGGTGTCAGGAGGGGGATTTCAGGGTTAGGTGTCAGGAGGGGGATTTCAGGGTTAGGTGTCAGGATGGGGGATTTCAGGGTTAGGTGTCAGGAGGGGGATTTCAGGGTTAAGTGTCAGGATGGGGGATTTCAGGGTTAGGTGTCAGGAGGGGGATTTCAGGGCTAGGTGTCAGGGTGGGGGATTTCAGGGTTATGTGTCAGGAGGGGGATTTCAGGGTTAGGTGTCAGGAGGGGGATTTCAGGGTTAGGTGTAAGAAAGATGGAACTACACTTGCACATAGAAGATGTACAAAATTGAGGTAGTGGTGGACTTACCTCCCCAGAAGACTAAACAGACAGTTTACCTGTAAAATTCACTTAATTTGTGACTGCACAATTGCAACGCATTTCACAGGTCAAGACCCGCCTCCCTTAGGCTACAACAGGAGATCTGTTGTTCAGCCTTAGCATGTAAAAGCACATCCACGGAAGTCGTATACAGCCAAATGTTTACAGACAAACTTTAACCCATTAACATCTTCCAACAAAATTTGTTGGAAGATGTGCACTTATTTTAACCGCAGCCGGCAGAGCTCGTTCTGCCTAATGAGGTCGTACAAAGCGTCCCAGGGAGCATTTTTATAGTTGCCTATTGGAGACGATGGACTGGCTGATCCTCTTCCTCTTCATCCACCTGTGGCGGACTCTTCCATTACCCCTCTTCCCCCACCGGATGGTGCTGCACTGCTGACACTATCTTCTGAGCCCATAACATAACATGATCGGAAGTCAGAAGAGGATGCTTGGAGAGCAAGGCCACCAGAGCAGGATCATGAACCAGGCAACCTAAGCAGGTGCTTGGGACCCAGTTGGCATCAAGAGGCTCACATGCCACCTTCTTCAACTTCTCTCCACTTCAGCTTCCCAGATCTACTACCTTGCCTAGAGCCCCATTACATCGTATTCCATCTCTGAGTGCAGGAAGAGAGTGGAGGAAGAGAGGAAGCCAGTCCAGTGCCCAGAAGGAGGAAGAGTGGAGGAAGACAGGAAGCCAGTCTAGCATCCGGAACAGTCAACTATAAATACTCCATGCACCGCGCTGCATACCCTGCCAAGCTGGGAAAGGCACACTTCCCCAACGGAAGGAAAAATTTGGCCCTGCAGCCAAATAACGTTTTACTTTATTTGTCTGCTAAAAGGTTAAATATGCCTAATAAAGAAATGATTGTATAATTACACTTAGTAACTTGCTGCTGTCTGGATTTCTGTGTTCACTTTGGTAGCTAGGGACACTGGTCCTGGCACACCACTCCTATTTAGTCCCTTATACAGGGATGCTTGCTCCATCCACACAGCATGCAATTCCCATAGCAAACATCATCTGTCTATGGGTGATGCATTAAAACACACATTACAAACTGAAAAAAACTCAGTGGTGAACCCCAGTAAATTTCTATTGACACAAGTGTGACCACTTCTTCAAAGTAAATATTCAGATTCAGACAAAGATTCAGAGTATCAATATTTCAGTGAGGTTTAAAGATCAACTGTAGTGGAAATAACAATGTATGAAATTGCTTTTTTTTTTTTTTTTTTACAAAATAATTAAAATATATTTAGTCAGTATTTGCCCATTGTAAATCCTTTCCTCTCACTGATTTGAAATTTATCACAGATGGCCACACCTTTAGTCCTGCCAGGTGATTTCTGTGCACAGAAGGAACTATTGTTTGCTTGGCAGTTGTCTAAAGCCATTATTTCCCACAATGCAACAAGGTTCACAGACAGAAAACTGTCAGGACCATGGTCATGACATCACGTTGTGGGAGGGGTTTCACCACAATATCAGCCACACAGAACCCCCCCCCCCCCCCCCCCCCCCCCTATGATCTATTTGAGAAAAGGTAAAGATGTCTGGAGGGAAAAGGGGTATTGGCTACTGATTGGTATGACGTTCAATCCTTGGTTAAAGTTCCTCTTTAAGCTGTGTTTGGACTACTCATTTATCACGCTGATACGTGATGAGGTAGCGTAACTAGTGCAATACACAGTAATAATGAGTAAGGCGTAGTCAATAAACAGGTAGGGTCATACACGTAAGTCAGATGTCAGTCGTATTTGGAAGGATAATCAGTAGAATAATCAGAGACAGGCCGAGTCGAACACGAAAATCAGATGGCAGGGGTACAGAAGGACAAGACAAGAGTGAGGTCAAAAGGCAGGCAAGAGGTGGGTACACAGAATAATATACAATAAGATGTTACTTCGAAATATTTCGATATGATCATTTACAATACGATAATATACAATATAACTACAAAAATAACAAGACTGACTAACTAGAGTACATATATATTGCGCGTCTACACAATATATAAATGTAGCTCAAAAGATCACTAGCTAGGCCAAAAACCAGCGTACTGCTTAGTATCAAGGCCAGTGAACGACTGAGAGCTCTGGCCTTAAATACACAATAGACAATTCCCAAAACCACTCCCCGATTGGGAGCCCCTCCTGCATGGTGACGTCACCTGATGACATCACCTTCAGATCCGCCTCCTTATCCTATAAGGTACAACAGATCTCGCACGCTTCCGTTTGGACGCACTGCGCATGCGTGCGCTTGGATTCACTGCTGCAGGGATGCTGGGGACGCCGCCAGAGGATGACAGTGCGGAAACTCTATCACCTGCACGGACCCCACCAGATACGCCACAGGACCTGCCGCTGAAAGGTAAGATTGTTACATCATTATTGCTGAATAATGTACAATAGTACTTTCTTGTGATGCTCACTAGTGTTTGCTTATGATGCAGTGTACTTTTACTTAAATAATGCACACAATAAAAAAAAATATATGTTTGCACCATTATAGTATTCAGTGGAGCGCATTGAAGGACAGCATGGATATGCCCTGCTTTAACGCATAGGGCTGGACCTTCAGCTTAAGTATGTTGTCATAACAACATCAATAGCCATCAAATGCAGATCTATTACATCCATAGCTATTCTTGTGAGTCAACAAGTATCAATTTTTCTTTGTGTGACCTTGAGCAGTAATTTATGAGCATAGCTCCACATCCACAAACAGCCTTTTCTAGAGTCTAAAGTGTTTGTGTTGGTAACCAAACAACTGCATCGCTGTGAGGCATAAATAAGTCACACAAAAGATTATTACATAAAGTGCATCGCATAATGCACAATGACAGTCATCAAGTAAAGTTATGAAATAAATATTGACTGCCTTTACTATTCTTGTGCTCAACCCAAGACAAGCTTTTCAGTCTTGCAACAGTAGAAGAGACAAGAGCACTCCTTTGGTGTAATACTTTTCTTTACTTAAAAATTTCACGCATACAAGTTACACTTGCAGTGTGTTAAAATCAATAGCGCTTCTCAGGCCTGCCAGCCGTCCTCTCCTGCCCTGTGTTTGGCCAAAACAACAGGTGTGGTGTCTCCCGACGCAGAGCGGGGCTTGGTCACGCTGGAGCCGTCTGACGTCACGACGCGTTTCGGCGTTAACACGCCTTCGTCAGGTGACGTGACGGCTTGTGTGGCTCTGCTTTATACATCCCGATGTAGGAGGGATGGAGGAGTGACTATCTTATGCCACTCATGGTGGGCGGAAAAGACCTTTTTAGGGTGAGCGTCCTGATGAACCTGTGTAGATCCTTGAATAATTGAAAGGAATTGGGTCTAATTGTTGGGGGAAAGTTTAGTCCACGCCTCAATAGTGAAAGATCACCATCAGCCAGAGGATAAGAGGAGATATTGAAGATTTTTATTGTTGAGACTCTATCACAGGGCTGTTCTGCTTTCTTCCTTTTTTGGAGTTGTACCTTTCGTCCTCCTCTGGTTCCTCTCCTTCTCTTTCTAGTGGTCTTTTCATTGCCACCGGAGTGGCAGGTGGGCCTAAAAAAAGGGGAGCTATATGTCTATCTTGACCTGGATCTCTTACTGCTTCTTCCTGCGAGGTCAGCGTTTGAAATACACCATCTCGCAAGGGAGCAGCACTGTTAGAGGACTGCTTTTCCCTTGTTTCTCTATTTTTCACAGTGATCTCCCATGCTTGATCCAAAAATTCGCTTATGGAGCCCTGGGGGTCTGTCTGTTTACTATAGGGCCTATTTTTGCCCTTTTGTTGGAACTTAGCTCCATAATAAGAGTTTGGTTTATCCCTTGTTCCTTTGGGGCCCTTTTCTCCTATCCTGTGCCATCTCTCTTTGGGTCTAGCACCTAGGTCCCGCTCAATGGGAGCCGGGTATGATGTTTCCCGGGGCCTATCCTTTCTGGGTGCTGGTGATCTTTGGAGAGGTGTGGGACGTCTGGCTTTTGGTACATTGGAATTGGAGTTATATTTGTACTCCCTTTTCCGATTATTCCTTTTAGTTCTTTGCCATTGTTGTGGATATTTCTGTTTGAAGTGAGTCTCTTGTGCCGGTGTCCCCGGCGTTTTTGCTGTGTGTATTGCTTGAGCCATTGAGGGCTCTGAGGGTGGATTTACCTGGTCTTTGGGCCAGCTATAGATGTTGCCCAATAAATAGTCTTTTTTGTCTCTTTCGAATTTCTTTAATTTTCTAGCCACTTGTTCTTTTTCAAAAGTTTGTGTGGCTGCTGATATCCTCTTTTGCCAGCCCTTGAATTCTCCCATTTCTTTGAATGGTTCAAGGTCTTTTTCTATTTGGGGGATGACTTCACGTACTTTCCTTAGATTACGTTCTCTCTGCATAACCACAATTTTCATCCATTGTGAAGTGCATAGGTCTTCAACCATTTTCCATAGATCTAATAGGTCCTTTTCAAGGAAATCGCATCCTTTTGTGTTTCTCATTCCTCTCGGCGCGATCTTATACTTCAGATATTCGGTTAAGAAGGAAGAGTCTAACCACTGCGCACATTCAAATGTGCGGGCATCTTCCAGTTGTCTAAAGAGATTGGTCATTTCCTCAAGATTTTGTTGATGGTTATTAGACCCTTGTTGTGGGATCCAATCCCCATAATTGGTCTGGTAGAAAAAAGTCTGACACCGGCGTATGATCTGCGCTGGGTCAGCTCTTCCAACACGACCCTTACCTACGTGTAATCAAAGACTGACATGGGCGCAGATACTGCGCAAGGTCAGCCGCTTGATTGGCACTGCATTCCTTTAGCCCCCGTGCAGAAAAGCTAGGGAGCGAGACACGGTAGTTTTGACCATCTAGCAGATAATACAGATAATCTAAATAGAAATAATGCGGACCATTCACAGAAACTCAACGGACCCAATGGGGTAGATATATCCCTTCTTAAGCCGAGAATTGTGTCTATTCTGAAATAATTCAAGGCGACTGAGTCTCCCAGCCTAGTAATGCATAGAGTGATAACTTCTCAAAACCCACTTGTTAAATTTTTAATTTTTAGTTTTTAACTGCAACTGTTTTTTATCGCTGCGGTTGAAAAATATATTAAATACAAAATGAGCGCACGTTAGTCGGCGAACAGCCGATTACTTTTAATTTAAGCCCGGAAAGGAAAAAATCTTTTCCGCCCACCATGAGTGACATAAGATAGTCACTCCTCCATCCCTCCTACATCGGGATGTATAAAGCAGAGCCACACAAGCCGTCACGTCACCTGACGAAGGCGTGGTTAACGCCGAAACGCGTCGTGACGTCAGACGGCTCCAGCGTGACCAAGCCCCGCCCACCGAATCCAGCTCCGCGTCGGGAGACACCGCACCTGTTGTTTTGGCCAAACACAGGGCAGGAGAGGACGGCTGGCAGGCCTGAGAAGCGCTATTGATTTTAACACACTGTAAGTGTAACTTGTATGCGTGAAATTTTTAAGTAAAGAAAAGTATTACACCAAAGGAGCGCTCTTGTCTCTTCTACTGTTTCACTTAGGTCACTGGCACCACCCAGCAACCAGGAGCAGCACCTTGTACCAACATAACCCATACCAAGTGAGGGGGCAGTGCAGGAGAATCTCTTCTTTTTGTTTTCAGTCTTGCAAGACTGCTGAGTCATTTAAAATTGGATCTGTTTCAGCACTACAGAAATCACAGTACCAAGTGGATATAGTTTCCTAGCTCTTTACAACAGTTATAAATATACAAGAAACAGTACAAACAAATAGTGCCAGTAGGCTAGTGGGAGCTGAACTGCCTGTGGGCTGAATTGGCAGCTAAGAAGTATTCTGGCTGTGTGCTGCTATCCAGTTCACACAGAGAGGGGCATATACTAAAAAAAGAAAGAATGAGAAGAGCGGGCAGGAAGAAAACAGATCAATTATCATTAGAAGAGCTGAAACTGCTCACCTGTGCAATAGGAAGGGATGCACTTTTTGGTGCAGGGCTTTGTGTCTAAACCGGCTCCATCACACAAGTAATTATACTGGCCAATCCCTGGGAGAATAAGCCTTGTCAGGGCAGCCTCTGCTCTTCATGCCATTTTGATTCACAGTGCTCTGGGTCCCTGTCCATTGTCCAAGTGAGTGGCTACAGCAATTCTAATAGCAGTTTATTGGCTTCTCTCCTGCACACAGGAACAATGATATCATGCATAGAGATGAGCGTAATGACCTAATTACGATTTTGCGAAATTTCGCGTAATTAGTGTAATTACGATTATGGCCGTAAGTACATAATCGTAATGAAGAAGGATTTCGCGAAATTTCGCGCAAGCGTAATTTTCGCGTAATTTTCGCATTACAGTCGTATCATGCCGTAATTTCGCATTAAACGCTACCGTAATTTCGCGTTAAACCGTAACGCTCCGTATAATATAAAAAAGCCGCCGACTTTAAGGGTTAATAGCAAAGCCCCCTTAAATGCTAAGAGCCTCAAATTTGGAGAATATATTAAGGAGATCAGGAGGAATAAGAGGAAAAAAAATTTTTTCAAAAAGACCTTATAGTTTTTGAGAAAATCGATGTTAAAGTTTCAAAGGAAAAATGTAAACATTTAAAAACCCGCCGACTTTAACGGTTAATAGCAAAGCCTGCTTAAAGTTTAGGAACACCAAATTCCCAGGGTATATTAAGGGGATCAGTGGGAATAAGAGGAAAAAATTTTTTTTCAAAAAGACCTTACAGTTTTTGAGAAAATCGATTTTTAAGTTTCAAGGGCGAAAATGTCTTTTAAATGCGGAAAATGTCAGTTTTTTTTGCACAGGTAACAATAGTGTATTATTTTCATAGATTCCCCCAAGTGGGAAGAGTTTTACTTACTTCGTTCTGAGTGTGGGAAATATAAAAAAAAACGACGTGGGGTCCCCCCTCCCAGACCTCTTTAACCCCTTGTCCCCCATGCAGGCTGGGATAGCCAGAATGCGGAGCACCGGCCGCGTGGGGCTCCGCACCCTGACTATACCAGCCCGCATGGTCCATGGATTGGGGGGTCTCGGAAGGGGAGGGGCAGCCAAGCTTTCCCCTCCCCCTCCGAGCCCTTGTCCAATCCAAGGACAAGGGGCTCTTCTCCACCTCCGATGGGCGGTGGAGGTGGAGGCCGCGATTTCCTGGGGGGGAGGTTCATGGTGGAATCTGGGAGTCCCCTTTAAAAAGGGGTCCCCCAGATGCCCACCCCCCCTCCCAGGAGAAATGAGTATAGAGGTACTTGTACCCCATACCCATTTCCTTTAAGAGTTAAAGTAAATAAACACACAGACACTTAGAAAAAGTTTTTTAATTGAACAAAAAACATAACCACGAAAAAAGTCCTTTAATATTCTTAATTAACCATTAATACTTACCTGTCCCTTTAAATAAATGATCCCTCGCAATATCCTCGGAAATGTTCTATCAGTTACAATGTAACAAAGTTATTACAATGTAACAACTTTGTTACATTGTAACTACGCCGCACCCGACGCCACTCGCCGCTCAGCCGCCGCATACGCGTCCGTGCAGGACGCTAAGTCCCCGCAGCTCCCGCTGTCCACCCCGCCCACATCTGTCACCCACATGTCACCCACATGTGGGTGACATGTGGGTGACATGTGGGAGAGGCGGGGAGGGCAGCGGAGCCGGCGGGGACTTAGCGTCCTGCACGGACCCGACAGAGCTCTGAGCTATATAGCTCAGAGCTCTGAGAAGCATCTTTGTATTTGGGCTCCAAGGAGCCCCATTGGTCCTTAGCAGACCAATGGGGTTCCTTCAAATCAGAAGGAACCCCATTGGTCTGCTAAGGACCAATGGGGCTCCTTGGAGCCCAAATACAAAGATGCTTTCGAGAGCTCTGAGCTATAGCTCAGAGCTCTGTCGGGTCCTGCAGCGCAGACGCGGCGGCGGCGGTGGTGAGTGACGTGGGGTGCGGCGTAGTTACAATGTAACAAAGTTGTTATATTGTAATAACTTTGTTACATTGTAACTGATAGAACATTTCCGAGGATATTGCGTGGGATCATTTATTTAAAGGGACAGGTAAGTATTAATGGTTAATTAAGAATATTAAAGGACTTTTTTCGTGGTTATGTTTTTTGTTCAATTAAAATACTTTTTCTATGTGTTTGTGTGTTTATTTACTTTTAACTCTTAAAGGAAATGGGTAAGGGGTACTACAAGTACCTCTATACTCATTTCTCCTGGGAGGGGGGTGGGCATCTGGGGGACCCCTTTTTAAAGGGGACTCCCAGATTCCACCATGAACCCCCCACCCAGGAAATCGCGGCCTCCACCTCCACCGCCCATCGGAGGTGGAGAAGAGCCCCTTGTCCTTGGATTGGACAAGGGCTCGGAGGGGGAGGGGAAAGCTTGGCTGCCCCTCCCCTTCCGAGACCTCCCAATCCATGGACCATGCGGGCTGGTATAGTCAGGGTGCGGAGCCCCACGCGGCCGGTGCTCCGCATTCTGGCTATCCCAGCCTGCATGGGGGACAAGGGGTTAAAGAGGTCTGGGAGGGGGGACCCCACGTCGTTTTTTTTTTATATTTCCCACACTCAGAACGAAGTAAGTAAAACTCTTCCCACTTGGGGGAATCTATGAAAATAATACACTATTGTTACCTGTGCAAAAAAAACTGACATTTTCCGCAATTAAAAGACATTTTTGCCCTTGAAACTTAAAAATCGATTTTCTCAAAAACTATAAGGTGTTTTTGAAAAAAAAATTTTTCCTCTTATTCCCACTGATCCCCTTAATATACCCTAGGAATTTGGTGTTCCTAAACTTTAAGCAGGCTTTGCTATTAACCGTTAAAGTCGGCGGGTTTTTAAATGTATACATTTTTACTTTGAAACTTTAACATCGATTTTCTCAAAAACTATAAGGTCTTTTTGAAAAAAAAATTTTTCCTCTTATTCCTCCTGATCTCCTTAATATATTCTCCAAATTTGAGGCTCTTAGCATTTAAGGGGGCTTTGCTATTAACCCTTAAAGTCGGCGGCTTTTTTATATTATACGGAGCGTTACGGTTTAACGCGAAATTACGGTAGCGTTTAATGCGAAATTACGGCATGAACGAAACGCGAAATTTCGCATTGAAAATTACGCTTACGGTATTTTCAATTACGATTTTAATGGCAATTTCGCTACGCTAATTTCGCATCGTAATCGCAAATTTCGCATGCGTAATTATAGTAATGCGAAATTACGAAAATTTCAGCTCAACTCTAATCATGCATGATGGCCACTTAAACCATAGTCTCCACTTATGGCAAACCACTTTGTTGGCACACTCTACATAAATAGTTTGTTAGTTTGAGGACTCTAGAAGTGGGGCATTTATCAAGGAATGCCAAATAGGAGCAGAATGCAACAGATTTAATATAGCAGGTAGGGATGCTCATTAGGATTCTGTAGGAAATTGAAATCATTGTCCATGGTGTTGTAAATCTGCACAAGCACTGGTGTCTTAAAGGGGGTTGTAACATCTAAAAATAAAAAATTGCCTAAATAAGTTAGTGCATCCTCCTAGCTCCTTTCCCGGTCCCGCTGGCAGCTTCATTACCGGCGACTTTCGGGCTGAAGGTCGACCATTTCTTCCTGAACGAGGACGCTCCACATCATCACGCCGGCCGATACGCGTTATCGCGCCAGCCGGCATGACAGTCCTTTGCATGCGTGGTTCAGAGAAAACTGCGCATGCGCAGGACTGTTCACAGTGGCCGATGTGATGACGCATAGTGGCCGGTGTGATGACCTGGAGCGTCCCTGTTCAGGAGGAAAAAATCTATTAACCCTTCGCACTCTCGCATGCAAATGTTCAAACAAATGCATTCACAGATTCACTCATCCAGGCACAACTGTTATCCCTACAGCTAAGTTAAAAGCCAGGGTTTTAGTTCACAGAAGAATGCATTCTTATGCTTAGTCACCTATACTGCGCAGAAGTACCCAGGTAAACATAGGTGTCCTAACTCTGGCCCTGTAACATGCATAGTGCAGACATGCAAACACATTCATTGCATCAAACCTATCAATGGATTAGGAGCACACATCCTGACGTCCTCTCCTGGGACAGACAGTGCATCTTACCAATCGCTCAAGGGAGCTAACGTTATGTGTCCATGTGCACCATGCGCATATACCAGCATAAGCTGTGTGCATGCTGACAAACATATACAGGGGAAGGAGGGAGTGCACTAAATTAGACCCTAGCCACAGGGGTCAGTAACAAGAAAAAAATACATATATCCAGGGACATCGCCTCTAGTTAGGACATTAAATAAGTTATTAAGGAAAGGGAGGTGCTGAAGGGGGTGTGGCTAGAAAACAGCAAAAATCTATTAACCCTTCGCACTCTCGCATGCAAATATTCAAACAAATGCATTCACAGATTCACTCATCCAGGCACAACTGTTCACATGGACACATAACGTTAGCTCCCTTGAGCGATTGGACACCTATGTTTACCTGGGTACTTCTGCGCAGTATAGGTGACTAAGCATAAGAATGCATTCTTCTGTGAACTAAAACCCTGGCTTTTAACTTAGCTGTAGGGATAACAGTTGTGCCTGGATGAGTGAATCTGTGAATGCATTTGTTTGAACATTTGTATGCGAGAGTGCGAAGGGTTAATAGATTTTTGCTGTTTTCTAGCCACACCCTCTTCAGCACCTCCCTTTCCTTAATAACTTATTTAATGTCCTAACTAGAGGCGATGTCCCTGGATATATGTATTTTTTCCTGTTCAGGAGGAACCAGCCGACCTTCCGCCTGAAAGTCGCCAGTAGCGGAGCCGCCAGCGGGACAAGGAGAGGAGCCAAGAGGACGTGGTGGGTGTGGCCTACGGTGGACTGGAGGAAGCCCCAGGTAAGGACCAGTTTCATTTTTTTTTTACTGCTCAGGGTCCCTTTAAATCTAACAGTGAACACTAAAATTAACAAGATAGGTAAGCTAAATAAATAATTTCTTATTGGATGATTGATTTTAATTTTTCAGTTAATATGGAGTTTCATCCTACTTTAAGAGTGAAGGATAAGAAGTTTGCTTGCACAGTGCTTTGAGGAAGAGAACCACGTGTCATCTATTCTGGACATAAAATATTTTAATCAACCTTTAGACCTCGGAGAGGAGCCGAGAGGATCCACCTTTCATACCTCATTTCTGTAGATAAACTTTACTTTCCAACTTTATTTTTTCATCGTTGTTTAAAAGTAGACTTGCGTGCACAAATGTCATGGGTCAAGTGCTAGCAATTTGAAACACAGTGTAATAGCAATTAACATTATTTTTCATGCATCTAAAGCTAAAAGTACACCACTAGATAGCATTTTTTTTCTATAGCCTAACCAAAGCTCATAATGATAAGTGCTACCGAAAAGCCTGCCTGGAAGTGCTCACTGTCACTAACACCTGCTTTTAAGGTTAACACACTGCTATTAATCTTTTTAAAAGCTACCCTGCAGCAAGATTGCTGTTTTTCTAGCACGGATAAATACAACACATTTTACCAATGTACAGTAGCTTTATTGCTTAAGAACATAATGATCACTTGTACCTTACACATGGGTGTAGGAAGGGTTATGCATGCACATAACACTAGAAAATAAAGGTGAAATGGACATTAAAATATCAATTGTGTTTTGTTTCGGTATAAAGGAGGGCATTAAATAAATTAGAAAAAATTGAATTGTAGGAATTGCTTAAAGGGAACCTAAACTGAGAAGGATATGGATTTTTTCCTTTTAAAATAATACCAGTTGCCTGACTCTCCTGCTGATCCTGTGTCTCTAATATGTTTAGCCACACCCCCTGAACTAGCATGCAAATCAGGTGATCTGACTGAAGTCAGACTGGATTAGCTGCATGCTTGTTTCAGGTGTGTAATTCAGCCACTACTGCAGCCAAAGAGATCAGTAGGACTGACAAGCAACTGGTATTGTATAAAAGGAAACATCCATATCCCTTTCATTTAAGGTTCCCTTTAAACATACACCATCATTTTGAATGGAAGATCTCTATTTAATAGGAACAAAATGTCCCCAACTCAAACCCCTTGTGACATACACCATTCCTCTATGTCCTAGGTTCTCAACACATGGCACGTATACCCTGGGGGGTACTTTACTTGATTTCACGGGGTACTTGTCATAGGCAATGCATTATAATCAGTGTTGAGATTAAAATGTATATAAAGACATCTGAATAAACATTGATAGTCAGTTAAAAGCATCTAGCCTTGTGGAGTACTCCTATTCATTTTTTTTTTATTAATAAGGTTTTCTATAACACCATCATCTTCTGAACAATAGAAGAAACAAACAAAGGAACATAAGTAATATACAAGATATTGGTACACATGACAATACAGACATTGGTGTATAATATAGATGTGCTAAACAATAGAAGTTACAGTAAAAATGGTATGGTGATTATTATAACATTCAGGGTTTTAAAAGACAGAAGATCGAGAGAGCCAAGCTCTATAGGAATAGGGAGGGAACAAGAGGTGGGGAAATACAGAAGGTGTATGTCCAGGGTTGCTATGTCTGTGAGCTGTATTAAGAGAGGAGCACCACTTGTCCGGAGGCTGAGAGGGTAATCCCTTAGGTTACATTGTATGCTAGTCTGAAAAAGTGTGTTTTAAGAGTGCTCTTGAAGGGTGAGAGGTTTGGGGAGAGACAGACATGTTTTACATTTTTTTTAAGTACTTTGCCTGTAGTCTTTCCACCTATCTAATCAATTAATTTGCTTTTTAATTTAACCAGGAACAATGGCTGAATTTTTGTACATGATGATCAACAGCCACAATGAGGAATAAATAGCTAGCAGGCGGTGGCGTTACTGATTTTCTGCTATTTAAATTGGATAGAGATCCATTTCCGCAATGTGTTAAATTGATTGCTTCTCAACCAATTGTTTTTCCAAGAATGGTTTGTATCACTGGGCTACAATCAACCAATATATGGGTACATTTAGCAACAAAATGTAATTCCCCATTAGTTTACAAAAGTTTACAGTTCTGTAATAATGGAACTACTGTGAAAAGAAGAAGCTTTATCTCATTAGCTATACACCACAATGTGGGTGTGATGATTTGCTCAGCTGCCTGTGCAGGCAGGCAGATTTTTGA
Organism: Hyperolius riggenbachi; assembly: GCF_040937935.1. NCBI lineage: Eukaryota > Metazoa > Chordata > Amphibia > Anura > Hyperoliidae > Hyperolius > Hyperolius riggenbachi. The sequence continues at coordinate 141,234,646 of NC_090649.1, forward strand.
CCATTGTTTTGATTTGCATGCTGCAGGACTCTGGAAAGAAGAGCTTCTGTCAGTTTTGCAGCTTGTGCTTGCAGAGGAATTTGCATACGTTGTCATGCAAATTGCCTGGCCACATTCATTGGAGGCGTGTACTATAAGTACTATGTCTTTCCCACAATGCTTCGCTGTTCATAAGGATTTCGTCCTATGTAACACTCCTGGTGGGGTGTCAGCCTTGCTCTCTGTTTGAACATCAGCTTAGAGTAATTCCTGAATCTGCGCTAGGCAGATTTCCCTAGTGCAGTTAGGATTGTATTATCTGTATTGCCTGTTCTGTCTTGTCTTGCCTGTTGCCATTGTCCTGTCCCTATGGTGGTTGACAGGAAATGGTTCTGATCTCTGTTCTTGGAGTATAGCTGGTGCAGCGGTTGCTACCAGCTATCTCTTCTGTTCTGTCTCCTGGGATCGCACTAGCTACTTTTTGCTAGCGCTAGGGATCCTTCTGTTCTGTCTCCTGGGATCGTGCTAGCTACTTTTCGCTAGCGCTGGGGATCCTTCTGTTCTGTCTCCTGGGATCACGCTAGCTACTTTTCGTTTGAAAGACGCCATCTGCACAAAGTTGGATCCAGATGTACTATCCATCTCCTCTTGCTCTTCCACAGTGACGTCAGGTAATTCCTCCTCCTCCTCCCCTCAGCCACGAACAATACCACGGGAACGTTGAGCAGCACAAGCCCCCTGCAACACCTGCTGCGGTTGTTCTTCTGACGCCGTCTCCTCTTCCAAAGAAACACCTTCCTCATCATCTGAGTCTGACTCCTCTTCCCCACACGACTCTTCCTCCTCCTCCCCCCTCTGTGCTGCCGCAGATGTTGTGGAAACATCTGGTTTGGATGAGAATTGATCCCACAATGCTTCCTCCTGTAACTGTTCCTGTACACGCTCCTCCACAGCTTGATCCACCACTCTACGCATGGCACGCTCCAGGAAGTAAGCGTATCTAGTCGCTGATAATACCTTCACTGCGACTCACCAGGTTGGTCACCTCCTCAAACGGCCGCATGAGCCTGCATGCATTTTGCATCAGTGTCCAATTGTTGGGCCAGAACATCCCCATATCCCCAGAGTGTGTCCTTCTACTGTAGTTGTAGAGGTACTGGGTGACGGCTTTCTCCTGTTCTAGCAGGTGAGAGAACATATGGAGGGTCGAATTCCAGCGAGTCGGGCTATCGCAAATGAGGCATCTCACCGGCAACTTGTTTTTCTGCTGAATATCAGCAAAATGTGCCATGGTCGTGTAAGACCGCCTGAAATGCCCACACACCTTCCTGGCCTGCTTCAGGACATCCTCTAAACCTGGGTACTTTGACACAAATCTTTGAATGACTAGATTCAGCACATGTGCCATGCAGGGTATATGTGTCAGCTTTCCCAAATTCAAAGCGGAAATGAGATTGCTGCCGTTGTCACACACCACGTTGCCGATCTCCAGCTGGAGCAGGGTCAGCCACTGATCCACCTGTTTGTTAAGAGCAGCCAGGAAAGCTGCTCCAGTGTGACTCTCCGCTTTGAGGCAAGACATGTCTAAGATGGCGTGACACCGTCGTACCTGGCATGCAGCATAGGCCCTGGGGAGCTGGGGCTGTGTAGCTGGAGAGGAGATCGCAGCACCAGTACAGTTGAACTGACACTTAGCCAAGGAGGAGGAGGATGACAACAGAGAAGAGGATGTAGCAGGAGGAGAGGAGGTGGCAGGAGGCCTGCCTGCCAGCCATGGAGGTGTCACAAGTTGGTCACAAGTTGGTCCGTTGCACAACCACGTACTCCCTGCTTGTCAGCGGTCACCATGTTGACCCAATGGGCTGTGTAAGTAATGTACCTGCCCTGACCGTGCTTTGCAGACCAGGCATCCGTGGTCAGGTGGACCCTTGACCCAACGCTGTGTGCCAGAGATGACACCACTTGCCTCTCAACTTCACGGTACAGTTTGGGTATCGCCTTTTTAGAGAAATAATTGCGGCCTGGTATCTTCCACTGCGGTGTCCTAATGGCCACAAATTTACGGAAGGCTTCAGAGTCCACCAGCTGGTATGGTAACAGCTGTCGAGCTAACAGTTCCACCAAGCCAGCTGTCAGACGCCGGGTAAAGGGGTGACTGGCAGAAATTGTCTACTTCCGCTCAAAGATTTCCTTCACAGACACCTGGCTGATGTGGGCAGAGGAGCAGGAACCGCTGAAGGTCAGAGGCGGAGTGGACGAGGGTGCCTGTGAAGGTGCAAGGGAGAAAGCGGCTGAAGATGCTGAACCTGAAGGAGGAAGAGGAGAAGGAGGGTGCCCTTTCTTTTGTGTGCTGCTTTTGCTCAGGCGCTCTTCCATTTCCAGTTTGTGCCTTTTCTGCATGTGCCTTCGTAAGGCAGTTGTCCCTACGTGGGTGTTGGCCTTTCCACAGCCCTTTTTTTGGAGGCAGAGAGAACAGATGGCATTGCTCTGATCCGAGGCAGACACATTAAAAAATTTCCAAACCGCTGAGCCCCCTGGGGTGAAGGCAATATGGTGGCATCAGCAGCTGACGTTGAAGGGCCAGGTGGCGATAAATGGCGCTGGACACTGCCACCAGCTGTTTCTGACGACAAGCTCCCCCTGCTTCTTTCAGGAACTCGTCTCCTCCTACTCCTCTCTGACTACCCCTGTGAAATGTTGCCCTGTTCATCTCCTCTATTGGGAACCCACGTGGCATCCGTATCATCATCATCATCATAAACATCCTGCCCAGCTTTGCTTGCCTCAGACACCTCCAAAACTGCACCAACAGCAGGTACTTCGTCATCCTCCTCCTCACACGTTACGTCCATAGTGTCGCCTAACTCAGACATATGAGGTGGTGTAACTTGCTTAGCGCCTTCATCTTGTTGTAACAATAATGGTTGTGCATCAGTGATTTCCCCACCAAATAACTCCTGCGAAGTGTCATATGCAGCGGATGTGGTGCTTGTAGTAGCGCTGGTGGCTGCGGGAGATGAGGTGTACTGTGTTAAATAGTCAACCATGTCCTGACAATCTTGGGAGTTGATGGGACGTGCCTTCTTCTGAGCACTGTACTTTGGTCCAGGGCCGCACAAAATCACATCAGCACGACCCCGCACAGACTTGCCGGGTGGCTTTCCTCTGGGTCTGCCTCTACCTCTTGCCTCTACCTGTTTTGTCCATTTTGTCCATATCGGGGGGGGGGGGGTGGATGAAGTGAAAGGTATGCACTGACTTGACTAATACAATGTGCAGTCATACAGGTGCAGTTAACAGGTATGCACGGAGTGGTATATCACACTGCATGCACTCACGTAGGTAGGTGGGTGCACTGAACACAGCAGGTAGGTATATGCAGTGATGGGTATTACAATGTGCACCTGTCACACACACAGGTACTGTGAACTGGTCCAGTGACTGGTGGTATTAAATATCACACTGCATGCGCTCACGTAGGTAGGTGGGTGCACTGAACAACAGGTGCAGTGATGTGCATTAAATGTTCAGCTGTCACACACACACACGTCCTGTGAACAGGTACAGTGACTGGTGGTATTAAATTTCACACTGCGTGCGCTCACGTAGGTAGGTGGGTGCACTGAACAACAGGTAGATATATGCAGTGATGGGTATTAAATGTGCAGCTGTCACACACACACACACACACACACATACCGTTAACACAGGGGTCTCAAACTCGCGGCCCGCGGGCCATTTGCGGCCCTCGATACACTATTTTGTGGCCCTCGCCGGCAAAAGCTTCCTTATAGTTCGCTTCAGTGCTCCCAAGTAATCCGCCGCATCCCCGCCACTAAACGAGGGCTGCAGAGCCCCCAAATCGCCTGGGGGGCAATCCGCTGGCATTTCCTGGAAGGGGAAGAGCTTTCAGCTTCAGCTCTGCCCCTCCTGACGTCAATCGCCGCACGGATCGCCTCCTCTCCCTGCTCCCTGAAGGAAGAGTGAGAGGGGCGGGCAGAGGCAGCGATGCGCCGCGATTGTGAAATTCCTTATGCGGCCCAGCCTCATCCAGACTTTACCTCCTGCGACCCCCAGGTAAATTGAGTTTGAGACCCCTGCGTTAACAGGTACAGTGACTGGTGGTATTAAATATCACACTGCGTGCACTCACGTAGGTAGGTGGGTGCACTGAACACAACAGGTAGGTATATGCAGTGATGGGTATTACAAATGTGCACCTGACACACACACACACACACACACACACACACACACACACACACACACAGGTACCGCCGTGAACAGGTGCAATGACGTGTGTTATTAACAATGCGTGCGCTTACGTATGTAGGTAGGTAGGTAGGTAGGTGCACTGAACAGCAAACAGGTGCAGTGATTGGGATGGGATTACAAATCTGCAGCTGCCAGTCACACACACAGGTAGTCACTGAATGTGGTGGGCCTGACAGTGGCACAGTAGGAATTACACCAAAGGCCAGCTGTGACTGACTAACAGGGCTGTATATAATGCAAGTGGGCCACAAAAAAAAAAAACAGATCACAAGAACAAGATTAGCTCTCAAAAGAGCTGTTGAGGGGTGCTTTTTTAGCAATAAGAATCATCAAGGAGCAATCTAACAAGCCTACAAGAGCCTAACTAAGCTTTCCCTATGAGAGTCTGCAGCAGCTCTCCCTTGTCTAATTACTGCAGGCACACGAGTGAGTCCAATGCCTTACGCTGCCTGCATTTTATAAGGGGGAGGGCCTCCAGGAGGGAGTGTAGCCTGATTGGCTACAATGTGCCTGCTGACTGTGATGTAGAGGGTCAAAGTTGACCCTAATGATGCACTATGGGGACGAAACAAACTTCCGGAAAAGTTTGCGGTTCTCCGCGAACGCGAACCATGGGACCGTTCCAGGTTCTTGCCTGGAACCATTTGCCGGTGAACCGTTCGTGTCATCTCTAATGCTGCGCTGCCCCCCCCCCCCCCCCCCGCGTGTATGCTGCGCTGCCCCCTCCATGTATGCTGCACTGCCCCTCCATATGTATGCTGTGCTGCCCCCCGTATGCCTGCATGTTTCTCTGCCCCCCTTGTATAAAGAAGCAGCAGTAGCGGCTCACTTCCTTCATAGTTCCCGTAGTGACAGCTGACCTCTTCTGTCCTGCGTGGCTTCCCCTAGTAAAGGCTTCTGCTGATGACGTGACCAGGCTTTATCTCATTAAAGCCCATCTTCAGAAGCACTCAGGACATCAGTGCTTCCAAAGTTGTAGGAGGAGTCCCGAAGGTGTGAATTTTGAATAGGAACAGCAGTGGAACCAGGAGACAGAGAGAGTACTGGAAAAGTACTATGTGATCCAGAGCTTTCCCTCTTCTTAGCTTAGTATCTAAGTCTTTTGTTTTAGCTCACTTCAGATTTGCTTTAAATCTACATCAAACAGACTGAGCAACTAAGAGAAGGTTACATGAATATGTTTTATCCGATCGTTAGGTTTTCTTCATGTATTTAATTTTATAGCAACGTGATGCTACTAGCTTTTGAAAGCTTGTGCTTTTTACTGCCGCTATAGATTTTTATTTATAATCATGTTTGATGTTACCTAGGTGTGCAGGTGTTAATTACATTTCCAATCATATTCATCTTTTAATATTTCCAGATATTTCTTTATTTGATGCAAACATTGATTTTGTTCATTGTCTCTGAATTAGAGATTAAGTCGATTTGCAATTATTAAACTCCAAAACACTGAGAAGAGAAAAGCACATTAACACCCAGAATTATTAGCATATAGATGAAAGGAAGTGAAACTGCATTGTTAATACAATGATTTACTAGCCATAGAAGCTCACACTGTTTACATTTCATAGCCAAAAGTACGGTACAGAATCATATCTGTGTGATTTGTCTTCTGCGGGATGCTGTGGTTTGGGTTACAGAACTGTTGCAATGCACTTAGGCCAGTCATGCCCATAGTCCAATATAAGTACATATAAGTACTTATATAAGTAATATAAGTGGTGTACCTGCAGGGAGTAGTGCACCAGTGAACACTCTCTAAGAAGGACCGAATTGAGCCTGTATAGGAGATGTTAAATCTTCGAAGCTTTGGACTGTGTCTGTGAATGTCCATAGTCCAGCCTAGGGGCCAAATGGTGGCCCTTAAGCTTTCTACAGTTACTGCCACTCTGCTAACTGAACATGCCACTCTGCTAACTGAACATGGTATTTGGGTTATTTCCCATGGAAATGACTTATTTGACAAAATTTCACAGGCATAGTGTACCTAACGGTGATGGGGAAAAATCGTGTTTTATTTTGCTAGTTCGGCCCCTAGCACTATCAAGAACGGTGATATGGCCCTTGGCTTAAAAAGTTTGAACACCCCTACCTTAGGCTAATCAACTATGTTCTTGCAAAACCCTTTTTTTCCTACAGCTATTTTCAAACAGACTAATTGGGTTGCATTACACAAAGGGATGCACTTAGATAACAACAACAACAACAAATAACATTTGTAGAGCGCTTTTCTCCCATAGGACTCAAAGCGGATAAGCATGGCTCAGACCATCGTGGCACAGAGGAAGAATTTTATAAGTCCGGAAATGCCAGGCTAAACAGGTGGCTTTTCAGTCTGGATTTGAATAGCTCCAGGGATGGTGCTGTCTTTACTGGGTGTGGCAGGGAGTTACAAAGAGTAGGGGCAGCATGACAGAAGGCTCTATCTCCAGATTTTTTGAGGTGCACTCTGGGAGTGACCAAGTTTATAGAACTTGCTGATCTGAGGTTGTGAGAGGTGTGGTGCAGCTTCAGCAAGTCCTTCATGTATCCAGGGCCCAGATTGTGCAGGGATTTGAATGTCAGCAGTCCAATCTTGAAGAGTATTCTCCATTCTACTGGTAGCCAGTGCAGTGAGCGAAGGATCGGTGTAATGTGACAGTGGCGAGGCTGGTTTGTTAGCAATTTGGCAGCAGCATTCTGCACTAATTGCAGGCGACGCAGGTCCTTTTTGGGAGGACAGCATAAAGGGCATTGCAGTAATCCAGCCGTGATGTGATGAAGGCGTGATCTAGGTTGGAAGATCCTCTGGGGGAATCAGATGTTTAATCTTTGCAATGTTCTTCAGATGAAAGTAGGAAGATTTAACTACAGATGAAATTTGGTTTCTGAAACTTAAATCCCCATCGATTAGTACGCCAAGGCTGCGCACAAGGTTGGAGCTGTTTATGTCTGAATTCCCAATCCTGATTGGTGTTGCTTTAGGATAGAGCTGTTTTGATGGCGAGTACTGGCTTTGGACAAAAAGGACCTCAGTTTTGTCAGCATTCAGTTTCAACCAGTTATCATTCATCCATGCCTGAAGCTCAAGTAAGCAAGAGTTTTTTTTTTGGAGTAGGGTCTGTTCCACCAGGTTTGAAGGACAGGTATAGCTGTGTGTCATCGGCGTAGCAGTGGTACGTCAGGCCATGTCGTTGGATAAGTGTACCGGGTGGCAACATGTAGATTGCAAACAGCAGAGGGGATAGGATTGATCCTTGTGGCACTCCGAATTGTAGAGGTGCAGGTTTGGACATTATAGGTTCTAGGGATACTCTCTGTGTTCTGTCAGTCAGGAATGATCTGAACCACTGGAGGACTGATCCACTGATGCCACAGTACTCCTGCAGTCTGTTAAGCAGGATTTCATGGTCAACTGTATCAAAAGCCGCTGAGAGATCCAACAGGATTAGGATGGAGCATTCCCCTCTGTCCCTTGCCATGAGCAGATCGTTGCAGACTTGCATGAGGGCTGTTTCACAGCTGTGGTGTTTCTTAAAGCCAAATTGTAGAGGGTCCAGGATGTTGTTTACTGACAGCCTGGTTTCAAGTAGTAGATAGACAGCCTTTTCAATAACTTTACCTAAGAAGGGGAGGTTGGAGACAGGTCTGTAGCTGCTCATTGCATCTGGATCCATGGAAGGTTTTTAAGAAGGGGCTTGATGATTCCTTCTTTTAGAGAGGTAGGAAACCTTCCTGCTTGCAGAGAGCAATTTACTATTTTGTGAAATGCTGGACCAAGCAGGTCAGTACATTTCAGCATATGTTTAGTTGGTCCAGGGTCCAGGTCGCAGGTTGTCTGGCGGAGGCGGCGGAGGATGTCTGAGATCTCTTCCTCACTAATACTTTTGAAGTCAGTCCAGGGTGTTAGGTTGTTTTTGCAGCTATTTCCAGGAGTTGCATGAGTCTTGGGTGCTGTGGACTGAATGAGAGACCGAATAGAGGATACTTTGTCAGCAAAGTAGCAAGCAAATTTCTAACATAGCTCCTTTGAGGGAGTTATAGTAGGCTTTAGGCAGGATGGGTTACATAGTCTATCAACTGTGCGGAACTTAGATCATACTGACATGAACGATCTAATCCCTGGTCATCATTATCATAGTTTTTTTCTGCTGTTTTGAGCAGTATGTGCAGTTGAGTTTCATCAGCTATGCATCATTAAAGGGAGGGGGTGAGAGAATAGGTAGATGGATGAGTGAGTGACTACAGACAATCCCAAAGTATTCTGCCCCACTACAACTTAAAGCAATTGGTCTACTGCTCTTCTACCTCTCTTCTCATTCCTCAACTGCTGCACCTCCTTACCAAGCTCTTCAATGACAAAGCACTCCATAACCTTCCTCCTCCATACATCTCCTCACTTACTTTCAGGTTCCACCCCAGGGGCGTAGCAATAGGGGTTGCAGAGGTTGCGACCGCATCGGTGTCCTTGGGCCAGAGGGGCCCCCAAGGGCCCTCCCTCAACTACAGTATTAGCTCTCTATTGGCCTTGTGCTCATAATAATCACTTCTATAGATACTTTGAATAGTGGTAATCATTAACAAACTGCTCCCCATCCCCTTCTTGCACCTCTGACACTATAGTTCCCATTGGAAGGTTTTGGTGAGCCATATCAATTATATATAGAGTGCTTAGGGTCCCATTGTAAAACTTGCATCGGGGCCCACAGCTCCTTAGCTGCACCACTGTTCCACCCTATTTGCAACATGCACAAGAATCATTTCCTCGCATGTCCCTATTTCTCACAAGAATTATTTCCTTCCAAAACAATTTGAAACCTTTAAAGAGAAACTTTACCCAAAAAAATAGTAGGGGGAAAAATGAATCAATACATTTCCAAGTGAGAAATAAACCATAGACGAGAGATCAGAAAATAATTAATATTTGTCATGTAATTTATTCATGTTATTTGACCCACAGTGAGCCTGCACATCATCATATTTACTACCTGTAGACAAGGAAAAAAAAAACACTAGACAGTACCAACTGCCATTATTTATAACCATACTTTCATGACCATGGTCATGACATCACGCTGTGGGAGGGGTTTCACCACAATATCAGCCACACACACCCCTGATGAGCTATTTGAGAAAAGGCAAAGAGTTATTATGGGAATGGGGATATCAGCTACTGATTGCGATGAAGTTCAAACCTTGGCTAAAGTTCCTCTTTAAAGAGACTCTGATTTGACCTTTTGACAGAGACCTGGCTTGGGAAACATGCAGGCCCAACTCTTGAAGCAACCGTGCCGACCAATTATTCATTCTTGCACTGTGAGAGACAAGACCGCAAGGGAGGGGGGGGGTTGCCATATGCTTCAGATCCTCTTTGAACGTAAGGTCCTTGGCCATAGGCCCCACTGAATCCTTTGAATGCCTGGCAGCCTAACTCTCAGCAGAGATAGACATCAACATATTGCTCATATATACCGCCCACCTGGTAATGGTCCAGCCTTTCTTAAAGAGACTCTGTAACAAAATTTTCAGCCTTAGTTCTTCTATCCTATAAGTTCCTTTGCCTGTTCTAATGTGCTCTGGCTTACTGCAGCCTTTCCTAATTGCACAGTGGCTGTGTTATCTCTGTTATATGATCTAATCTATTTTCTTCATTCGGCTCTGTCGGCTAAGGCGGGAATGTGTGGAATGTGCAGGGCTGCTTGTGATTGGATAGAAGCGATACACACCCTCTTTAGGCCCCCTGCAGGCTCTGTATGACTCACACACTCTGCTTATGTGAGCCTATCGCAAGCTGGTTAGTTTGTTTGTAAACACTGCCTAAAACTGTTAATTACAAGCCAGGATTGCAGCAGAGAGTGGCAGAAACAGCACAGAGGGGCCCAGGAGAACATAATGAATAGAATGGTATGCTTTTTGCTGTAAAAATTTTAGAGTACAGATTCTCTTTAAGGAAATATCTGAACTCTTATCCTGCCTAACAGTGGAACACCCTAGATGTATCATCCTGGAAGATTTTAACCACCCTGGCGTTCACTTAATTGCGGCCATGCTGCCGCAGGTGGCTTTTTAAAAAAAAAATGTGTTTAAGTTGGTGTAGCTAGCACTAGGCTAGCTACACTTTCCCCCCAAGTCCCCCAGCACTGCTCACCCCCCTCCGATCGCCGCCAGCGATATTTACCTAGCCGAGATCCCACGATGATCGAGACTTCCGCCATAGCTTCAGGCCTTGCTATGGTGACGATCGGGCATGACGTCTGACGTCATCAACATCACGTCATGCGCAGTTCTGATCGCCGCCATAGCGACCCCTGGAGGCTATGGAGAGGCTGCGCCGGCGTGGGCTCCGGGTGGGGGGGGTAAGCATAAAAGAGGCGCGATCAGGGGGACCAGAGCAGGCCGGCGGCGATCAGAGGGGAGATGTAGCTAGCCAAGTGCTAGCTACACCCCCTCCGAAAATTTGGTGAAAAAACACCCTCCAAGGCCTGAGAAATCAACCGCGGTGGTGATGGACGAGCTGAGCTCGTCCATACCGCTCAGGTTGCATGGATAGATGATCACGACTCACACCTAGGAAGTGAACTACTTCTCATAATGAGTAAACTGGGTTTCTCTCAGGCTCTCAACCTCCCTACCCACAAGAAAGGGCACACCCTGGATCCTATATTTCATTCCAGACTTTTAATATCACACACGGATATAAACCCAGTGGTATTGTCAGACCACCACACCATCCACTTCTCTCTGACAGCACCAGCAATAAAACACATAGGAAAAGAACTCATAAAATACTGTTCTTTGAAAGATGTCTCACCCCAGCACGTTCAGAACATCCTCAACTTCAACGCATTAACCAATCATTGCGCAGAACCAGACTCCATGGTCCTGAAGTACAACCATGCAGAGTCATCTGCCTATGACGCCCTTGCTCCAGTTCGCATTAAACGGTCTACACCACTTCACCATGCAAGGTGGTTTGACAGCTCACTAAAGGACCTAAAGAAAGAAGTGCGCAGACTAGAAAGGAAGTGGCAAAAAAACTCAGAATTCAAAAGATAAACACATCCCTGTCTCTGACCTGGAAAGCTACCAAAATGCGATCACCAAGAAAAATCCTCCTACCTATCACAGGAGATCGCAAAGGCCGCCAACAGGCTAGCCCAACTATTCTGTACAGTTGATAGACTCTGTAACCCATCCTGCCTAAAGCCTACTATAACTCCCTCAAAGGAGCTATGTGAGAAATTTGCTTGCTACTTTGCTGACAAAGTATCCTCCATTCGGGTTCTCATTCAGTCCACAGCACCTAAGACTTATACAACTCCTGGAAATAGTTGCAAGAACAACCTAACACCCTGGACTGACTTCAAAAGTATTAGTGAGGAAGAGATCTCAGACATCCTCCGCCGCCTCCGCCAGACAACCTGCGACCTGGACCCTGGACCAACTAAACATATGCTGAAATGTCCTGACCTGCTTGGCCCAGCATTTCACAAAATAGTAAATTGCTCTCTGCAAGCAGGGAGGTTTCCTACCTCTTTAAAAGAAGGAATCATCAAGCCCCTTCTTAAAAAACCTTTCATGGATCCAGATGCAATGAGCAGCTACAGACCTGTCTCCAACCTCCCCTTCTTAGGTAAAGTTATTGAAAAGGCTGTCTATCTGCTACTTGAAACCAGGCTGTCAGTAAACAACATCCTGGACCCTCTACAATCTGGCTTTAAAGAGGCACTTAAGTCGTTTAAAAAAAAAATGAGATTTACTCACCTGGGGCTTCCCTCAGCCCCCTGTAGCTGATCGGTTCCCTCGTAGCCCCGCTCCGGTGCTCCAGGACCCGCCGGCGACCACTTCCTGCTTCGCCGTCACCGGCCGACAGGCATGGTAACACGAGTGATTCTTCGCATTGCCAGCCGCAATATCGCCCCCTATGCTGCTATTGCGGCCAGGAGGCAGAGGGGAATAGGAGGGGAATAGGAGATGTGTTTACTTTTGTGCGATTTTAACAATACAGATTCTCTTTAAGGGAACCTTAACTGAGAGGGATATGGATGTTTCCATTTAAACACTTGCCGACCGCCCACTGCACATTGGCGGCGGCAAAGTGGCAGCCCCAGGACCACGTAACGCAGATTGGCGTCAGGTCCTGGGACACTGTGTTGCCGGGGATCGTGCGCTGGGATGCGCGCATCCTCTGGCAATAGGATCCGCCCACCCGCGTCGTCAACCCGCCGGCCGATCGGAAGTGCCGGCGGGTTGTTAACCCGACGATTGCCGCATAGGAAGCGTATAATACGCTTTGTAATGTTTACAAAGTGTATTATACAGGCTGCCTCCTGCCCTGGTGGTCCCAGTGTCCGAGGGACCACCAGGGCAGGCTGCAGCCACCCTCGTCTGCACCCAAAAACACTGATCTGCCTCCCCCCTGCCCCCTGATCGCCCACAGCACCGCTCAGACCCCCCCTGCCCACCCCCCAGACCACTGTTTGCACCCAATCAACCCCCTAATCACCCATCAATCACTCCCTGTCACTATCTGTCAACGCTATTTTTTTTAGTCCCTAAACTGCCCCCTGGGGACTCCTGATCACCCCCCACCCTCAGATTCTCCCCAGACCCCCCCCCCCTGTGTACTGTATGCATCTATCCCCCTGATCACCTGTCAATCACCTGTCAATCACCCATCAATCACCCCCTGTCACTGCCACCCATCAATCAGCCCCTAACCTGCCCCTTGCGGGCAATCTGATCACCCACCCACACCATCAGATCGCCTGCAGACCCGACGTCAGATCACCTCCCAAGTGCATTGTTTACATCTGTTCTCTCCTCTAAACACCCACTAATTACCCATCAATCACCCCCTATCACCACCTGTCACTGTTACCCATCAGATTAGACCCTAATCTGCCCCTTGCGGGCACCCAATCACCCGCCCACATGCTTAGATTGCCCTCAGACCCCCCCCCCTTATCAATTCGCCAGTGCATTATTTACATTTGTTCTTCCCTGTAATAACCCACTGATCACCTGTCAATCACCTATCAATCACCCCCTGTCACTGCCACCCATCAATCACCCCCTGTCACTGCCACCTATCAATCAGCCCCTAACCTGCCCCTTACGGGCAATATGATCACCCACCCACACCATCAGATCGCCTGCAGACCCGACGTCAGATCACCTCCCAAGTGCACTGTTTATATCTGTTCTCTCCTCTAAACACCCACTAATTACCCATCAATCACCCCCTATCATCACCTGTCACTGTTACCCATCAGATTAGACCAAAATCTGCCCCTTGCGGGCACCCAATCACCCGCCCACATGCTCAGGTCGCCCTCAGACCCCCCCCCCTATCAATTCGCCAGTGCATTATTTACATCTGTTCTTCCCTGTAATAACCCACTGATCACCTGTCAATCACCTATCAATCACCTATCAATCACGCCCTGTCACTGCCACCCATCAATCACCCCCTGTCACTGCCATCCATCAATCAGCCCCTAACCTGCCCCTTGCGGGCAATCTGATCACCCACCCACACCATCAAATTGCCTGCAGACCCGCCGTCAGATCACCTCCCAAGTGCATTGTTTACATCTGTTCTCTCCTCTAAACACCCACTAATTACCCATCAATCACCCCCTGTCACCACCTGTCACTGCTACCCATCAGATTAGACCCCTATCTGCCCCCAGGGCACCCAATCACCCGCCCACACGCTCAGATTGCCCTCAGACCCCCCCTTATCAATTTGCCAGTGCATTATTTACATCTATTCTCCCCACTAATCACACCTTGAGACACCCAACAATCACCTCCTGTCACCACCTGTCACCCCCTAGCACACCTACCCATCAGATCAGGCCCTAATCTGCCCCGTGCGGGCTCCTGATCACTCGGCCAAACCCTCAGATCTCCCTCAGACCCCCTTCCGATCACCTCCCCAGTGCATTGATTGCTTTGATGTATTTTCCCCTCTAACCACCCCCTGAGACACCCATCAATCACCTCCTGTCACCCCCCTAGCACTTCTATCCATCAGATCAGGCCCAATACAACCTGTCATGTAAGAGGCCACCCTGCTTATGACCGGTTCCACAAAATTCGCCCCCTCATAGACCACCTGTCATCAAAATTTGCAGATGCTTACACCCCTGAACAGTCATTTTGAGACATTTGGTTTCCAGACTATTCACGGTTTTGGGCCCGTAAAATGCCAGGGCAGTATAGGAACTCCACAAGTGACCCCTTTTTAGAAAAAAGACACCCCAAGGTATTCTGTTAGAAGAGTTCATAGAAGATTTTATTTTTTGTCAAAAGTTAGCGGAAATTGATTTTTATTGTTTTTTCACAAAATTTTATTTTTCACTAACTTGTGACAGAAATTAAAATCTTCTATGAATTCACCATACACCTAACGGAATACCTTGGGGTGTCACTTGTGGGGTTCCTATACTGCCCTGGCATTTTAGGGGCACTAAACCGTGAGGAGTAGTCTAGAAAACAAATGCCTCAAAATGACCTGTGAATAGGACGTTGGGCTCCTTAGCGCACCTAGGCTGCAAAAAAGTGTCACACATGTCGTATCGCCGTACTCAGGAGAAGTAGCATAATGTGTTTTGGGGTGTATTTTTACACATACCCATGCTGGGTGGGAGAAATCTCTCTGTAAATGAACAATTGTGTGTAAAAAATAAAATATAAAATTTGTCATTTACAGAGATATTTCTCCCACCCAGCATGGGTATATGTAAAAATACACCACAAAACACATTATACTACTTCTTCTGAGCACGGCAGTACCACATGTGTGGCACTTTTTTGCAGCCTAACTGCGCTAAGGGGCCCAAAGTTCAATGAGTACCTTTAGGATTTCACAGGTCATTTTGAGACATTTGGGTTCAAGACTACTCCTCACGGTTTAGGGCCCCTAAAATGCCACGGCAGTATAGGAACTAGGGCTGTGGAGTCGGAGTCATGGAGTCGGAGCAATTTTGGATGCCTGGAGTCGGAGTCGGGAAAAAATGCACCGACTCCGACTCCTAATGAATTTCTGTAATTAAAATAGAAAATATGATAAAATGTTCTATTTCTCAGATAATAGTCATTAAAAATAATGTATATATACAGTATATATACACAGTAATAGCTGTGCTCAAGCCACAAAAATTAAAATAAACCAATCAAAATTAGTTACTTGTGTTGCTTCAATAAAGCAGTCTCCGTATTTTTAAAGTCAAATATACATATCTGATTGTGACTGTACAGTATATATGATGTGTACACAGGAATCTCTTATATATACTAAATAACGTCTATCAGGGCCGGGCCGAGTCATAGGCTGGAGAGGCTCCAGCCTATGTATAACGAGTTCATAGAAGATTTTATTTTTGTCACAAGTTAGCGGAAATTGATTTGTATTGTTTTTTTTTCACAAAGTGTCAATTTCCGCTAAGTTGTGACAAAAAAAAAAATCTTCTATGAACTCACCATACTCCTAACAGAATACCTTGGGGTGTCTTCTTTCTAAAATGGGGTCACTTGTGGGGTTCCTATACTGCCCTGGCATTTTAGGGGCCCTAAACCGTGAGGAGTAGTCTAGAATCCAAATGCCTGAAAATGACCTGTGAATAGGACGTTAGGCCCCTTAGCGCAGTTAGGGTGCAAAAAAGTGCCACACATGTGGTATCGTCGTACTCAGAAGAAGTAGTATAATGTGTTTTGGGGTGTATTTTTACACATACCCATGCTAAGTGGGAGAAATCTCTCTGTAAATGGACAATTGTGTGTAAAAAAAATCAAAAAAATTGTCATTTACAGAGATATTTCTCCCACCCAGCATGGGTATGTGTAAAAATACACCCCAAAACACATTATACTACTTCTCCTGAGTACAGCGGTACCACATGTGTGGCACTTTTTTGCACCCTAACTGCGTTAAGGGGCCCAAAGTCCAATAAGTACCTTTAGGATTCACAGGTCATTTTGCGACATTTGGTTTCAAGACTACTCCTCACGGTTTAGGGCCCCTAAAATGCCAGGGCAGTATAGGAACCCCACAAATGACCCCATTTTAGAAAGAAGACACCCCAAGGTATTCTGTTAGAAGTATGGTGAGTTCATAGAAGATTTTATTTTTTGTCACAAGTTAGCGGAAAATGACATTTTGTGAAATGAAAAAAAAACAATTAAAATCAATTTCCACTTACTTGTGACAAAAAATAAAATCTTCTATGAACTCACCATACTCCTAACGGAATACCTTGGGGTGTCTTCTTTCTAAAATGGGGTCATTTGTGGGGTTTCTATACTGCCCTGGCATTTTAGGGGCCCTAAACCGTGAGGAGTAGTCTTGAAACCAAATGTCGCAAAATGACCTGTGAAATCTTAAAGGTACTCATTGGACTTTGGGCCTCTTAGCGCAGTTAGAGTGCAAAAAAGTGCCACATATGTGGTATCGCCGTACTCAGGAGAAGTAGTATAATGTGTTTTGGGGTGTATTTTTACACATACCCATACTGAGTGGGAGAAATATCTCTGTAAATGGACAATTGTGTGTAAAAAAAAAACAACAAAACTCTCCCACCCAGCATGGGTATGTGTAAAAATACACCCCAAAACACATTATACTACTTCTCCTGAGTACGGCAATACCACATGTGTGGCACTTTTTTGCAGCCTAACTGCGCTAAGGGGCCCAAAGTCCAATGAGCACCTTTAGGCTTTACAGGGGTGCTTACAATTTAGCACCCCCAAAATGCCAGGACAGTAAACACACCCCACAAATGACCCCATTTTGGAAAGTAGACACTTCAAGGTATTCAGAGAGGAGCATAGTGAGTCTGTGGCAGATTTCATTTTTTTTTGTCGCAAGTTAGAAGAAATGGAAACTTTTTTTTTGTCACAAAGTGTCATTTTCCACTAACTTGTGACAAAATATAAAATCTTCTATGAACTCACCATGCCTCTCAGTGAATACTTTGGGAAATTGGGATGTCTTCTTTCCAAAATGGGGTCATTTGGGTTTTTTTATACAATCCTGGAATTTTAGCACCTCATGAAACATGACAGGTGCTCAGAAAAGTCAGAGGTGCTTCAAAATGGGAAAATTCACTTTTGGCAACATAGTTTGTAAACGCTATAACTTTTACCTAAACCAATAAATATAGGGTGAATGTTTTTTTTTTTATCAAAAACATGTTTGTCCACATTTTTCGTGTTGCATGTATACAGAAATTTTACTTTATTTGAAAAATGTCAGCACAGAAAGTTAAAAAAATCATTTTTTTTGACAAAATTCATGTCTTTTTTGATGAATATAATAAAAAGTAAAAATCGCAGCAGCAATCAAATAGCCCCAAAAGAAAGCTGTATTAGTGACAAGAAAAGGAGGTAAAATTAATTTAGATGGTAGATTGTATGACCGAGCAATAAACCGTTAAAGCTGCAGTGGTCTGAATGGAAAAAAAGGCTCTGGTCCTTAAAGAGACACTGAAGCGAAAAAAAAATTATGATATTATGATTTGTATGTGTAGTACAGATAAGAAATAAAACATTAAGATCAGATACATCAGTCTAATTGTTTCCAGTACAGGAAGAGTTAAGAAACTCCAGTTGTTATCTCTATGCAAAAAAGCCATTAAGCTCTACGACTTTCAAAGTCGTGGAGAGGGCTGTCTTCTGACTTTTATTATCTCAAGTGTTAGAGAAAAAGAAAATTGTTCACAGCCAGAGGAGATGTCATTAGTTCACAGACTGCCCTGAAAGAATCATTTTGAATGCTGAGTGTTGTGTAATGTGCACATATTATAGAATGATGCAATGTTAGAAAAAACACTATATACCTGAAAATAAAAATATGAGAATATTTTCTTTGCTGCTAATCTTCTAGTAATTATTCATAGTACACAACCAATTCATTATATCCTATATTTTTTTCGCTTCAGTGTCTCTTTAAGGGGTTTTATGACTGCAGTCCTTAAGTGGTTAAACAGTTGCTTGTCAGTCCTGCTGATCTCTTTGTCTGTGTAGTGGGTGAATCACACACCTGAAACAAGCATGCAGGTAATCCAGTCTGACTTCAGTCAGAGCACCTGATCTGCATGCTTGTTGAGGGGCTGTGGCTAAAAGTATTAAGAGGCACAGGATCAACAGGAGACTCAGGTAACCGGTATTATTTTAAAAGGAAAAATCCATATCCTTTTCAGTTTAGGTTACCTTTAAGTAAAGTTCCTATTTTAGGTGGATGTTAATGAATCAATCAGTCTTTTAGTATTATGGGGGCTATATGAAGTAAACTCTCTGAAAGCATTCATTAGCATTCCTGGTAACAACAGATCCCAGAAACGTAACATAGCAAGTGTGATATCTACACAAAAGAAGCTGAATGTTTGCAATCCACATATATGACAATAAGTTCAGTCTAACCTTGACCTTTTATTTAAAGTACACATGAGGTATAACCGTGGGATTGTCCATGGCCATGAGCCACATATTTCCTGGCATGTTTAAATCAGAACTGGAATTATTTCACCTCAAGCATTGTTCACTAAAATGTGAGCTACAAACGTCCTTGAAGTCTAATGTTTACGAATGGATCACTGTGACTCCAACAGGATTTTTCCATGAAAATAAAAATATAACACAGATGAGATTTAATCTAATACACAACATCTGTTGAAATATTTAAGCTGAAATAAGAGGTTTATATATTCCAGATTATCCATGGGTAAGATGTTTGTAACCTAGAAAAATAAATACAGATGTTATGTGAGGGTTGGTAGACTAGTACATTTTGTCTAAACACTTCAGCGTCCTATATACAGTTGGATTTTTAAAGCGGATCTGAGATGAAAAACTAACTATAACAAGTAAATTGTCTATATATCTTATCTAAAGTTTAGATAGTGTACACAGCAAATCTAGCTGCAAACAGCTTCAATACTCTATGATTATTTATTCCTGTGATTCAATGAGGGCAGCCATGTTCTGTTTGTCACATGATGAGGGCTGAAGATGCTATCCTGTGTGTATTGTGAAAAATTCAGTCCCCTCTCCTCCTCCCTCCTCCCCTCTGCCTCTGAAATCTTTCTAAAAAGCTGTGTGTGAGGCTCGCTTAGTTGATAGCGAATTAAGAGTATTAAAACAAAACAGAAAAAGTATTTGGCTTGAAGAATGCCCTATAAACTATATGAAAGGAACAATGCAATGAGTAAAAGTTTATCTCGGATCCACTTTAAGAAAAAAAAAATGAAGTATTTGTTACTATAAAAATATCAAATTTAACAAAAAACTATCAAAAAGTAAGGAATTCTTGTTCAAAATATTGATCAAACAATGCTAATGTCTAATCTCACATGAATCAATTGCAGGCAGTAGCAGAGAAGGATTAGTGATCTATGGTCGCATAACTTTGCATTGCATGGAATGATACAAATTTACTGGCTGCAGATATTAATTAATAAGATATCTGCTAAATAATCTCATCTTACTATTGGTGCAAACTGCTAACCAAATAAATAAACAATATCAGGCAGATACATATCCTTTAACCCTCTGGGCGATACAATTAGATCACCCAGGAGGGGTGCAGCACTTTTTTCTTTTTAAATTTTTTTTTTTTAAATCATGTAGCGAGCCCTGGGCTCACTACATGATAGCCGGCATCCCCCCCATCCACTCCGATCGCCTTCGGCGATCAGAGTAAGCAGGAAATCCCGTTCAGAACGGGATTTCCTGCTGGGCTTCCGCGGTCGCCATGGCGACCGGGCGGGATGACGTCACCGACGTCACGGACATCGTGACGTCAGAGGGAGTCCCGATCCACCCCTCAGCGCTGCCTGGCACTGATTGGCCAGGCTGCGCAAGGGGTCGAAGCACGGCGGCGAGCGGCGGATCGGCGGCGAGCGGCGGCGATCAGAAGTTACACGCAGCTAGCAAAGTGCTAGCTGCGTGTAAAAAAAAAAAATTATGCAAATCGGCCTGAGAACTCCTCCTGTGTGACATACCCCGAGCTCAGCTTGGGATTATCGCCCAGGAGGTTAAAGCTTGTACACGCGGGAGAAAAAAATCATTAAAAATGACGAGCGATAAATGGCTCATTGTTCAGATAACGTTTGAAAATTCAGTGAGTGATCCATGATGGTGCTTAGCATTTTGAAAGTCCAACATGACAGATCACTTTGGCATAGCTTTCAACTGTCCCTATTTTGGCTATATTTTTCGCGTACCTCTCCCTTGTTTGTAACCTATATGCCTCTATTCCCCCGTTCTAGACCCCGTTACCAGCTCCTGACCCCAGCCTCCACTATGGAAATACTGAGCCACGCATGTGCAGTATTTCATTCCGTCTCCCCCTGTGCCTGCGGCTACGTCATCGCTAGACACGCCCATCTGACGATGACGTAGCTGTCTTGATTGCGCACCCAGCGCTTGAGCGTTCTGCACATGCACAGTGGCAATTTTTACTTACTGCACAAGCACAGAATGCTCCAGGCCACAGGAGAGCAATGGAGGAGGCACAGGGCTGAGCATGCAGCTTTTGGAGGGACATAGTGGCTGAATGTAGTAACATAGAAAGATGGCGAGGGACCAGAACAACTACAGAGGGGCTGGAAAAAGCCTCCGGTAAGTTAAACTGGCCAGATTTATTTCTTTTTTGGTACCCTTTAAGATAAGTGGCTGAAGGAAGAAATTACTTAAAATACTGGAATCCAGGTTTAAACTTGGTAATACATTAAAATTCTGCAATATTATACTTCTACTGTGTATTTCTGTTTTTCCATCACTGCGCACAAACAGTTACAACAACATACTGTTGAAATTTCTTACAAAGCTGTCCTTGCACCGAGTGTTCCTGTGACAACAGACAGAACTACAGAGACTACTTTTTATGCTGATCCTTTCTGGCAGAAAAACAGCTTTTTAGCCATACTCCGTTATTTCTGTAAAGCACAGCTACAGATGTTTTTTATTCAGTTAAATGCAGTTTGCTCTCTTTACAGGTGCATGGCCAAGAAATATAACAAGAACTGCTTCAAGTATTTCTTCTTTTGATGCAAAATGTTTGATAGCTCAAACTATTATCGCTGCTATGGATGTTAAAATCCAATTTGTTTGTGCTCACGGAACTCTAGGGGACATTTTTTAAATCCAATTTCAGCCCATTGAAATGTACCACTTGTTCAGCATTTTATCATGTTTATTACTGATTTGCTGCAGGTATAATTTTACCTTGGTCTTAAGAAACTGGGTCATTTAACCTCAAAGAACACCTGGGTGATCCTTCAATTACCGGCCTTTTCAAATCTCCACTCACACTGTCGAGCAGAAATATGACTGCAATTTGTATTATTTCCTCCACACATTTTGCAATTTGCTACTTTTCTACCGCCTGTTAAATTGTAATGGCAGCTACGGCTAAATTCACCTGCAGAGAGAATGGAAAATGGATTATTTTGTTCCTCTGATGTGTCTGGTCTACTCTTTAGGGTAGCGTACTTTGTGTTAGTGGGCTCAGGGTGAAAGAAAAGGCTGAGCTCTAGTCTCAAGCTGTGGCGGTACATTTGGTTGTTAAAGAAAAGCAACATTCTCAAGTTTCTCTATACTTTTCACTTTTAACTACTACAATGGCCATATTTTCAGTTATTTAGCTTAAAGGTGTGGGTGTTAAAATTATTCATCTCACCTTTTATAAAGTTATACTTAGAAAAAGAGGAGCACTGGATATAGATAGTTTTTAGTTTTTAAATGTTGGTTGTTTAGTAACAATGTCAGTATTGGGCATAAGAGATATTGGGCCATATTCTATTCAAGGTGATAAGTAGCTTGCACGTGCGAGCTACTTATCACCTTGCCATCGCACAAGGATTACCGGCAAATCCTATTGCCGGTTTCATTTGTGTTATGGCCGATTGTTAGTGACCATTACTCAGACAAAAGCCTGAGCAATGCTTCCATCTCCCAGGCAATGGGGAGTGAGGTTTTGCACTGTGGTGCTGTCCTTCAGCACCATGGTACTGTTGTCTCGCTCCCCCAGGAGATGCGCGCGACTCGCCGAACATCCGCCACCATCTTCCACCGCTGCATCTGGGGTCTCCTCAAAGCTTCCCGTCTGTCCATTTGCACATCGCGGAAGCCCCCCACAGCTGAGCCAGGTGCACCCTAGCAATTTGATGGGTTCTGCATGCTGTACATCTGCTGCCTCTCGCTGTAACTCCTGTGGGTGTAATTTTCTCTGAGCCCTGGCAAAGTGTCTTTGAAGCTCCCACCGGGTTCCATTGGTCCACTGTCTGGACCAATGGAAATTCTCATTGGTACAGAAAGTAAATCAATAGGGAACCCTGGTGGGAGCTTCAAAGATGCTTTGCTGGGGCTCTGAGAGAATTTCAGTCCTGGGAGTTGTGGTAAGGGGCAGTTAATGTTCAGCGCGCAGGTATATTTCTCGGGGGTACCTGTTCCAGCTGTAGGGGGCGTCGGTGATGCGTGGACAGAATGATGGGGAGCTCTGGAGGTCTCCTTATTAAAGGAGATCCCCAGATGCAGCAGCAGAAGATGTGGGTTAGCGTGTTTAGACTTGCTTTTTGCAGGTCTAAGCTAACGGTCATGTCTGACAGGAAGCATCGCTTCCTGGCAGCATGAAAAGTGTAACAGGATAGGGTGTAAAGAACTCGCTGGCCAATAATATCACCCAAGCAAGTTCTTTACCGCTTGAGGGGGATGTTATATTTAATTGCATTAGACAATGCTCCCATTGCCTAATTCCCTGGCATTCAATTTCCCCAGGATTTCTGTGCAAAAAATGATAAAATTAATTTTTATTACTTTTTTTTCCTGTAACTTGTCAAAATGTGTCAAGCAAGGGTCTAGTATACAGTGCAGGAGAGTATTGATGTGTATGCACTTTTATACTGTTCATAGCATGTTTTGTATGGACGGATAATCTGTCAATATCGCTAGGGAGGTTAAGAACACCAGTGCTTATTGCGGCGGGGGAGTTTGGTAATTGGATAAGGCCCCTTGTCTAAAATTGTCACACAACATACACTATTCACTCCACGTGCAACCAGTAAGTTATTTGGCAGCCCCTTTATTATTATTATTACTATTGATTTATCTAGCGCCATTATCTTCCGAGGCACTGTACAACAGCATACAGGGTATAACAATACAATGCAAAGATCCCTGGTCAAAACTAAGGCCTTACAATCTAAAGGTTAAAGGGATAGGACAGTAGGTAAAGGGAAGCTGTATATGAGATGGTAGAAATGGTGGTCAGTGACCGAAGAGTCCTAGGTAGCAGGAGTATACTTGCCTGAAGAGGTGAGTTTTCAGATTGTGCCTATAAAGTGTGGGCGAGTGGCGGATGTGTTGAGGGAGGGTGTTCCAGAGAAGGGGAGATGATCAAGAGAAGTCTTGTAACTCCTTACTTTCAAATATATGAATGAATAACAAATGGGTGAAAATATATGCATATAAAACTTTTATTGCATGTAAAAAAACATGCTGAAAAAAGCTTGCTGAAAAAAGGTACTACCACATTGAAGCGGAGTTCTTACAGTCTGTACAGTGCATAGTATAAATATAGCTCACTCCATCCTGTTTTTATGCAATGCAAGGTCCTTATTAGTCAAAGAACTGTTATTGGCTTCTTAAATTTCAAGTTTGCAGATTGATAGCTTTTGCAACATTTTGCCAAAATACTGCATGTTAAAGGGACGCTTAAGCCAGGAATAAAACATCAGTTTTACTTTCCTGGGGCTTCTACCAGCCCCCTCCAGCCATCCCTTGCCCCACGCAGTCACTCACGCAGCCTCCGGTCACCTGCCGCCAGCTAGTTTTGTTTTCGCTGACATGCCCTAAAAGGGAGTTGGCGGGCTTTCTGCACCTGCGCAGGCCTGGGCACGCATATCCTTCTTCATGTTCCTGTCCACAATAGTGTCCTGCACAGGTGCAGGATGCTATTGCAAATGGGAACGCAAAGAAAAATACACATGGCCAGGTTCCATGAGTGTCTGTGAGGGCACAGGACAGCTGGATGGGGCTGGTAGAAGCCCCAGGAAAGTAAAACTGATTTTTTTATTCCTGGCTTAAGTGTCCCTTTAAGCTTCTATGAGATGCAGACTTACAGTTTACTGTGCTCTCTTCTTAGAATCTTTTGAAAAAGATAGTAAACACACATGAACAGATATAGACTACAACCAAGGTAGTCGTGGGCAGTTTTTTGCTGCCTTCAATTTAAATCTCTTTTCCTGGCAAAACTACCAGCGACACCTGTGATGATGAAATCGCTTTCCTCACCATTCTGGGGGTATATTGTTAATTCACACCTTGATATGAGGATATGCCATTGTCCTATGTTAGTTTATGGATTTCCAATTGAAGGAGCTTTGTTAAACACTGTCATTGCTTCAAAGTAATTATTATTGCGGTGACAGTTTATCAACGCAAACATGTCTGCGCCTGTGTCCAGTCACTTGTAGGTTCTTCTACTGCTTTTATCATTAACTTGAAACTCTTGAATCTTTGTCATCTTTATGTATGGTTTGATTTGTTGCAATTGTATTCAAAACTCTTTTTTTATCATTGCATTTCATAAAATATGCATATGAATTGTGCTGCAAAATCCTTCGTTTTGTTCTGTTCTAATAACTAGAAAATAGTCTTGTCCTTCATCGTTGTCAGCTCTTCTTCCTCTCCTGGTACCTCAGTGACTGGTTTACATCAGGGGATGAAAGCCTAATGTAGCACCCATTGACACACCTCTCTAGTGACCGCCGTCAGCCAATGGATTGTCAGGCGCCAGTGGATAACGAAATCTGATAACGATAAACATTGTTGTCAAACTTGGTTAACGATAAATACCGTTAAAACAGATGGGAATTAATAGCGAAAAAGATATTAAAATTAAAAATTGTTACGTAATTCAACAATACAGCTTCACCCAACCCTACTCTCTCACACAGAACCCTCCTTTGGTGGTGCCTAAAACTAACCACTCCCCTGGTAGCACCTTACCCTAACTACCCTTCTGGCGGTGCCTAACCCTAACCGCCCCTTCCCCAGTGGTGCCTAACCCTAACCACCCCTATGGTGGTGCCTAACCCTAACCACCCTCCCGGTGGTGCCTAAAACTAACCACCGCCTGGGTGGTCCCTAACCCTAACTACACCCCCTGGTGGTGCCTAACCCCAACCACTCCCTCTGCAGAAACACCCTTTTCCACATAGAAACAATAATATCTTTGATAACTTAAATCTGTACATACAAACAAAATAATATGACAAAAACTATAACGTTGCAAGCTTCTAAAATGATAACATACTTCAAAAACTGTAATGTTCTAATGTTGTTAACGATATTTATCGCGGCACCCTTTTTTCTGCTTTTTTCGCCATATTAACGATAATTGCATTAAAGTCTATGGCGGCGGCCTTTTCGTCCACCCGGAGCCAGCGCCCTTTTTTCCTTGTTGTGTTTCATTGTTGGTACCTCATCACCTGTAACTCCTGGGCCTTATTATTATTTTTCTCCTAAGTTTTCTCCTAGGTGGTATTTTCACATCTTGTCAGTAAAACACCAGCAAGCAAGAAAATAATTTTGACAATACTTTTTCCTACTTTTTGATACTTTTTCAATTGCTGAGTGCTAAAGAGAGCTACTTTAAACAGATGGTAAAGAATAATCTTGCAGGAGGAAATTCAGGAGAAAAGGTGAATTGAATTTAATAAGGCTAATAGGGATTTGGAGGGGAGACTGGTGGCAATATGACCAGGATCCTTGCTGTTTATGGTGATGATATGGGCATCTGTGAGCAATTGCAGCTGTGACTTTAGACTAGAGATGGCCCGAATCTCCGATTTTCGGTTCACGAACCGTGTTCGCGAACTTCCGCAAAAGTTCGGTTCGCGTGAACTTTCGCGAACTGCAATAGACTTCAATGGGGAGGCGAACTTTGAAAACTAGAAACACTTATGCTGGCCAGAAAAGTGATGGAAAAGATGTTTCAAGGGGTCTAACATCTGAGTTTTGCATGGATGAGTGGGATAGACGCCAAAAGTCCCAGGGAAAAATCTGGATTTGACGCAAAGCAGCGTTTTAAGGGCCAAAATCACATTGTATGCTAAATTGTAGGCCTAAAGTGCATTAAAACATCTTGCATGTGTATACATCAATCGGGGAGTGTAATTAGAGTACTGCTTCACACTGACACACCAAATTCACTGTGTAACGCACCGCAAACAGCTGTTTGTGTAGTGACGGCCGTGCTGGACTGGTGCACACCATGGCCAGAGTGCAGGCCGTGGCGGTTTTCAAGCCCAGTGCTTTAAAACATCTTACATGTGTATACATCAATCAGGGAGTGTAATTAGAGTACTGCTTCACACTGACACACCAAACTCACTGTGTAACGCACCGCAAACAGCTGTTTGTGTAGTGACGGCTGTGCTGGACTGGTGCGCATCATGGCGAGATTGCTCTTCCTCACTCAGTGATGTCAGGTAATGTGCAGGCCGTGGCGGTTTTCAAGCCCATATGGTCGCCGGGCTGTGGTAGCTTATTGATAGAACAACAGTGACTGTCCAGCTGATCAAATTTGGTCTGTCCACAATGAAGCAACGACCTTATTATCTTGGGTGTGAGAAGGCCTTAGAGTCCACCAGCTGGCGAGCTAACAGTTCAGCCAAGCCAGACGCTGGGCAAGGAGGTGACTGGCAGAATTTGGCTTCTTCCGCTCAAAGATTTCCTTCACAGACACCTGGCTGCTGTGGGCAGAGGAGCAGGAACCGTTCAAGGTCAGAGGCGGAGTGAAGGAGGGTGGCTGTGAAGGTGCAAGGGAGAAAGCGGCTGAAGATGATGCACCTGAAGGAGAAAGAGTAGAAGGAGGGTAGCTTTTCTTTTGTTTGCTGCTTTTGTTTAGGTGCTCTTCCCATTGCAGTTTGTGCTTTTTCTCCATGTGCCTTCGCAAGGCACTTGTCCCTACGTGGGTGTTAGCCTTTCCACTTTTTGGAGGCAGAGAGGACAGATGGCATTGCTCCAATCTGAGGCAGACACTTTAAAAAAGTTCGAAACTGCTGAGCCCCTCTGGGGTGATGGCACTATGGTGTCATCAGCAGCTGACGTTGAAGGGCATGTTGACTGGCTGTCCATAGGTGGCGATACATTGCGCCAGACACTGCCACCAGCTGTTTCTGATGACAAGCTCCCCCTGCTTCTTTCAGGAACTCGTCTCCTCCTACTCCTCTCTGATTCCACCTGTGAACTGTCCCCCTGTTCATCTCCTCTTTCGGGAACATACATGGGATCCATATCATCCTCATCATCAAAATCATCCTGCCCAGCTTCGCTTGCCTCAGACACCTCCAAAACTGCACCAACAGCAGGTTCTTCATCATCCTCCGCACACGTTACGTCCATAGTGTCACCTAGCTCAGATATATGAGGTGGTGTAACTTGCTTAGCACCTTTATCTGGTTGTGTCAATAAAGGCTGTGCATCAGTGATTTCCCCACCAAATAACTCCTGTGAAGTGTCAAATGTAGTGGATGTGGTACTTGGAGTAGTGCTGGTGGCTGCGGAAGATGAAGTGTTCTGTGTTAAATAGTCAACCACGTCCTGACAATCTTGGGAGTTGATGGGACGTGCCTTCTTCTGAGCACTGTACTTTGGTCCAGGGCCGCACAAAGTCACATCACCATGACATTGCACAGACCTGCCGGGTGGCCTTCCTCTGGGTCTGCCTTTACCTCTACCTCTACCTGTTTTGTCCGTTTTGTCCATATCGGGAGGGAAGAAGTGAAAGGTATGCACTGACTTGACTAATACAATGTGCAGTCACACAGGTGCAGTTAATAGGTTTGCACGGAGTGGTAAATCACACTGCATGCACTCACGTAGGTAGGTGGGTGCACTGAACACAACAGGTAGGTATATGCAGTGATGGGTATTACAATGTGCACCTGTCACACACAGACAGGTACCAGACAGGCACAGTGACACTGTGTGTGCTCACGTAGGTGGGTGGGTGCACTGAAGTGAACAACAGGTAGTAGGTATATGCAGTGATGGGTATTACAATGTGCACCTGTCACACACAGACAGGTACCGAACAGGCACAGTGACACTGCGTGCGCTCATGTAGGTGGGTGGATGCACAGTGAACAACAGGTAGGTATATGCAGTGATGGGTAATGTGCACCTGTCACACACACAGGTAGTCACTGAATGTGCTGGGACGGGCAGTGGCACACACAGTAGGAATTACCAAGGCTGTCTATGCAACACAAGTGTCAGTGGGACACACACACACACACAAAAATTAGATCACAAGAACAACATTAGCTCTCAAAAGAGCTGTTGTGGGGTGTTTTTTTAGCAATAAGAGTCAGCAAGGAGCAAGCTAAGAAGCCTACAAGAGCCTAACTAAGCTTTCCGTATAATAGTCTGCAGCAGCTGTCCCTTCTCTAATCAATGCAGGCACACGAGAGAGTCCAAAGCCTGACACTGCCTGCCTTTTATAAGGGGGGGAGTGGCTCCAGGAGGGATTGTAGCCTGATTGGCTACAATGTGCCTGCTGACTGTGATGTAGAGGGTCAAAGTTGACCCTCATGATGCACTATGGGGGCAAAAAGAACTTCTGGAAAAGCTTGCGGTTCTCCACGATCGCGAACCCCAGAAGTTCGCCGGGAACCGTTTGCCAGCGAACCATTCGGGCCATCTCTACTTTAGACATTTATATTGCAAAGATAAGGCATTTTTTGCAACAAAATTTTAAGTGCAAATACTGTATATGAGTTGCAGTATTAAAACAGGAGAGTGACCTAGAGATTACTTGATTAGACAACCAAACAGAAGAACTGTAAATATCCATCAAACGACATACAGAGAATATGTTAACCAAATCAAAAAAATAAGAAATGTGATCCAGTGTGTAATAAAAACAATTTTGGCTTTCTATCT
The DNA here is from genome assembly GCF_040937935.1 of Hyperolius riggenbachi. NCBI lineage: Eukaryota > Metazoa > Chordata > Amphibia > Anura > Hyperoliidae > Hyperolius > Hyperolius riggenbachi. The sequence goes on from NC_090649.1 coordinate 141,263,839, forward strand.
GCTGGTTTAGTATCTGAATAAGTAAAAATACAATTTAAATAAATAACATAAGAAATAAAATACGATGCTCATATCTTAGATAAAGCTCTATAAGCTTTGCCAGAAAAATGAAAAAATGTAAATGTAGGACTTGTCTGGCTGAATTCCAATTACATGATTCTGAATTTGGAAATTAATTCATATTCAAGATGGGAAATGATAGAAGAAAGTGCCACTACATCCATATTAAGTATTGTGAACAATTATAGTTATAGATTGCTTTGGTTTTTATAAATACAACCCAGTTTATATTTGCAGGAATCGTATTTAAGTAAATTAATAGTTTTCACAAGCTGTTCACATTAAATTGTAGTCCTATTTAGTACAATCATCTTTATTACTTAAAGGAAACCTAAAGGCTAACAAAAAAACACAGTTTCACTTACCTGGGGCTACTACCGACCCCCCAAAGCTGTCCTGTGCCCGTGCTGTGCCCAACACAACCGCCGGTCCCCCGTCGTGGTTGATTTTTGTTTTCGGCTGTCATGGCCACTGCGCCTGTGCAGCCCGGGCGTGTGCGTCCTTGATCACACTCCCATCGCCAGGAGCATTCTGCGCATGTCCAATAGAGATTTCCTTGTACTGCACATGTGCAGGGCATTACTAGCGATGGGAGTGCGAACAAGGACATGCGTTGCCAGAGCCATGCAGGCACAGGGACAGGCAACTGCCTCTGTCATTAAAATTGCAACTCAGCTACTGGGGTGACCAGAGGATCGTTCCAGGACTGCGCGGGCACAGGGCAGCTGCAGGAAGCTGGTAGAAGCCCCTGGTAAATCAAACTGGCTTTTTAAATTGACTTACCGTATATACTCGACCTCATGTATAAGTCGACCCCAAAATGTGACCCTCTTAAACAGGAATTTATTAATTACTCAAATATAAGTCTGTGCAGCAAAGTTAAGGGCTGTGTGGCCCTTCTAGCAGTGTGGCCCCTTTGTCCCCCTGGCTGTGTGGCCCCTCTAGTTGTGTGTCCTCTGTGTCCCCCTGGCTGTGTGGCCTCTGTGTCCCCTGGCTGTGTGGCTTCTGTGTCCCCCTGGCTGTGTGGCCCCTGTTTCCCCTGTCTGTGTGGCTTCTGCTGTGTGGCCCCTGTTTCCACTGGCTGTGTGGCTTCTGTGTCCCCCTGGCTGTGTGGCCTCTGTGTCCCCTGGCTGTGTGGCTTCTGTATCCCCCTGGCTGTTTGGCCCCTGTTTCCCCTGGCTGTGTGGCTTCTGTGTCCCTCTGGCTGTGTTGCTTCTGTGTCCCCCTGGCTGTGTGGCCCGTTTCCCCTGGCTGTGTGGCTTCTGTGTCCCCCTGGTTGTGTGGCCCGTTTCCCCTGGCTGTGTGGCTTCTGTGTCCCCCTGGCTGTGTGGCCCCTGTTTCCCCTGGCTGTGTGGCCCCTGCGGTGTGGCCTCTGTGTCCCCCTGGCTGTGTGGCCTCTGTGTCCCCCTGGCTGTGTGGCTCATGCTGGGTGGCCCCTGTGTCCTGCTGGCTGTGTGGCTCCTGCTGTGAGGCCCCTGTGCCTGTGCAGTCACTGGTGGGCAATAGCTATCCCCTGTCTCCCCTTCCCAGCAGTGTTAGTGTCATGATCGCTGCTGCAGCAGGTATTGCTGGAAATAGTAGTGCTGCAGCTCAGGCAGTTCTGATCTCTTTCCATGCAAGCTGCATAGCTTTGTCTGTCTTTCCCTGCTGTCAGCTTGTGACTGATTATCATTCACCTGTGTGGGAATCTGCATGTCTGCTCCCATTGGATGACCTCAGTATAAAGATCTGCTTCCTGCAGGACTCCTCGGGTTTTCATAGCTTCAGTTTAAGCCTGTCTTGCTGTCGCTTCAGCCCCCGATCGTGTTTCTTGTTCTAAAGATACTTTGCTGGTCTTTGCATCATATATTGGTTCATTGCCAATATATATGCATACCAGCACGTTTATTATTTTCCTTGTATTCGTGTTACGTTGATACATCAGTGTCGCTGATGTATATGTACACGAACTGTTTATATCCTGTGTGCAGTTAGTCAGCTTTTCAGCACGTTTTGGTAGTTTGCGCGTATTCGTGATCACCCGTGCTGAGTAAGTTACCCTGCTCCTGGTTCTGTTTGTGGATTGCGTTCATCTCTGCGAAGAGATAACGAATCCTTCTGAATCCTGTTCTGTTACCGTTTGTGGATTGCGTTCATCTCTGCAAAGAGATAACAAATCCTTCTGAATCCTGTTCTGTTACCGTTTGTGGATTGTGTTCATCTCTGCGAAAAGATAGCGAATCCTTCTGAGTCCTGTTCCCTGTATTACTCCGGTCCTAGTCAGAGTTCCTGCTTATGTCATATATCGGTTCATTGCCGATATATACATATGTTAGTCAGACGTTACAAATAGTTTCATTGATAGCTGTAATTGTAATACATTATGAAAACCCCATTACCAATCCCCATTGTGGGGGGGATTCCCAGAAAGTATGACACTGTTAATTATGGTTCCTGTTCCTTTAAGAAATTTGAAGAACTTAACTCTGAAACAGAAAATGAGTTTTTCTCTGAATGTGCCAGGTTCCTGGCCAATCCCGATCTCCAAGCGACTCCTGTTTCAACCTGGGCACTCCAATTAAGTCATATTTTGTTTAAAGGGCAATTGTTTCAGTGGGCATTTGATGTTCTCAATCATTCCGATTTGAAAGAGAGACCGCTGGAATTTCTAGCGTTTGTGATCCATAACTGGTTGCGCATAGATCCATTGCCTTTTCCTCTAAATGAACTCCTGGCAGCAGGCCAATCAGCTTCCCCTTCAATTGTTTGCAAAAATGATCAGCAAGCAGAGAGTGTTCCTGATAATTTTCCTGCAGCTTTGAATAAATCACCAAAGGCAGCAGGGTCTAAGGCAAAACGCAAACGTTCTAAGAAACGTGTCCGATCTGCAGAGTCGTTATCCTTAGCGACTGAGACCTATAATGAGATTCTGCCATTAACAGATAATGAAATGCAATTGTCTTTCAGGGGAGTTAAATGGACTTATGAGACTACTAATGAACTTTCCTCCCTGGCTAGGGAAAATAAAGATTTTTGTTTAAAAGAATTATCTGAGTATGATTATGAGGAGATATTACGGAGTATTGAACAAATCAACTTATTTATGAACCAAGGGAAGTTTGCATACACTACAGTTTAACACTTGCTACAGGTATTGGAGATTATTAAGAATAAGGAATCTGCCAATCACCTGCTAATTAACCCTATACATGTGCCTGCCACAATCATATCTGCCAACTGTGATCAGCCTAAATGTTTCGCTGTTAAGTATGCATGGGATCCTCCATTCGAGAGGGGAGAGATGGAAGCCCTGGTCTGTGAATGGAAGAATGATTCAAGTTCATTTTGTCAATTTTACAGTGCAAAAAGTGAAATGGTATTGAATGCATGCATTAAGTCAGCCTATAACCTAATAGAGACTGGTGTGTGTAGGTATGACTGTGTGGCTCCTTTGATTGATGTGTGGGAACTGATTTTGGATGATTTGTATGTGACTCCGAATTCGCAAATATGGCGTTCTGACCCGCCTGCTTCAGCACCTTTCGCTGATTCAGCAGGTGATTCGGAGCTCTTTTTGTGTGAAATTGAAGTTCCTGCAATTCCACCCTGTACCATGGATAACTCAGTGTTACTTACCAGTAAAACAGAAGCCACTGATACATTCTTAACCTTGCCCTGCGCAAATTTCTCTGCAGAGAATCCAGAGGTCCTGCTGACTTCCGAGTCCAGCCTAGCCAGTACTCATGAGTCTTTGTTCAGTGAAACAGACACCAGAAAAATCTTGCCTGTCTCTGCAAACACTTCTGCAGAAATTACCTGTGTTAATAAAGTTCAACTCCTGTCTGATCCAGCAGATGCCAATAGATGCACTACATTAGTTTCCGAGTCCCAGCAATCCTGTCTAGAAACCTCAGAACCCCAGCATCTGAATTTTCCAATTTTACAAATGAATGGTGATTCAGATGCGCAAACATTGTGTCTTGATCTTCCTGTTTCTACACCTCGCTCTAGTTTCATGAATAGCTCAGAGCATCTGCTATGTGAACCTGAAATCGCAGAATTATTACCTTGTTCAGAAAATGTTCCAGTAAATTTGCCCTGTATCGTGAATAGCTCAGAGCATCTGCTATGTGAACCTGAAATCGCAGAATTATTACCTTTTTCAGAAAATGTTCCAGTAAATTTGCCCTGTATCGTGAATAGCTCAGAGCATCTGCTATGTGAACCTGAAATCGCAGAATTATTACCTTGTTCAGAAAATGTTCCAGTAAATTTGCCCTGTACCATGAATTGTGCAGTAGATCTCTCCAATGAAACTCAGGTCACAGAATCATTATGCTGTCCAGCAGGTGCTTCCATGGTTTTGCCCTGCAATATGGACTGTTCAGTGATCCTGTCCAGTGAAGCTGTGGTCGCAGAGTCTTATGCTTCACCCAGTACTTTGGATACTTCAAACCCTCTAGCAGAGGAGTCTGAGGCACTGCTTACCTCAGTTGGTGTTGCAGTAATATTCACTTGTCTAGCAGCTGTTTTGGAATTACAGTCTGCTCTTTTAAAACTTGATGAATTTCTGCCCAGCAAAGCAGAAGCCATTGAAATATTGTCCTCATCAGCAAGTGTGTTAGATACCTTGCCCTGTACACAGTCTGATGTTGCCAGTCTGCCTGCATGCCCAGAGATGGTTCTGGTCCCTGAAAGCCCTGATCTTGATGTTTGTCCTTGTGGCCCTGACTCGGGAATTGCCCTAGGTTCCATAGGGGTTCTTGATAGTTCTCCATGTGAGCCTAAGGGGCATTCTGACCTATGGGGATCTCTTTGGAGCTTCAAGGTGTTCTGGGAGGTCTCTGAGAAAACTTGTCCTGGTGCCTTGGACTGGTTCAACAGTGGGTTTTGTGTTGGTAAAGACAGTCCCGGTGGGCATTGCAAAGGCTTTGGCGTTTTTGAACGGTTCCTGGAAGGCGGTGGGTATCGCTCAGGGAGTTTCGGAGGGCTTTCTTCTGGAAATCATTGTTCTGATGGGTGTCACACTGGGGCTTGTAGTACTGATGGGCATGGTTTTGTAGGTTCTGGTTCTGATGGGTCCAGTCTTGTGGGGACTGATTCTGGAATTCGGTCTTGCTGGGCTGTCCCGGTCATCATGAATTATCAGTCAGACTGTTTTGTTGGGAATTTCAGTTTTGAAAAGCGTCTGGAATCCGCTTTTAAGGGCGGGGGTACTGTCATGATCGCTGCTGCAGCAGGTATTGCTGGAAATAGTAGTGCTGCAGCTCAGGCAGTTCTGATCTCTTTCCATGCAAGCTGCATAGCTTTGTCTGTCTTTCCCTGCTGTCAGCTTGTGACTGATTATCATTCACCTGTGTGGGAATCTGCATGTCTGCTCCCATTGGATGACCTCAGTATAAAGATCTGCTTCCTGCAGGACTCCTCGGGTTTTCATAGCTTCAGTTTAAGCCTGTCTTGCTGTCGCTTCAGCCCCCGATCGTGTTTCTTGTTCTAAAGATACTTTGCTGGTCTTTGCATCATATATTGGTTCATTGCCAATATATATGCATACCAGCACGTTTATTATTTTCCTTGTATTCGTGTTACGTTGATACATCAGTGTCGCTGATGTATACGTACACGAACTGTTTATATCCTGTGTGCAGTTAGTCAGCTTTTCAGCACGTTTTGGTAGTTTGCGCGTATTCGTGATCACCCGTGCTGAGTAAGTTACCCTGCTCCTGGTTCTGTTTGTGGATTGCGTTCATCTCTGCGATGAAATAACGAATCCTTCTGAATCCTGTTCTGTTACCGTTTGTGGATTGCGTTCATCTCTGCAAAGAGATAACGAATCCTTCTGAATCCTGTTCTGTTACCGTTTGTGGATTGCGTTCATCTCTGCGAAGAGATAGCGAATCCTTCTGAGTCCTGTTCCCTGTATTACTCCTGTCCTAGTCAGAGTTCCTGCTTATGTCATATATCGGTTCATTGCCGATATATACATATGTTAGTCAGACGTTACAAATAGTTTCATTGATAGCTGTAATTGTAATACGCTAGGAAAACATACTTATTGTAAATTTGTCTCTGTTACGTTCATCTATCTTGATCCTGCTATTTCCTGACTATCCTGTCCTGTCTTTGTGAGGCACGCCATCGCTGCAAACGCATTGGCTGCCTCATTCCAGTCTGTCTTGTTTTGGACGCTTGCTGTCACTAAGTAGCGGCTAGCTAGCAAGCGTTCATTCTGTCTACCTGTCCTGATCTCCTCAGTTCTGGTTTATGCGCTCAGCGCTACTTTGCGCTGAGATGTTATAGCGAAAGTATTGTTTGTGGCTGTCGGATCTGCACTGGCTCTGTGCGCCACAATCTCCTATTGGAGTCAGTCCTCCCCTCCACTATACTAGGGATAGCCTGTTTCCTTGTGCTAGTGTGTGTACCTCCTCCACGTCAGCTCATGCGTTGCATGCTGACTGTGGAGAATACACCACCAAGCCTTACAGTTAGCAGACAGCTTGCTAAAAAGCCCCCCTCCCTCCCATCACCATGCAAAGAGGCCTCTTATCTCTATCTCTCCCCCCTGTGTAATCGCTAAAGTGGAAGCTTTTCACTCACACTAATCCATCCGAGCGCAGCCCTCTTCTCCCTGAGTCCCTGTAGTCATGCTGACTGGGCTGTGTATGCATAAGCTACAGCTTCCGATGTCATGTGATACATGAAGTCACATGACAGGAGTTGCATACACAGCCTAGCCAGCGTGACTGACTACAGAGAGCTACGCTCGGATGGATTAGTGAGTGAGAAGCTTCCACTTTAGCGATTCCACAGGGGCGAGAGATAGACAAAAGGCTCCTTTGCATGGTGGTGGGAGGGAGGGGGATTTTCAATAAACTGTCTGCTTTGCATTACAGGAAAGGGGGAGAGAAAGAGGTGCCTCCCCCATTCCTGGCTATAAGTGGGGAAATTTTGGACTATCTCGAGTATAAGGCGACCCCCCCCCCCCCCCCCCCACACACACATTTTTATACTTTGAGTCAGTCCAAAATTTCTCGACTTATAGCCGAGTATATATGGTAAGTATCCCTTTAAAGCAAATCTGAAGCAAAAATAAACGTATGATATATTGAATTGTATATGTAGTACAGCCACAGAATTGAACATTGGTTGCAAAGAAAAAAGTCTCATGTTGTTTCCAGTACAAGAAGAGTTAAGAAACTTCAGTTATCTATGCAAAAGTTATCGGGGGTCTTTCTTTAATGATTCTTGTAGGGACCAAGAATACCTAGGTGAGAAGTAGGGAGAGACCAGGAGCCCCGATGGTGCAGTATTGTCAGGTATAGGGAGGATAAAATTATATAGATAGATACTCAGAGAGAGGTTTGTAAACTGCAAATATGACAGCATTATGCAATGTTATAAAAAAAATAGCTATGTAAAACTGAAAATAAAAATATAAGACTCTTTTCTTTGCTACTAAAGTTCTATTCATGTTCCATACTACACATACAATTCATTATATCATGAGTTTTTTTTGGCTTCGTTTGCTTTAACTATATGATTCCCATAGATTGTACGAAACGCTTTGTCACTTTGTGTTACTGTTTGAGTGTAACCACATGTACTTGTTGGTAGTGTTGAGCTAGAATTCCTCACAATCCTAATTTTGCATTGAAATTCACAATTAGAAGGAAACATTGTAATGCAAAATCATCAGCACATTCATAATTAATTTTGCTCACGATTACATGAAAATGTGAAACTTGAAATCCTCCTATAAGTGTATATTAGGGGTCACTTATTAATGTTGGCGGATATTGGGGGACACCTAGGACTGCTGATGTGTATTGGAGGATGCCTATGAGTGCAGCTATATATTGGAGGACACCTTAGACTGCTGGCGTATATTGGGGGTCACTTATAAATGTTGACAGATATTGGGGGCCACCTGTGAAAGCTGTTGTAAATATGGGGGTTCACTCATAAATGCTGATGGATATTGGGGACACCTATGGATGCTGGCATACATGGGGGACACATATGACTGATGGAAGATATTGGTGGCTGACTGCCTTAAGAATGCTCAGTAGACAATTCTGCTTTGGGCAAACTTTTTTGCACAATTTATGCAAAGATTCATTTACAACTGCCATGTTCATAATTTTGCATAACATTAGATTACTCAAAATAAATTAAATTTTGAAATTTTAATTTACATGTAATCGTAATTGAGAAACTCTAATTGAGATAAGAGAAATTCTGTGGTAGCGAAATTAGGACATTATGATCATCACTATTTGTTCCAACTCACATCAGTGTCAACAACAGCTGCCCAAAGCCACCAAGGAGAATCCTTGTTTGGTTTGACAGCTTAAAGTTGACTGGTTGCTCTGAAGAACTAACTATCCACATTTGATTTCGTTTTTCTTTCATCTGTCTTGATAAATCAGTAACAGAGATGTTCAGCCATCCTAACCTTGTTTTGTGCACAAGAATTAAAAGTTCCACGTTTTCTATTGATTTCTTTGAAGACAAAGGTGTTTCTCTTTCTAAAAAAAAATAATCCTAATCCCAAAGGAATGCTACAGTAATTTGTATAAATACAAAGACTAGACTTTAACCAGTTTAAGGAAATATCTTTTTATTTTTCAAACAGTATGAATTCCTATGCATATAATAAGGCTGAGGGTGAAACCCTGGTCAAGAATCAGAATAAACCACACAAACATAACCAGTCCCCCCAAATAGCCTGTAGCTGGCTGCAACAATCCCCATCTCTAAACCTCATTAAGGGCTGGTGCACACCGAGCGGCTTTTTGGGCGTTTTCAGATCCGCTTGCGGCTGCGGATCTGCTTGGTCAATGTATCTCAATGGGGTGGTGCACACCAGAGCGGCAGGCGTTTTGCAGAAACGAAAAATGCCTGGGTGAGGCATTTTTTGGATTTCGGATGCGTTTCTGCCTCAATGTTAAGTATAGGAAAAACGCAAACCGCTCTGAAAAACGGCACTTCAGAGCGGTTTTGCAGGCGTTTTTGTTACAGAAGCTGTTCAGTAACAGCTTTACTGTAACAATATATGAAATCTACTATACTGAAAACCGCAGCAGCAATCCGCAAAACGCTAGCAAAACGCCTCATAAAAATAAAAAAAAGCGTTTAAAAATCTGCTAGCATTTTGAGGATCTGCTAGCGGGTTTTGGTGTGCACCAGCCCTAAAAGCATAGCCATTAGTCACACTAAATTGAAATAGAACTTTAATTAAAGTTCTTAAAGCACACAATCTAAATTAGGCCATACCACGTTAGCCCCAGTGTCATGGGACACTAGTACAATTTACCTGCTGGTGTAACCATTTGTGTGAAATGCTACGGACTTTCACTGCCCACCAGCAGGTGGCCCCAGTTTTTGGACAGTTTCGGCAGTTTCTCTGTCCACCTGTTAGTGGTATCCAGATTTCTTGCTAACAAGTGAACTAAAAGGATTGCAATGATTGGGATGGAAAACCTCCAATAAAAAACACACAAGAACACCAGAGCAATTTCTAGTTTAGTGAGTTAGATCAACAATAGCTGATGTATAGAAACAAAGTGTAACGATTGTGGAACTTTCTCCGTGATCAGCGCACAATGCGTGCGATGACACGGCGGAAATCCTCCCCAAGCGTGTAATTGCAGGCACCCAGCAAAAGGTGCTATGCACCTGTAGAGGGAAATTCCTGTCAGCAGATGGTGCTGGGGAGTGCAGAGGAACCAATCCTCTGTACCTCCACAAATGCCAGACAGGAATTGTATGAAGCGCAGAACGCAATCGCAAGAGAGACGATTGCGAATGAGAACGAGCAAAGGCACAGGTTGTATGTGTGTGCGCCAATCCAGTCGCCACCCCGCGACCGCGCACACACAACAGCAGATATGAAATAGGAACGCAATCGCGAGAGGTGCGATCGCCAGACGTGACACAAGGCAGATCAGAACAGAATACGAGGGTAGAAAAGGCACAGCAAATAATACAATGAGAAGATGCGGAAAATAACAAACGCTAGCTAACCGCGAACACCACACTCATTCGCAACAGTGCACGCGGTTATGCGCGGTCTCCACGTGATAAGCACAATAGAGACAAGCACGCCTAACTAACCATCGACAGACAAACATGAAACAGAGGACGTGAACGCTTGCTTAACGGTTACCTCACCGAGCCTCCAGCAAGTGGTCATAGCAGACAAGACAGACACACGAAAACAGGGACAAGCGAGAGATAGGATCCACAGCACTAGCGGAAAGTGGCTAGCGCGATCCAGGTACAGAGTAGCAGAACAGAAGGATCCACAGCACTAACGAAAAGTGGCTAGCGCGATCCCAGGAGACAGAACAGAAGGATCCACAGCGCTAGCGAAAAGTGGCTAGCGCGATCCCAGGAGACAGAACAGAAGAGATAGCTGGTAGCAACCACTGCATTAGCTATACTCCAAGAACAGAGATCAGAACCATTTCCTGTCGACCACCGCTGGGACAGGACAACAGCAACAGAACAAACAAACAGATAAACAATCCTAACTGCACTATGGAATCTGCCTAGCACAGTTTCCAGGAATTACTCTAAGCTGATCTTCAAACCAAGAGCATGGCTGACACTCTCCAGAGTGTTTCACAGGAAGACTCCTTATGACCAGCCAAGCATTGTGGGACACACATAGTACTTATAGTACACGCCTCCAATGAATGTGGCCAGGCAATTTGCATGACAACGTATGCAAAGCACAAGCTGCAAAACTGACAGAAGCTCTTCTTTCCAGAGTCCTGCAGCATGCAAACCTACACAATGGTCAAAAAGCTGCCTGCCTGCACAGGCAGCTGAGCAAATTATCACACAAAGTAAACGGGTTCACACAAACCCAGTTTACCCATTCGGGTAAGGGGGTAATACCTTCGTTCTGGTCGTTCATGAAGATAAAAATCTGAGACTAAAAACTTAGCCCACCCAAGGATGGTTTCAAGATTCAAAGGGGGTGTAAGAGGCACCACAAATTGCATACAGTAATTAAAAACAGATTTTAAAGGAATGCTTAGTGTTTGCTAACCTATAGATGGACACCATGAAAAGTTCATCATAAACACACATTTATTGCACTTAGTCCGTCTATAGGTAAGCAAACATTTACCAGTTTCTTTCCATTGGACTGCCTATGTAATGCTGGATACACACCATGCGTTTTCCCGCTTGATCTGTGAGTCGATCGGGATCGATTTGAATATTTCCGACATGCTCGATTTGGGCTTCGATCGTTCCTGCTGTCGATTTGCATGTTAAGTATGCAAAATCAACAGCAGGAACGATCGAAGAAATAGTCGAATCAATCCCGATTGACCCGCGGAACGAGCGGGAAAACGCATGGTGTGTACCCAGCATAAGGCTTCTGTTCACTCCAGACCAGTGCCAGAGTATGCAGCTGGCTCTGTGAGGCTGAGTGTCGGGATATTCCTATTCTATTAAACCTGTTATGTGCCTTCCTTATGCCGATCCTGATTGTGTCTCTTGCCTGCTGATTTAGTGATAGTGGAGAGATGCAAAGAAAGGCACTACCAGCTTCATTGATGGCTCTCAATACAGCATGAATCAGTGAAGCCTGATGTATAGGGAAGACAAAATGTAAAAGGAAGATAGTGTCAGACACTGCTTAAGCTGTTTATTAGCAAATTGTGAAACACAGCATGTGCACCCACTAGAGTACCTGCTGGATAAGCGTACAGTGGGTGCAGGACACTGGCTCTGCCCAGGGCCGGATTTGTACTCTTTACTGCCCAAGGCCACCGTCACCAGTCCCCCCCCCCCCCCCTTTCAGTATAGGTAGCGAGATGACCCCCTCCCCTTACCTCCAGTATAGGTAGCCAGATGACTACCCCCCCCAGTGTAGGTAGCCAAATGACCCCTTCCCTCCAGTATAGGTAGCCAGATGACCCCTCTCCCCTTTCCCTCCAGTATAGGTAGCCAGATGACGCCTTTAATCCCTCCTTTTCCCACCCCCCTTTCAGTATAGGTAGCCAGCAGCCATCAGTGTCACTCATTTCTCCACTCGACTCCATTGCAGAAGCTTCCTCTTCCTTTTCGTCTTCAAAAAAGTCTAAGTCCATAGCCGCTGGCCACAATGCAAACATGCACAGAGAGCAAGGTGGCTGCTGCACAGGTGGCTGGCAGCAGAGTACCACAGTCAGGCGCTCACCTGATCTCCCTGCATTGCAGTATTTGCAAGCTTGCAAATGCTGCATAAGTTTAGCCTGCTGTTTTGATGCCCTTGCTCCTGTGGAGCCTTAGGTAGAGATGCCGCGAACCTCCGATTTTCGGTTTGCGAATCCCGTTCGCGAACCTTCGCAGAAGGTTCGGTTCGCCGAAAAGTTCACAAACCGCAACAGACTTCAATAGGGATGCGAACTTTGAAAAATAGAAAAAATGATGCCGGCCACAAAAGTGATGGAAAAGATGTTTCAAGGGGTCTAACACCTGGAGGGGGGCATGGCGGAGTGGGATACATGCCCAAAGTCCCGGGGAAAAATCTGGATTAGACCCAAAGCAGCGTTTAAAGGGCAGAAATCACATTGAATGCTAAATTGCAGGCCTAAAGTGCTTTCAAACATCTTGCATGGGTATACATCAATCAGGGAGTGCATTTAGAGTTCTGCTTCACACTGACAAACCAAACTCACTGTGTAACGCACCGCAAACAGCTGTTTGCGTAGTGACGGCCATGCTGGACTGGTGCGCACCGTGGCCAGAGTTTAGGCCGTGGCATTTTTCAAGCCCATATGGTTGCTGGGCTGTGGTAGCTCAATGATAGAACAAAAGTGACTGTCCAGCTGATCAAATTTGTTCTGACCACAATGAAGCAATGACCTTATTATCTTTTGTGTGCCACCCCCACCCGAGACACTCAAATAGCTGGCGGTCATTGCTTCATTGTGATACGCAAGCCCCTTCACCGCGGCAAGGTAATGATCACGAAGGGGGATGGGCACATGTACATGCCTTTTGTTTATTTGTTGCAGCCGCCCGCAGTGCAACCAGAAAAAATTAGGCAGGCATGTACACGCACCAGAAAAATTAGTGTAGCAGCGGCCTTAAAAAATTACGAATCCGCCTAGAGTCCTGGACCCTGTTGATGGTGGTGGAGAAGGCAAGCGGCCTGCAGGCAGAGATGCTGTGTGTGGGGACTGACTTAGTCTTCGGTTGTGCAGTAGCCCTCCGTGATCCATTCCTCATTCATTTTGATAAAGGTCAGGTACTGAACACTGTCGTGACTTAGGCGGCTTCTCTTCTCAGTAACTGTGCCTCCAACTGCACTGAAGGTCCTTTCTGACAGAACGCTTGCGGCAGGGCAAGAGAGAAGTTGTATGGCAAATTGGGACAGCTCTGGCCACAGGTCAAGCCTGCGCAACCAGTAGTCCAAGGGCTCATCGTCGCTTTTCGCAGTGTCTACATCCACACTCAAGGCCAGGTAGTCGGCTACCTGCCGGTCCAGGCGTTGGTGGAGGGTGGATCCGGAAGGACTATGGCGAGGAGTTGGACTAAAGAATGTTCACATGTCCGACATCACCCTGAGATCACTGGAGCGTCCTGTCCTTGCCTGCGTGGACTTGGGAGGAAGAGGGTTACTGCCAGTGGTACCTTGATTGCGTTGTGCAGCCACATCACCCTTAAATGCATTGTAAAGCATCATCGACAGCTTGTTCTGCAAGTGCTGCATCCTTTCCGCCTTCTGTTGAGTTGGTAACATGTCCGCCACTTTGTGCCTGTACCGAGGGTCTAATAGCGTGGCCACCCAGTACAGGTCATTCGCCTTGAGTTTTTTAAAACGAAGGGTCCCTCAACAGGTTGGACAACATGAAAGAGGACATCTGCACAAAGCTGGATGCAGACGTACTCTCCATCTCCTCTTGCTCTTCCTCAGTGACGGTACGCAACTCCTCTTCCTCCCCCCAGCCACGAACAATACCACGGGAACGTGGAGCAGCAGAAGCCCCCTGTGATGGCTGCCGCAGTTGTTCTTCTTCCGCCGCCTCTTCCTTCTCCACAGAAACACCTTCCTCATCACCATCATCACAGTCTGACTCCTCTCCTTCCCCACACGACTCCTCTTCTTCCTCCTCCTCCTCCCCCCTCTGTGCTGCCGCAGGTGTTGTGGAAACATCGGGTTTGGATGTAAATCGCTCCCACGACTCCTGCTGCTGTAACTGTTCTCGTTCACGCTCCTCCACAGCTGTATCCACCACTCTACGCACGGCACGCTCCAGGTAGTAGGCGTAGGGGATCAAGTCGCTGATGGTGCCCTCAGTGCTACTCACCAGTTTGGTCACCTCCTCACAGGGCTCCATGACCCTACATGCATTTCACATCAGTGTCCAGTTGTTGGGCCACAACATCCCCATCCTCCCAGATTGTGTCCTTGTACTGTAATTATACAGGTACTGGGTGACGGCTTTCTCCTGGTCTAGCAGGCGAGAGAACATCAGCAGGGTGGAATTCCAGCGAGTCGGGCTATCGCAAATCAGGCGTCTCACCGGCAAGTTGTTTCTACGCTGAATGTCCGCAAAGCGTGCCATGGCCTTGTAAGAGCGCCTGAAATGCCCACACAACTTCTTGGCCTGCTTCAGGACGTCCTCTAAGCCTGGGTACTTGGACACAAATCTTTGCATGACCAGATTCAGCACATGTGCCATGCAGGGTATGTGTGTCAGCTTTCCCAAATTCAACGCAGAAATGAGATTGCTGCCATCATCACACACCACGTTGCCGATCTCAAGCTTGTGCGGGGTCAGTCATTGCTCCACCTGTTTGTTAAGAGCAGCCAGGAGAGCTGCTCCAGTGTGACTCTCCGCTTTCAGGCAAGACATGTCTAACACTGTGTGACACCGTCGTACCTGGCATGCAGCATAGGCCCTGGGGTGCTGGGGCTGTGTAGCTGGAGAGGAGATCGCGGCACCAGCCAAGGAGGAGGAGGAGGATGACGACAGCAAAGAGGTGGTAGCAGGTGGAGAGGAGGTGGCTGGAGGCCTGCCTGCAAGCCATGGAGGTGTGACAAGTTGGTCCGCTGCGCAGCCATGTACTCCCTGCTTGCTGCCATCGGTCACCAGGTTGACCCAAAGGGCTGTGCATGTAATGTAGCCCGTGCTTGGCAGACCAGGCATCCGTGGTCAGGTGGACCCTTGACCCAACGCTCTTTGCAATAAATGACACCACTTTCCTCTCAACTGCACGGTACAGTTTGGGTATGGCCTTTTGTGAAAAATAATTGCAGCCTGGTATCTTCCACTAAGGTGTACCAATGGCCACAAACTTAGGGAAAGCCTCAGACTCCACCAGCTTGTATGGTAATGGCTGGCGAGCTAATAGTTCCGCCACGCCAGCTGTCAGACGCCGGGCAAGAGGGTGACTGGCAGACATTTGCTTCTTACGCTCAAATACTTCCTTCACGGACAGCTGGGTACTGCTGTGGGCAGAAGAGAAGGAACATCTGAAGGGCAGAGGCGGTGTGGAGGAGGGTGGCTGTGAAGGTGCAAGGGAGAAAGCGGATGAAGACGAAGCACCTGAAGGAGGAAGAGAAGAAGGAGGGTGGCTTGTCTTTTGTGTGCTGCTTTTCCTCAGGTGTTCTTGCCATAGCCGTTTGTGCCTTCTCTCCTGGTGCCTTCGTGAAGCACTTGTCCCTACGTGAGAGTTGGCCTTTACACGGCTCAATATTTGCTGGCTTTGCTCCGATCTGAGACACACATGTTAAAAAATTTCCAAACCGCTGAGCCCCCCTGGGGTGATGGCGCTACGGTGGCATCAGCAGCTGACGTTGAAGGGCATGTTGGCTGGTTGTCCATAGCTGGCGATACATGGCACCGGACACTGCCCCCAGCTGTTTCTAAGGAAGAGCTCCCTCTGCTTCTATCATGGAGTCGTCTCCTCCTACTCCTCCCTGACTCCCCCTCTGAACTGTCCCCCTGGTCATCTCCTCTACCAGGAACATAAGTGGCATCCGTATAATCGTCATCATAATCCTCCTGCCCAGCTTTGCTTTCCTCAGACACCTCCTCAACTGCACCAACTTCAGGTGGTTCATCATCCCCCTCCTCACACGTTACATCCATACTATCGCCACCTAACTCAGACGTATGAGGTGGTGTACCTGCGCCTTCTACTTGTTGTTGCAGTAGTGGCTGGGAATCAGTGATTTCACCACCACCACCAAATAACTCCTGCGAAGTGTCAAATGCAGCAGATGTGGTGCTTGTTGTAGCGCTGGTGGCTGCGGGAGATGAGGTGTTCTGTGTTAAATAGTCAAGCAAGTCCTGCTCTTGGGAAGTGATGGCACGTGCCTTCTTTTGAGCACTGTATTTTGGGTCAGGTCCGCATGAAATCACAGCAACACCACCTCGCACAGACCTGCCAGTGCCTGGTGGCCTTCCTCTGGGTCTGCCTCTACCTCTTCCTCTACCTGGTTTGTCCATTTTGTCCATCTTGGGGGGATGCTAGGTATATGCAGTGAGCTGGGTTCACTCAACACAACAGCTAGGTATATGCAGTGAGGTGGGTTCACAGAACACAACAGGTAGTTAAATGCAGTGAGCTGGGTTCACTCAACACAAAGCTAGGTATATGCAGTGATGAGGTGGGTTAAGTAAACACAACAGGTACTGGGTATATGCAGTACTGGGTAGTACAATTTGCAGCTCCCTGTCACACACACAGGTAGTCACTGAATGTGCTGGGCTGCTGGCAGTGGCACACACACTATGAATTAGCAAGGCTGTGCATGCAACAAAAGTGTCAGTTTGACACAGAAAAAAAAGTACAGGATGAGCTCTGAAAAGAGCTGTTGAGGGGTGCTGTAAAAACAATAATAATCAGCCAGGAGCAAGCTAAGCAGCCAAGAACCTAACTAATCTGTCCCTAGAAGAACAAGTCTGCAGCAGCTGTCCCTAGTCTGTCTCTAGCAGGCACACGAGTGAGGTTAATGGCCGCTGCAGCCTGCCTTATATAAGGGGGGGGGGGGGCTCCAGGGCTTAGTGTAGCCTGAATGGCTACAATGTGCCTGCTGACTGTGATGCAGAGGGTCAAAGTTGACCCTCATATTGCATTATGGGGCGAATCGAACATCCGCAAAAGTTTGCTTGGTCCAGGGGAACGCGAACCCCCAAAGTTCGCCTGGAACCGTTCGCCAGCGAACCGTTCGCTACATCTCTAGCCTTAGGCCATGGCCTAGGCAGCCTTGGCCTAAATCCGGCCCTGGCTCTGCCAGATGGCCAATTCGCTCACTGAGAGCTTCTTCTGAGGCAAACATTCCACAGCTGATTTGGTGCCACTTATATATATTGTACATTTATCTGTTTGCCTTGAGGCAACTCTGCATGTGCATCTGAGCTTGTTCCAGCTGGCCCTGTACGCAACATGCTGTCGATTTTTACCAGGCAGTAACTGCACTGTGTGCCAATCACTGACACGCTTGTGGTTACTAACGCTTCCATTCGGTTGCATTATTTGCAACTGGAAGGGGCTTGACCCCAGCAATCTGTGGCTAAATGGCATATTAAATGCCCTGTTTTTGGTTAATGCCTTTGGTGTGAAAAAGGCCTATCCCAGAAACGTCTTCAATCACCTGTCTGAGTAAACTCCACAACTGCTTTATGTGTATACAATACCACATACCACAAAATTCAATGATCATCACATTCAATTCAATGATAAAAAATAATTCCTGTTCTCTGGTCACAGTGCCAACTACTGGGGTCTGATAGCATTTTGCCTGAATGTATGTAAAACTTTTAAATTGGTTTTGCATGTTTTTAGCAATACTTTGTTCAAAAATGTTGGCTCTGTATAAAATACACATCAGTGCATACGTTCATCTTGATCTATCAATCGTGATAGATACTTGTCATACATTCTTTAACTTTTCATCTAAACAGCTCAGTGCTGTTATCTAGTAGGGAATCCCCAAATATGTCGTTGCTGATGTGGTCCAAGAGAAATAAACTTTTGTTTCCCACCTGATTTATCAGGGTATACCAAAATGTGTAACGCAGTTATTTTTGTGAAAATCATTTAAAGTAAATATTTATCCAAATCTTTCTAGGGCTATTACTAAATTTAGGTGGGGAAATAAAATGTCACTTTATATAATTTGTCTCCTATCTTTATCCCTACCTTTATCCCATAGAGAGTTATATTTGATGCTGATAGAATTGTAACCACACATGTGCAGAACACTCCCGGCCATGGCTGCCATACACAGCCACCCGGGAGCGTGAACAAGGAGGTACACAGATAGGACAGAGCATGCTCAGTAGCTGTAACAGAGCCCCGTTGCAGCTTTTAAAAAGTTAAATAATTACATAAAAAGGCAAAACTTTTGGCTGCAACTTTTCTAATTTATAGATCCACTTTGTGCTATTTTAGGATGCAGTGCAAATCTGTCAGTTATAGACATTACATCCCAAATGGCATAAACTGTTAATATATTTGCTTTGTTTTATCCTAGATAAATATGGTGACATTTTTACATCATTAACATTCACCTTTATTTTCTTTCATGCTGTTGTTATTGGTTTACTTTTGCTGATATTCATCACAATCTGATAAACACTATGTGCCTTTTACTTTTAAGGAATAAAAGGAGATTTATTCCATAAACAGTTGTGCTCTGTCAGATTTTTTTAAAATGTGTACCACCAGTAATCATGCAAAATAAATCTCTGTTATTTTAAGATTTAAATTAAATTATGAGACCTCTCAAAACAACATGATCATTAAAGAAAATGAACAAAATACTGAGATGGTCCCTGTTCAAAATGTTTGCATTTCCTTAGTTCATAATGCTGTGTATTTCCTCTTCAGCATCAATGTTGGCTTGTAGTCTTTTGCGATAGTTGTGGATGAGAGATTTCATTTTCAAAGCTGCCCATTCTAAGCAAAAAAAAACAAAAACAAAAAAAAACTCCTGTTAATAAATCAGGTGTCTTGCATGAAATGCACATTTGGGATCTCCACAACATGGTTTAATGATATTGAGGTCGGGAGAGTGTGAGGGCCACTCCAGAAGCTAATGGAAGAGTGGCGGATTCAGAAGATGGATGGGCACCCCGACCCAGGACAGGTAATGTATAAATGCATACGTGTACATGCACATTTATACACTGGGGGAACAGTGACCGGGGTTTTGTCGTGTTTGTCACTCGTCCCAATATCGCTCGCTGTTACCGCCACACACTCGATTGACCATGACGGCCCAAATACTCATGATTGACTTGAAATTGGTTGCATCATCGATCGGCATGCACATGGCAGTACAGATTTTAATCTGATTTTGAATATAACTATCAAATCAGATGGTTAATCGGCTGCCAAGTCGAGATATGTATGGCCACCTTTGGGGTTACAAATCACAAGATCAGGGTGAGAGGAAGATGGGGGGGAGAGGAGAGAGTGGGAGGAAGAGGAAAGGAGAGAGGAAGAGAGAAGGAAAGGAGGCAGTGGGGAAAGAAAAGAGAGTGTGATAGGGAGAGTAGAGAAAGCAGAAAGAGGTAGAGGAAAAGGAGATACAGTATTTATTTTACTAGGATTGCAGTCATTTTGGTTATCCTGCTTGGCAAATGAGGGAGAGAAGCGACTGAGAATGTGAGCCAGCCAAGCAATCACACATGCAGGAGCAGTGAGCCAGACCTCACACAGAACTTTCCCATCCCACCCTGCTATCTACTTGCTGTTTCCTCTGTAATGTGACTCCAGTCCTGACCCATGCCTATCCCTAATACAGTCACCTCAGGCAGCAGCAGTAGCTCTCCTGTATTAAATCTTGCAGGGCTGAGAAGAGGCTGTGTGTGTGAGAGACCCAGCCGGGGAGAGACAGGAGGGGGCGGGGCAGCCAAGTGCCGTGCTCTGCAGCTACTTATCCATAGCAGAGATGGCAAGATAGAAAAAAAAATTACAAAATCACTTCACTGCAGAAGTGCCCCCCAGGATGCTGTGAAGATGTACCCTCCTGCCCCCCCCCCTCCCTACCCCTCTGCATTTGCATACAAATTTACATAAACTTTGCATTTACTCTGAATTATTTAATTCTCATTGACCATTCTAGCTGCTTAAGGGGTAGTGAAGACTAGTCTTGAATGATTGTTTTCAATTGTCAATGTTCGCCGCCAAGCTGTCGATGCTTTAGTAAGTAAGGTCGAGTGGAGTTTTATCCAGCTATATCATGTTAGGTAGCAGTATAGAAGAAAAAAAACTTATCACCAGGTTTCTAAAGAAAGACAAAGCAAAAGCTTTGTTCATAGACTACTATATCCTCTTTCTGGGATGCTATAAGTGTCTGAGTTCTAAATACCAACACAACATTGGTAAAGCACTTTTCTCCCATATTATCCAAAGTGCATAATCATGTCTCAAATCAGTACATACATCAGTACACATAGTGATGTCTACAGGGGAAAAAAATATTTGATCATAAATGCCAGGCTAAACAAGTAACTTTTCAGTTTTGATTTAATTGTATCCAGGGTTGCAGCTGTCTTGATTAACTTTGATAAGGCATTCTACATGGTAGGGGCAGCATGACAGAAAGCTCTGGCTCCAAAGGTTTTTAGTTGGACTCTGGGGGTGGTCAAGTTGTTGGATCCTTTTGATCTGAGATTGAGGGAGGTGCAACTTCAGGTATCCAGGGCCTAGTTCATGTAGGTATTTGAATGCTAGCATGCCAATTTTAAAAAGGATTCTCCGTGTTATTATGGGTAGTGTAGTGAAAAGGATTGGTGTTATTCGGCAGTGGTGGGTTGGCATGTTAACAGTCTTGCGGCAGCATTCTATACTAATTGCAGGTGGTGTAGGACTGTATTTGAAAGGCCTGCATTGTGCGCATTGCAGTAGCCCAGCCATGATGTGTTGAAGGCGTGAATTAGGGTTGGAAGATCCTCAGTTCCTCAGAAGGAATGAGGTCCTTAATTTTTGCAATATTACTTAGGGGAAAGAAGGAATATTTCACCACAACAAACAATAACAACAACAATAACAACAAATCTTCAGATGCATCTATTGTAAGTTGTAGATGTCCTTTTGATGTACTCAACAGATACAGTTGGTACCCAAACATCTGATCAGTCAGTATTTGCAGCATGGTATACATTGTGGATAAACATATAAAAAATAAATGATTTCAAAATTGGTAGAAAGCACCATTTTCAATCATTCTAGGTGTACTTCTTTATGTCACACGGATTATTGCCATTCAGTACCGGTTATTCTCCTGCACTGAAAGGCCATCAGTTATTCTAAAAAAGTGGATGATAGAACTATGTGTAAGGTGAAAGAAGGAACTCTTAGCTGAACTTCCTGGAGCAGATGTTACCCTGAATCATCTTTATGGACTCAGCTGAGTTGGAAACATGCTGGTGAGTCTGAGTTTTATAAATCAATCTTTTTATAGAATGTTGAATTTCCATAAGATGCGAAAAGTTGCCATTTAATTCAGTGATGCATTCATTATGGAATAATTTATGTAAGTTCAGAAATGACAAAGAAAGCAGTCCAGCACGGAGCAAATTTACAGTAGTGATTGACAATGTTTAAAGTAATACTGAATACAAACCTTAAACACTGTCAAAAAGTAGGTGGACTGTAGATAAACATTAACAGTTAGATTGAATTAAAATATTAACCCTTCTTATCATTTATGCATGTTTGTAGTGGCCCTAACATTACTAGAGCAGTTCCAGAGTGAAGAGAATACAAATAACTGTGAGGCTTATTCAGCTATCTATAGTTGGTCTTTTCTGGATGGGAAGGACTCAGGGGCAGTGGCGGTGCTACACTGGGGCACTGCCCCCCCCCCACCTGGGAATACCTGTGCAGCCCCTTTGAGTGCCCTCCATACTCAGAGTAACATACAGTTAACTGTTTCTAGGCTCCAGGAGCATATACTGAACAGGATAGGGTCTGTAAACAACTCCTAATGTCAGAGTCTATGTACTTGTTAAGTAAACCATAAATACCTCACATTCCTTGCAAGATCCATTGAAATTAATGTATATGGATGACACTTCTTTTTGCAAAAAAAAAAAAAAAAATCTCCCTACCACCTTCTGATTGTATGTTCTAACATTGTCAGTCAACAGGAATAAGAATGCTTGCTAGCTGAAAGCTTACTGTTTGTTTGTTTTTAAATTAGCCAATAAATAGCATTATCCGATTCAAAACTTCCTGTCTGTAAAATACAAGCTCTAGTCTGCAGCAATTCATAGCTACTAAGATAAAGAATTACAACAATTATGAATGATTATACAAAGTCAATCGAATTACAAATTTTCAATTACGTATAGGTGTAATTGCGAAAATGTATGCATAATTTCGCTTAATCATAATTAGCAGATTATGATCGTCACTGCTTTATTGACTTTTATCTCTGTAGACATAAAGAAAATCTAAGTTGGCATTCATTAAAAATGTTAAATTCTGATTAGTTGGAAAAACTTATACTACTTTTGCTACTCCACATATATATTTTTTGCAATGTCCAAAGTGATGATAAAGGTTGTGTAATCCTGATCCAAAAGTTTTCTCAGCGGGGATTGCATTTCTTTAAACATATTAATGACTTGAATGGATTAGAGAGGAGAAGTAAGCAATCACTACAAACACTAGGGTCATATGAATCAAAGACTAACAATTAAAATGTAAAAATTAAATCTGTAATATCATGAAAGTGGTATTCAGACTATGCATCTCAAAGAGGCATCTGTGCCTGTGATATGGAAGGCATGAAGACGTGTATTAAGGCTTTGATCAGTGTGAAAGATGAATTGTGCAAGTGCTTTTTGTGAATCGGGTAGAGTAAATAGGTAGTGAAGCTTGAGAAAGAGAAAATTGCAGTAATGTCAACATCTGTCACAGAGGTAGAAAGCATCATCTAATATAAACCGTACACAATCAATCACAGCTGCCAGCATCATTGAAGATTGTGGCAATCATCTTGACTGGAAAAGCATTATAAAAGAGTTCCAATACTACGGCTACACACTCAGCAAAAAACATAAAAAGTTATGTGGAGTGACTAAATGGAGAATAATTTTAGACACTTATTATCCATTCAGCCTTTTTCAAACTGCACAGAATAATGCTTTTATCAGATTTCACATAATCAAAAAAAAGGAGCAGGCACTAAATAATAAAGAAGAACAAAGTGCTTTATTGAAAAATAAATAAATATACTGTATATGCACAAGGAAGACAACGGTAAAAAGCTAAGCTAGTGTGTATTTTACATGCTTTTAGGAATTCCCATTCTAAACAACACTAAAATATATACCATAGTTTTAGTTGTAAGTGGGCAACTGTACAGAGTGTTGGAGTATCACTGGTGGTTCATGTGTACATATACTGTACATGCTTGTGTGTATAATATTTGATAAGTATACAACACACAGGTTTTCAGCACATTGGTAAAGAATGTTATTGTGTGGCTAACGACTGGAAAAAATACAATACTAAAAGATAGGAAAATTAGTCATATTAATGGTGCTGCCAGGTTTTACAGATAAGGGCCAGTTAACTTTTCTCCTGAGTTTTCTCATTGGTGATCTTTTTGAGCCAGGCAATTTGGGCACCAGCTGCTGGGTGGTAAGATGAGCGCAACATAGACCATAATGCTATTTGTGGTTATAGCAGTGCCAAGTGCATCATTTGGGCACTGCACATAATAAATAGCAGCAGAAGGCAGCACAATTATCGGTGGAGAGTCAGTGTAGCAGCAAACATTGCGATACGGATATTAGCGTAGGGAGAGAGTAGGTTAGTGTGAGGAGTAGGTGGCGGTAGAATAAGGGTGTGTACACACATCCAATTTTAACTGGCCAATAGATGGCCAATTTCACCACTTCTATGTGGTATAAGGGCCAATAGATTTGGTATACTATGAACAGATTGTGTAGGTAGGCTCTTGATACTACATAGAGGTTGTAAAATTGGCAAATTATTGGCAAATCAAAATTAGAGGAGTGTCAGTGTACTCACCCTTGGGGCTCCATTCACAAAAGCGTGATAATAGCTATCACAGCAGTTATGATGTGATCTGCCACGTGCGCCAGTTTACGCATGTAAAGCATTACTTCGGGTGATAAATGAATGTTTGGGGGGGGGGGGGGGTTATAAAAACAAAATAAAAACAAAACAAAACAGGAAAAGTGACAGATTTGGCTGATTCTTCTATAGCCAACTTCTGGATCGACGGGAGGGGGTGGGCGCTGGTAGGAAACGCCTCTGAATTTCAGCCTTAGCAAGTTGTTTAGGGGGTATTGTATATCTGAGCAAGCAATTATGGTCAGTTCAGTGGCTGAGGGTAGAAGGGCCGCACACTGTAGCCTATCTGCCTTGCGCACTGGAGGACCTTGTTCCAGCACTGTTTGTGTTGCTTCCATTTCCAACAAACTCCAAACTGTGCTGTAAAAACATTAGTAATCCTAATTGATGCCAATACCAATCTCACCCCTTTCTTACATTTTGGAAGGTCTCATGGGAGCTACTATAGCACAAATGACATAGCTTGTGAACAAACATTGATAGTACTTTGGAGGCTTGAAAATGTGGAAATCACAGATTTCCTCTTAAAAGAAACCCAACTTATCCCATATTTTCCCAGCAGCTGTAGATATCAATTAGTATAAATATTGTTTTACCAATACATTTTACATCCTTCAAAGAACAACTACAAAAATACAAGAAAAAAAAAAGGCAAACAAAATGCTTGGTACACTCTTACTAAAAATAAAAGGGCATGAATGTTAAATGATGTTTCATATACTGTATATTTACCTTTACTTAAACCCCAAACCCTTTATCATTTTCATGAACCATTTACCTGCCTCTATATGTCAATATAATAATGAGAAACCTGCAAGATCTATGTAATAAAGCTCAGGCTTCTGTAAAATCACCCATACTAGAGAAAAATATACCTTACGCAGATTATATTGGTTTCGGAGGAAAGAACACAACGTAGTGTTTTATGTTGTTACAGAACAGCAGGAATAATCCAGGCATATCATGAGCTGGCAGGCTTCATTTTGTAAACTAATGGTTATGGCCCGCTCCAATCCAGATTTTGTGTATTTCAGCAGTAATGTTATTCATTTGGTGTTTAATTCAAAGAGTTGCCATATGTTGGTTCTTAAGTGGCGCACTGAGAAAAATGGCTGAAGCAGTGTCTTGTATAGAAAATGTGCCTTATTACCAGCTACACACCAGCAGTGCCAGGAAGGCACAAATGGCTGCACTCTCTGAAGCACATTTGAAATCCATTAGAGGGAGTCTAGATTACGCTCATATTTTCATCTCCAATTAATATTTTAATTATATACCACATTTTGTGAAATTCCTCTATATTGTTTGGTCAGTTTAGGTAAATTACCATATACTAATCACTTATTGCAGCCCTACCTCTATTCATATGGCTTATCCATAACAACACATTCAAGCAAGCCCTCAAAACCCACCTCTTTAAGATGGCCTACCCACCCCCTACCACACAGTAACTCTCTACTGAATATTTATTCCACAGTCCTACCTAGTGTGTCCACCTTCCCTTTGTATGCCTTTGGCAGGGTCCTCCCTTCCCTAGTGTATTCTACATGATTGTGTGCTCCTTTCCCATGACCACCTCATACTTGTGTTACTGGGCCTACCTAACTAGAGATGGCCCGAACAGTTCGCCGGCAAACGGTTCGCGTCGAACTTCCGTGGTTCGCGATCGGAGCGAACCGGGAACTTTTCCGGAAGTTCGGTTCGCCCCCATAGTGCACCATTAGGGTCAACTTTGACCCTCTACATCACAGTCAGCAGGCACATTGTAGCCAATCAGGCTACACTCCCTCCTGGAGCCACTCCCACCCTTAGAAAAGGCAGGCACTGCCGGCCATTATACTCACTCATGTGCCTGCAGTAAATAGAGAAGGGACAACTGCTGCAGAAAGAGCAGACTCTCATAGGGAAAGATTAGTTAAGCTCTTGTAGGCTTCTTAGCTTGCTCTTTGCTGATTCTTATTGCTAAAATAGCACCCCACAACAGCTCTTTTGAAAGCTAATCTTGTTCTTGTGATCTATTTTTTTTCTGTGTGTGTCCCACTGACACTTGTGTTGCATAGACAGCCTTGCTAATTCATTCTGTGTGTGTGCCACTGCCAGCCAGGCCCAGCCCATTCAGTGACTAACTGTGTGTGTGACAGGCAACTGCACATTGTAATACACAGTACTGCATATACCATTACCTACCTACCTGTTTGTAGATTCACCCTCTCACCACCACTCACCAGGTCAGTCGTCTTGACCTGTAGGCCGGTGCAGGTCCCCAGCAGGTACACCACTCCTGCTAAACCACACTGTAGATCATAGAAATCAGAGACCGCACTCAGAAGGCTTTTTCAACCACTGTATTCACAGGAAACCAAGCATGACAAAATACACGACATGTTTCGGGCGTCGCCCTTCCTCAAGTGTCACTTGAGGAAGGGCGACGCCCAAAACATGTCGTGTATTTTGTCATGCTTGGTTTCCTGTGAATACAGTGGTTGAAAAAACCTTCTGAGTGTGGTCTCTGATTTCTATTACCTACCTACCTGTTGTTCACAGTGCACCCACCTACCTACATGAGTTGCGCGCACGCAGTGTCACTGTGCCTGTCCGCTACCTGTTTGTGTGTGACAGGTGCACATTGTAATACCCATTACTGCATATACCTACCTGTTGTGATCAGTGCACCCACCTACCTACGTGAGTGCACGCAGTGTGATATACCACTCCGTGCATACCTGTTAACTGCACCTGTGTGACTGCACATTGTATTAGTCAAGTCAGTGCATACCTTTCACTTCATCCCCCCCAATATGGACAAAACAAAAGGCAGAGGCAGGCCACCTGGCAGGTCTGTTCGAGGTCGTGCTGTCGTGATTTCATGCG
Source organism: Hyperolius riggenbachi (assembly GCF_040937935.1). Classification (NCBI taxonomy): domain Eukaryota; kingdom Metazoa; phylum Chordata; class Amphibia; order Anura; family Hyperoliidae; genus Hyperolius; species Hyperolius riggenbachi. The sequence continues at coordinate 141,290,827 of NC_090649.1, forward strand.
GCCCTCGACCAAAGTACAGTGTTCAGAAGAAGGCCCAATATGTTCAGGATGTAGTTGACTATTTAACGCAGAACACCTCATCTTTCTCAGCTTCTGCACGGAAGCGTGACATATCTTCCTCCTCCTGCTCTGATTCTGGCACCCCACTTAACACTCAATCGGCCACCACCACCAAAGTGCCATCGCCCAGGGCTCAGTGGTGTGGAAATTGTTTTGTGTGTCTGCCTCAGATGAGAGCAATGCCATCTGTATTCTCTGCCACCGAAAATTGAGCCATGGAAAGACCAAGACCCGCGTAGGGACAACTACCTTATGAAGGCACATGATTACAAAGCACAAACTGCAATGGAATGACCACCTGAGGAAATGCAGCACACAAAAGCAAAGCCACACACCGCAGTGGAAGATAACAGGCCACAATTTTTCTCAATAAAAGGCGATACCTAAACTGTACCGTGATGTTGAACGGCAAGTGGTGTCATCATTGGCACTCAGCGTTGGGTCAAGGGTCCATCTGACCACGGATACCTGGTCTGCAAAGTATGCTCAGGCCTGCCCGAAGACTAAGTCAGTCCCCACACACAGCATCTCTGCCCGCAGGCCAGTTGACTGCCTTCTCCACCACCACCAACAGGGTCCAGGTCTCCAGGCGGATTCCTGAATTTTTAAGGCCGCTGTAATAATTTTTCTGGTGCGTGTACATGCCTGCCTAATTTTTGTGGCTGCACTACAGCTGCAACAACAAAACAAAAGGCATGTACATGTGTCAATTCCCCTTTGTGATCATTACCTTTCCACGGTGAAGGGGCTTGCGTATTACAATGAAGCAATGACCGACGGCTATATGAGTGTCTCGGGGGGGGGGGGGGGACACCCACGATAATAAGGTCCTTGCTCCATTGTGGACAGACCAAATTTGATCAGCTGGACAGTCACTGTTCTGTCATTCAGCTACCTCAGCCCGGCGACCATATGGGCTTGAAAACCGCCACGGCTTGCACTCTTGCCATGGTGTGCACCAGTCCAGCACGGCCGTCACTACACAAACAGCTGTTTGCGGTGTGTTACACGGTGAGTTTGGTGTGTCAGTGTGAAGCAGTACTCTAATTACTCTCCCTGATTGATGTATACACATGCAAGATGTTTGAAAGCACTTAAGCAGAATAATAAGGTCGTTGCTCCATTGTGGACAGACCAAATTTGATCAGCTGGACAGTCAATGTTCTGTCATTCAGCTACCTCAGCCCGGCGACCATATGGGCTTGAAAACCTCCACGGCCTGCACTCTTGCCATGGTGTACACCAGTCCAGCACGGCCGTCACTACACAAACAGCTGTTTGCGGTGCGTTACACAGTGAGTTTGGTCTGTCAGTGTGAAGCAGTACTCTAATTACACTCCCTGATTGATGTATACACATGCAAGATGTTTGAAAGCACTTTAGGCCTGCAATTTAGCATTCAATGTGATTTCTGCCCTTAAAATGCTACTTTACGTCAAATCCAGATTTTTCCCCGGGACTTTTGGCATCTATCCCACTCCGCTATGCCCCCCTCCAGGTGTTAGACCCCTTGAAACATTTTTCCATCACTTTTCTGGCCAGCATAAGTGTTTATAGTTTTCCAAGTTCGCCTCCCCATTGAAGTTTATTGCGATTCGCGGACGTTCGTGTGAACCGAACTTTTTGCAAAAGTTTGCGAACCGAAAAATCGGAGGTTCGGGCCATCTCTATACCTAACAAGCCCGAAATTGCATATTCATGTATTTATGTTTGCCTTGTGCAGCTTTGTTCTATGTTGTATGTATAACCTTGTAACATCTGTCATCCTTTGTATCGTATATATTTATTGTCCAGCGCTGTGTAATATGTTGGCGCTTTAAAAATACAATAAATAATAATAATAATACATGGGATGTGTCTTAGTTTGCAGAATAGCAATTGTTATCTGGCAGTTGTTATCTGTTATATGTTAAAAAAGCCATGTAAAAGGTTAAGAATAGGTTTAGACATGCTTAGTGTTCTCCTGTATAAATTCTCTTGGAGAATTCATGGAGAAAAATGTGAATGCTTAGATCATATAATCAATTTCTAAGAAATGTAATTGTCTGTTTATTTCCCCATGTCTTAGTTCTGCTTCCTGTGAAAGCTAAAAAAAAATGTAGATGTCATATGTGATCCTATGACTATGACCAGCCAATCAGAGACTTACTAACTGGTCACACAGTCAAATTGATTGAATGGTTCTAAGGTGACATGAGAGGGATCTCAGAAATTACTGTGACTGTAAGATTTATGTGGGTCAATTTAAAAAAAAAAAAGGTTATAATCCCACCTTACTTATTTACTCACCATTTATCTCTCCTTAACCTCCCTGGCGGTAAGCCCGAGCTGAGCTCGGGCTATGCCGCGCAGGAGGATTTCTCAGGCCCTGCTGGGCCGATTTACTTACTTACTTTTTTTTTGCAACACGCAGCTAGCACTTTGCTAGCTGCGTGTGCATTCTGATCGCCGCCGCTCCGCGCTCGATCGCCGGTGTTCGCCTCGCCGCGTAATGCAAGTATATAAGTTTATACTCACAAGGGTGGGTTGCAGATCCCTGCAACCACCATATAGGCTAACATAAAATAAACCATCCCCGCTCGGCTTTTTAGGTCCTGTCGGATGCTGGATAATCGCTCTCCTATGGAGCTGTGAATAAATTGTATATTTTTTACTCTGCATTTGAGTATATGTCCACTACCAGAGGGAGGTAAGTCCACCTTGACTTCCCTCTTTTTATCATTTTTAGAACATTGTTTTACTCTGCTTGGCACCTCTGTTCGTACATATTACAGCACGATTAAGTCCACCCCTGGTGGAGGGGTTCTTTCCCCATTTTCCTATCTACAGAGAGCGACTTTTTATACCTGAGTGGGGTCAGGTACTAATACTCCCCACCTGCCTGTCAAGTGGTTACCTGATGGTAACCCACCTTTGTGAGTATAAGAACCTTTGACATTACATTATATATTGAGCTTACCAGACAATATTGCACTATTGGGCTCTTGGTGTCCTCTGTTTTGTTTTTACAAGTACGCTCTCCTAAAGTATAGTCTTGGATAAACCTGTACCTCCTTTTACCTCTGACTGGAAGTATGTGGAGATGGAAGTGCCCAGTGTATTCAGATAGTGGTTTTCTATAAATGTATTAAAATAGAATAAAGAGAGGTGTTCTCTTACCTCTCTAGAAGATAGGACACCAGTTCAACTGGAAAATATTTATTTAAAACGCATACAACACATTTAATGGGTTCTAGCCCGCTCCGTCAGGTCAATACACAGTGCCTTATAGCATTGTGATTAGCATATAGGCGCCACTGATTCGATCAAGGGCGCCCACATGCTAGTCACATGGTTACTGTACATGGTGCAGATTATCAGCTGAGGTGTTCGTTATCGGACACCTCAGCCAACTTTAATCAAACATGTGTATGGGTAAAAAGTAGAGATAATAAAAATTCGCCCTGCAGGAAGAAAACACAGAGCCAACAGGAGCCCAAATGGTGCAGTATGAGAAGTATGTAAAATATGCAGATTAATTATACTCACAAAGGTGGGTTGCAATAGGGCAACCGACCACTAGAAGCAGGTGGAGATGTTGTATAACCCCGACTCCACTCGGGTGACCAGACAGATCTGGTGTTGGTTGCACTCTTGATAAAAAGCAAATCTCAAAAGACCTAAATTGGTCAAAGAGGGTTGATCACCCTTTCCTCTGATGTGTAAGAGAAGATGATGCGTTTTCATGTAGGAATACTACCCTTAGGTTCTCTGGTGCTGTAGGACATACGGTATGCTGATATAAAAATGTATAGACCACAAAAGAAAGACAAAATAATCAGGGACATTCTTTTCAGTTATTGTGTATATACAAATATTAAACTGTAATAAGCACATACTAGAGTGCAGCTCATCTCCACACCCTTTCATGCTTATCTTGCATGCTTAGAATGTGGCATGCCTACACCTTTGTGAGTAAATCACTTCATGGGATTTTTACACATAGATTTTATCTTTTAATACAATATATTCTTGTGCTATGACAGAGCTTTCATTTCCTTCCCTTCACATGTCATCTACCTGAATACATTCTGAAAACAAGCCACAGATCTGCAATAACAGGCATCATATGTGATTACTGACCTTTATAAAATGAGGTCAAAACAGTCTGGTGAGCGTTGCCCGCTGCATGGTGGCTGATCCCTCAGAGAGAGGGAGAACAAGTTTTATGGGGTTGTGAAATAGAGTTTTAAATGTGGATTTTTACTTTTTAAATTTCATTGGCATTTTTGTGTTTTGAATGGGGGGTTGAAACATTGACTTCAAGGGGCAGCATAATTGCTTTTGTTTACATTTGTGTCTCTGAGCTGCTTAGTGTTTGTTATAAGCATATCAATGTTAAAAAGATTTAGAACAAATAACACAAGTGCACACAGTGCCTCACAAATACCACAAATGGGGAAATAGCATGACATTTTAAAAGACATGTACCAGCAGGTAAAAGCAGTGCAGTCATAGCGCAATGTTAAAAGCTACAATTAGCATCTTTAAATGGTAATTTCCACATCCAAGGTCTATATCCGGTATTTACCACTTAGAGCCGCATATTGCAACTTTTAACATTGCCGCTTCTGAAGGCTAAACTATTGGGAGTTAGGAGGCCTTTAATGTTCGGAGTGCATGTGTGTGTGTGTGTGTGTGTGGGGGGGGGGGGGGGGGTCATTAGGTGTTACGGTTAAGGTCCTAGGGGGTGTTAAGGTTAGGAACCAGGGTTGTTTAAGGTTAGGCACCAGGAGGGCTTAATGTTAGGCACCATAGGCACCAGGTGGGGGAATAAGGCTGTGCACCACCAGGGTTGGTTAAGGTTAGGCACCACCAAGGGAGGGTTAAGATTAGGCACCACCGGAGGGGGGGGGGGCTAGGCATCAGTAGATGGAGGGTTCTGTGTGAGAATAGGGTTAAGTTAGGTCATAGTAAAATATCGGTAAAGACTACTGATATTTTACTATCATAATTAAGTACTGTAGAGGAATATTGGTAATTTTGCTTTTATTCTACTAGCAGCTATCTCTGGCACCCTTTACTGGGTGGCTTTTAATATATGGTATACACGTAGAAGGTTGTCCAGGAAGCAGCAGCCAATCATTTTTATCTGCCAAGCAAGGTATTCTCCCTGTGTAATTTAACTTGCATCTATCGGGTTAATCTCAGTTATCCTTGCACCTCATGTCGCGTGACTGCAAAATGTCAGTAACTTTCTGTTCTGCAGCATTTACATGAAGCCCCCCCCCCCACCTCAATTCCTCCAACCCATCAGTGAGGAGAGTGATATTACAACAAAGGGATTGAGATGGTGAAGGAGGTGATGTAGAGAAATACTGTATTTTTTTGGACTATAAGGCTCACTTTTAGCCCCAAATAGTATGGAAAAAGGTAATTGTGTCTTATAGTCCAAATGCAGGGAGGTCCTGACTTGTGAACATCTGCCAATACAAACTTTCGAACCTACACAATTTCGGGGACTCCCTGTACTGCACCCATGCAGAGGAAGAAACAGGGGGGCAAACGGAGGACGCGGGGGACACACAGGGGCATACAGGATGACACAAGGAGGACAGAGGTGGACACAAGGGGGACACAGGAGGACACAAGGGAGACACAGTAGGACACAGGAAAATACAAGAGGTACAAGGGGGTATAATCCACCAGATGCCCCTTCACCATGGATGCACCAAGTTTAGTACATCTTTTTTTCTCCTGGTTTTTGTCCTCCAAACCTAGGTGCGTCTCATGGTCAGGAGCGTCTTATAGCCCGAAAAATACGGTAGTCAGAAGATACTGTAGCTCCAATACAATTACAGCAACTTTTTTTTCCTGACTTTTCTCTGATATTTTCACAGCATGTCAATAAATGCCTTTTAAGCTTCCAGCAAGTAAGAAAAAAAAACTCAGAATAATATTGATATGAAAATTTGATGAAAAATGATCTCCTAATTAATTTAAAATGTCTGTTATTTTTAGTCCCATATACAGTACAAAGCCACACACACAACTGAGCAGCAGAAAGGAACGTTATTTCCTGGAACCGAATGTGTTAAAAGTACAACCAGTGGCAGTTGCAGGAAAAAAGCAAAGTACCTAATATCTCACCAATATTTATTTGGGAACCTGCCCAAGTTGTCACAGAGGTGGATGTAATATCACATGTGTCAGCATCAGGGGATAAAATTATGAGTTCTATTAAACGTCTGCGGGAAAATATAGTGTATCTCCAAGGAGAAGTCATCTAAAATTGGACTGGAAAATAAGAATGATATATCAGGCATAAATACAATTCCAGATGAAATGATCTGCCAATGAACTTTCAAAGTGCAAACAATTCCCTGTAATCCTAGTTCAATCTTTTGATCAATGTTGAGTAAAGTACAAAGGAGAAGAAAAAGGAAGCCAGCACAACAAGAATAACATCCTAGTTGTTTTAAAAATCTATTTTAATTGTTTAAATTTGCACACAAGATTTTTAATTAATTGAGTTAATCACAGACTTGAAGAGATTCCGTAACAAAAATTTTAGCAGTATTTCTCATATTCTACAAGTTCCTAAGGCTGTTCCATTGTGCTCTGGCTTACTGCAGCACTTTCTACTTGCACGGTCTTTGTAATAAATCAACTTATCTTTCCCCTGTCGGACTTGTCGGCTGTGTCTGGAAGGCTGCCAACTCTTCAGTAATGTGAACAAGTTAACTCCTTCCAAGCCCCTCCAGTGCTCCTGTGATTATTCCTTGCAGACAATGTCCCTGCTCTCACTGTCAGCTTGTCTGCTATCTGTGAGGCTGATAAACACAGACTGATAAACTGAACAAAGAATAGCTGGCTGATGAGGAAGCTGCCTGTCAGGCTGACAAGAGTGCAGACCCGAGACTACAGGCTCTGAAGACACAGCTTGTCATGCTTCGTTAACACAGAGCTCTTTCACAACTTGCACATAACCTCTGGAGACTGAATTCAATGTGTAACCCACTGAATTCTCTTTGTACTCACTGTGTATTAACTGAGTTCACTGCTCTGCTGATGTACTTCCTGTTTTGGTGGCCATCTTTTCTGTTTACAAAACAGTTTATAAAACAGTTTTTTTACCCTCTTTATTGCAGCGGAGAGCAGCAAAAATAATACACAGGGGGCTTGGAGATGACCCCAAACAGGCAGGGATGTTTGTTTATACTTCATTTTGTGAATACAGATTCTCTTTAACAGCTAAATATAGATTTGAAATGGAATATGTATAGGTGAATTGTCTTGCCTACCAAATCCCTACCTTCAGCCAGGAGAGCTCTAGACAAGCCAGTTTAGCATAGGCACTGGAGTTTGGCTATAAAACTGAGGGCCAGATCCTATTAAATTTTCCCCTGAGTTTATTCCAAAGTAGATATTTTCAAACCTCAACACTTTTAAAACTCTTGATTATGATTCATAGTGAGCTAAAACTATTTCCTGTAACATTTCGATGTTATTATTAAATTTTATTTATAGGGCGCTAACAATATAAGCAGTGCTGTACTAAAGATAGGGGAGACATTGCACCATTACATAATGTTATGTTACCCAGGGACATTGCAGCATTAAGCTGTGGTACACAAAATAGTAACGTAACAATAGTCAATGGCGTGCAGATTGCAAATGTAGAAATAAATACAGCAGATGAATCACTGAGTCCATTGGATAGTGGAGAAGAGCACACGGGGAAGAGGGTCCCGCCAAACACAATCTAAAATGTGGAGGGGAGGGACCCATATGGGGTTGGGGTATACAGTATGTTCAAGAGAGGGCTGTGGAGCAATTAAGATAGCAGGTAAGCAATGGTGAACAGATACGTCTTTAAGGCCTGCTTGAATGAGTTGAAGGTGAGGGCAAGTCTGATCTGATGGGGGGAGAGAGTGCTATGGAGTAAGGGCTGCTCTGGAGAAGTCATGGAGGAGCCTCATAAGTGAGCAAGTAATGTGAGGGGTGGAGATCCATAGAGTGTTGGAGGAGTGGAGAGGGACAGGTAGCCAGTAAAGGGCCTTGCAAAGAGCAGCTGAAGAGAAGTAACTGGGGGAGTGAATGAGCCTGGCAATTGCATTAACAGATTGCAGGGGTCGGAATCTGGTCCCAGTAAGTCCAGAAAGGGTGGCATTGTAGTTGTGTAGATGGGAGATGGCCAAAACATGGACCAGGAGTTTGCAATGTCTGGGGTTAGATAGGGGCGAACTTTGGCAATGATGTGAAGATGAATGTGGCAGGACTTGGAGATGTTCTGGATGTGAGGGGTGAAGTAGAGTGCATAATTGAGGGTGACACCCAAGCAGCGGGTTTGAGGGACATGGCGGATGGACATGTTGTTGATGTTCTTCCACCATGTTGTTGTTGTAGCATTGGAGATGTGAGGACAGGGTTTAATGAACAGGATGGGAAGATCATAAGTTTAGCCTTTTACAGGTTGAGTTTCAAAACTCTGTTGAACATCCAGGTGAGGATGACGAACAGAAATGTGGAGATTCTATCCAAAGTGCGAGAGGAAGAGATCAGGGGAGTGGAGTTAGATTTGAGTGTTATTAGCATAGAGGTGATAGTTGATGCCAGTTGAGGAAATGTGGTTGCCTAGGGAGGAGGTGTAGGGGGCACAGAGTAAGGAGCTAAGGACTGAGCCCTGGGGGTCTCCAACAATGAGAGGACGGAGAGGGAGGAGGATCCATTTAAGGAGGTCCGGAGCCTGGAGGCTGAGGTCAGGGCTGAGTCATGGATACCTATTGACTGTAGGGTTTGGAGTAGGAGAGGTTACAAAAATAACAATGTTTGAAGGTGCACTCCCCATTTTACCCTAATCTGCTCTAGTGATCAATAGGCTTGCTGTACTTACAAATGTCACATATAAACACCATAAATCTAGATAGAAGTCAATAGAAGCCAATATAATTACTCTTACCGGTAATTGGATTTCCACATAGCCTCCATGACAGGTCCGCCAGGAGATTACCCCGCTCATCACTGGAACAGTAAGAATGTAACGATTGGTCAGCAACAGCTTTTCTGATTACTGGTGATCTGCAGTATCACCACTAATACAGATGCTATATCTGATTATATGGTGATCTGCAGAATCACCAATAATGCTGACATAGAGTCACCAAGGTACTTGATATGTGTAGGGTGTTTGGTGCAACAGTAATACAAAGAGCACAGGCAAAAGACTACCCTGAAGGGCAGGAGACTCTGACTGCATCGATGTAATTCACAAGAATGATACAGATACTACTGCAGCCGAGGATCTCAAATGCTAGGAGATCACGGTCTGCAAGGAGATTGAATCACCTGAGTGTGAGAGGTGATTCAGACCTTACTGCAGAAGTATATTCCCGAGGAGCAGAAATAGTAAGAACCCCTCAGCCTGGGCTAGACCCAGTGCTGAGGGTAGAATAGTCAGGCAGGCAGATTAGGTAACACACCAACAGAGGCAGTACAGGAGCAAGAGGCAAGATCAGAGTAGTGTCACAGGCACAGTTCGGCAACTAGATCAGATAGGCAACAGCACAGAATCAGAAGACAGGAGAGTAGTCAGGCAAGCAAGAGGTCATAACAAATAATACAATCCAATAGTACTTTAAGCTATCAAGGAATCTGACTAAGTGTGGATCCCCAGCTCCTGCTGGTTCTAGCACACTGTGGGATCTGACTCAGGTCTGAGAGCTAACACATATAGGGCCATATGCAATTCGAGGAGATAAGAAGCTGAAAACATGCAAGCTTCTTATCTCCTCACATTGCTCAGGATTTACCGGCAAATTCAATTGCCAGTTTCACCTGAGCGATGTCCTTGCGTAAAGGAGCATAACTCAGGCGAATACTAGGTATTCGCCGAGCGATGCTCCTGTGTGGCCAGCGATGTGGAGCGAGGCATTTGTGCCGTGGAGCTGTCCTTCAGCACCACAACACTGCTGCCTCGCTCCCGGGAAGATGCGCGTGCATCGTCGCAAGAGCCAGCGCATCGTTGCAAGGCTCGTACCCGCCGCCCGTCGCCTCCTGCCGCTTGTCGCTACCGCGGGACCTTCAGAAAATACATACCTCCATCGTTCCGGCTCGCCGCATGTCCCACGCCGCTCCTCCGCTCATCTCTGTGACTGTGAGTATTCTTGGAGCCGGCAAGGCATCTTTGAGTATCCCGCCGGGGCTCCCCATTCCTCCACTAGGTGGCCCAATGAGAATCATCCTGATTCTAATTGGACCAATGAGAATCAGGATGATTGGAGGTATGTTTTTTTGTTACATTTTAAATAGGTAAGGAGTCAAAGCTGACTCCTTTACCTATTTAAATCACTGGAATCTGGGGTTTCCTTAGTAAAGGAGGCTCCCAGATGCCAAAATCAGCCCGCTGACAGCAGCGATAGGTCTTTTCGCCTGCTAACGATGCTTCCCGGGGGGTGCAAAATGCAATTGCATAGGGGGAAAGGAACTTGCTGGGCGATTATATCGCCCAAGCGAGTTGTTTTCCGCCCTGGGGGGTGTTAAATGCAATTGCATTAGGCGACCTTGCTGACGCCTAATTTAAGAACTCCCCAGCACTTAGCGCTGGCGAGTTTGGTAATTGCATAGGGCCCATAGTATTCGCAACAGCAGACAAAGATCAACTGACAGGCAGGGTCTATATATACTTGGAGCACTCCTTAGCTCCGCCCCATTCACTCAACCAATCAGAAGAGCGGCTGGAGTCAGCTGACTGGCTGGTCAGCTGACTGCCCTTCTACTTGCATAAAGGTCCTGTCGCCTTGCGCGCGCACGTGACCCTCAGCCTCTGTGTGTCAGAGAGACTATGCACAACGTCAGAATGTGAATGTGTGTTAAAGGCTGCCGGCTGTGTTGCGGGAACTGCCACCATGTCGCCGGCCGCGGCGGCGGTGTCCCTACTGCCCTGCGACACAGGCGCTGTGCTGGGAAATGACTGTGCGGTGGAAACTGCCGGCTGAGATGCAGAGACCGCCGCCATGTTGCTTACCACGGCGGTACTTCTGCTAGCCCTTACAAAGAACAGATCAAATTTAAACACCACCTCCTACTTCCTACCTTCAGTGTTTGGAATATCACCTTGTATCAGTAGGAGACTTACCGTTTGTCTATGGGTGGGTTGCCTCCACCTGTCTGTCTATAGGGTACGTCGAAATACAATTACCGGTAACAGTAATTATTGGCTTCCACTTACCTCCACGACCGGTCCACCAGGAGATATAAAATATGACCTCCCTCAGGGCGGGACAGTACCTTACGTCCAAACCCAAGTCTTGCTTGCTTGGTGCTTTATGAATGTATAATAATGTATCATAAGAGGCCCATGTGGCATCCTTGCAGATTTGAAGCACGGCAGAGTTCCTTTCTGCCCAGGAAGAGCAAACAGCCCTAGTGCAATGCGCTTTCACGCTCTCAGGAGTTGGCTTCCCTGCAATATCATATGCTTTGTTTAAGCATACTTTAATTAATTACTGTGTGTACTTTTAGACACTTAACTCTTTTCGGGTACCCGGAAACTGAATAAACAATTAACTTAAGCAGTCTGGTTTCCAAAGAGTTCGGAAGACTCCCTAGTGGTAGATTGGTGACAACGCTGGAACAAGGGGACCATGAGAGGAACGAGAGCCTTCCCTCTCCATAGGTAAGTATCTGTTTTTGTTTTATTTCAGTTTACATTAACTTTAAAGACTCTCAGTAGGACTATATTGTCATCAAGCAGTGGACGCCCATTCATGTTTGCTGTATGCGAACATTTGAGGAGGGCTCAAATGCAAATCAATCAGGGAAATTATGCTAACAGATCCTGTTTGAAGTTACAGATAATTCCTAGAATCCAAAATCTGAAACACATTTAGCATTCTCGTGGTATTAAGAATGAGCTTGTCAACTACAATACCCTCTTCATACTTTTTGTGGGTAGTTTGTGGCCATTTCTTTTTACCTAATCTCACAATAATACAATAACATTGGCAAGCTTCAACTACCACAGGAGGCAAACTGACTAAACACCCTTTTTCCCACAAGGTCATTTCTATTATTAGATTATACTAGATTTTGATTATATATATTTGCTGGTAAAAACTAGGCAATTCCTTAACTGGCATACTGAAAACAAAGTGAGCATTGGCAGAAGATCTTATATTTTGATCTGCAAATATGTTCTGTTAAACTATGTCAACATAAACTTAAGCTTCACACAGGATCTGACATATCATTTCTGCACATGTTATGCAGTTGGTGGAATAACTTGTGAAACCCTTGTGCTGAATATAAAACTTGACATTTACTTTGCATTTGTTTCACTTTGTAATAGCTATGAAATCGCTCTTGCATATCTAGGCAGGTTATCTCAGTTTACCCAAGTAGGATTGTAGCAGAGCGCTGTGACCTTCCACTGAGGAGTAAAAGAGCTACCAAATAATCTTACAGCAATTTGTTTATCCGATCTGAAAATTTGCAATTCGAGTACAGTGTTGAGGCCTGTAATTGCAGCAACCTGATCAGTTACAAATCTATAAATATATGATTGTGAATGACTGATCATCACTAAAGCATTATATATGTAAAAACTTCAAAGCTAAAAGCCGTATGCTGTATATATGAAGGATTTGTAAAAATGGAAAAAAATCTCATTTGATATTGAGCATATTCATTAAGACCCCAGAGGGGCTTCACAAGTACTAATTCACCCACTATATTGTTCAATAGATAAGAAACAACTAATATTGTTAAAGTGGACCCAAACTCTTGCAAAGCACACAATGAAAAGTTTTTATTCCACATGTAGTTGCTGGAAAAATGCATGTCTCTGTATTCTGTATTTGTTTAGGCAGATAAACCTATCCAATTAGATCTTATCAGCAACTGTGAATAGACTGCAGGAGAGCTCTCCCTAGGCAGCTCTCTATAAGATAAACAGGAAGCGTAGCCCTTTCAGTGCCTTCTGCAAATGTGAGACCAGGTAAAACTTCAGGGTTTTTTGTGTTTGTTTGTTTTTTAGGATTTCCATAAATAGTAAAGATTTTTTTTTTCCATAAAGGTTGTCATGTTGTGGGTAATCGTTTAGAGCAGAGAGGAAGTTCTGAGTTTAATTCCACTTTAATATTGTTTACAATGTCACTATTTCCATAGATGTCACTGGGACATTGGAGCAGACCTGGATCTTAACAGTTCAGGAGAAACATTACGCAAGTGAGTGCAGAATCTATAACTACCTTCCCTTATTCCAGCATGGATTGAGGATCCTCGAGATCCCCTTTCTGTGCCATTGGTTATTAGGATTTGTTTACAGGATGCAGAAAATCGAAAAGACGGGAGTGTAATTGATTGACCACATTGCTACTCGATGCCAGAATGGGCCAAAAAGTTTTAGGAGACGTGCGACAAAAAGGACACCAAAAAAGTGAAATGATATATTGCAGCCCATGATAAAAAAAATAGAGTCCAACATGCCTTTCTCTGCCTTCCAAAGTCTGATTATCACCACCAGCTAAAAGTGTTTAGTGGTCAATAGCCCAATACACATTTAATAAAGCATAGCAAATAACTTGTTTGCTTCCCTTGGCCTATTTTTCTGAATCATCCCTGCTGTTTTTCAGTTCTATATTTAGCTGTCTGCTTGGAATTTAGTTTTTACAAGCGACTTTAGTAAATTACCTTTATAGCAGATGTCAGTTACACTTCAACAACTACCTGTTCTTTTAGTTTAACAGGCTCTTCAAAAAACAAACTATATGCAACATAGTAGTATAAAATATGAATTTAGATACTATGGAGCTTTACTGTCACTGATCTGCCCACTCTGTAAAATCAACCTGATAAAGCTATTACAATGTTTGCTGATCCTCCAGTTTTGTATTTGAGTGATACGTTTCTGATATTTTTAAAAAATAAAATAAAATCTGAAGTTATACAAAGAAGAACATATTAAATACCATATTGAAAGAAACATCCTTTCTTAAAAGCACACTGTTATGACAGGCAGGGCCGGAGTTCTACATTTTACCGCCCAACGCTCAGTGTTACTAACCCCACCGCCCACCCGACCATTCCTGTGCTCCCTTTGTCGTATGCTGTTCTTCCCCATTCTGTTATCCCCCCGTCCTGTAATGTGCTTCACTACTGCAGACCATTTCTGTGACCACTGCCATTTACATGTTTGCCAATTTAGCTGCCTGAGTGTGCCAGTAATTGCCCACCCCTTGCTTCCCAGTGCCCTAGGCTATGGACTTTGTGGCCATGCTGAAAGGTTTAGAGATTTCATGTCTACATTATAGATATGGATTAGGTTAGGTTCAAAGTGGGAGTCGTGTTGTGCCCACTGTAACAGCAATGGAACGGGAATCTGTGTGTTGCATCATATACAGTGAATCATACAGTTAAAAGTATGTTTCACTGTTGCTGTTGATGAGTGCATTTTGTGGTAATGGATGGAACACTGTAAACCTAGCATGGGTTGTGCATTGCAGTGCAGCAAGCCCCATTACAATTCAGCTGTTACGCAGTACCGCAATGCACCACAGTGAATTTAGCCTAAGAATTTCACAACAACGTTCACAATTATGATGCTAAATTATAGTGCAACATTTCTGGCAAATTCGTCAATTTCTTGCATGACTATAACTATTTTCCATAATTTTGTGATTATGCATAACCACGCAAACATGGAACAATTGATTCTTTGGGAACAAGCCAATTTATTTTCTTAAAAAGAACTTGTAGTTTTTGCAAAAATCGATTTAAAGAAATTCGAAGGAAAATATTTTTAACCTTGGTAAAATGATATTTTGCTGCCGTACACTTTAATATTTTATATAAACATTTTATGCATTTTAAGAAAATAGACAGCGCGGGGTCTCCTCTCCCTAAGCCTCTTTAATTCTTGTCACTTATGTAGACTTCTATAGCCAGAATTCAATGGCCAGACTTCGTGGGGATCCGCACCCTGAGCTATACCAGCCATGCGGGTCAATGGTGTGGGGTTTTTTGAAAGTGAGGGGTGGCGGTCCCCATCATTGGCTTGTGAGGTAGATACACTTTTACGCGCTATAAGCCACAGGACCAGTTGGGCCACACAAGACCACAGGTTTATAATGTATATTCCATTAACCAACAGAGTTAAAGTACAGTAAGCTGCACTGTTTACAGAATCGTTCCACTTCACCTTACAGCCAACGCCAGTGTGTTCTAAAATATTATTTTATTATTTTATTAAATCAAAAACAAAGGGTTTTCAAGCACTAATAATCAATATAAAACTTTGCATTTAATCACAAGCAATAAAACATCTGGTTTTTCATGTTGGGCTTGAAGTTTTATATTCGTTTTATTGCATAAATACTGTTTGTGTTTTATGTATTGTATACCGTGATAGGTTTTTATATATTATATGCAATGTTTTTAGTCTTTAAATCATATTTCGACTACAAGAGTAATTAGAAGCTCTAAGCTTATTATAGTCTACAGTAGCATAATTTTGGGAGTGGTGAATAGTTAAAACACCACACAGGCTGGGTAAGTTCTGAGGCCAATGCTTAGAATATTAGTAAAGCATAATTATTATAAGCTTTGTGACTGCACTTTTAGTGGGGTTTTCCTAATGCCTAACCCTAAGCTTCTCTCCAAACAAACATTTTACAATGCCCATGACTAACCTACACCCAAATTAATTATAACCTCACCAACCCAACATCAATGTCCTCCTAATGCCTAACTTTTTCTCCCCCATTCCTATGTAAACCCATTCCTAAAGTCTAACCCTAAACCCCAGCCTACCAAATGTATATTCCATTTTGACATCTAACCCTAAACCCCTTATCCTAATTATTAAATATTATCTTCCCCTACTTTATTTCCTCCCTGACACTAACCCTTCTAAAATAACTACTCATGACCACTAACCCTAGTAAACACTCCTCTCCATTATCTGCTTTAGCGACTGCAATGTTTGGTGCTAGCACTCAGTTATTACATATGTGCTAGTATATATGCTATAACCTGTCTTAGGCATTCAGCTACACATGGGCTGCCCAACAGTGATGAGCAAAAATATTCTTTTTGCATACATTTTAGCGATAATAGTGTAAAAAGGTGCCATCAAAAATAATTTTCTAATAAGTCTTTGATTTTTCACATTTCTCATACATTTTTGCACTAAAAATAAACGATTTTCACAAATTTTCACTGATTTTCTTTTTTTTCGTGAATTTTCGCTTTGAAGAGAAAAAATTGTTTTCTTTGACCATATTGGAAAAATACAATGTATTTTCTCGAAGCTGAAAATAGCATTTTCAATGGGAAAATGACTTTGGTGAAAATTTGCAAGCAACACTTCTGCTCAACTCCAGTCCTCAAGGGCCATATCCATGCCAGTGTTTAGGATCGACAGAGAAATAGAGAAACTTGTTTTACTTGAATCGCACCTTTCCCAGTTCAGTCCCATCAATTTATTTGAGCCGTGCCAAAAATATGTGAGGACCCTTGAGGACTAACACACTGCTTGTTAGTTCAGGGAAAATTTTAGTATGAATAATGTTCTGCAATAAAAAAAAAATAGCTTCTCTATTTAGTAATTAATTTTAGTCACAAATGTTTCCAATTTTTTTTTTATTTTTTTGAATCTTTATTACGATTGGCTATAATCATTTGGTCCAAAATGGACTTTATACATGGGCCTTAACCGTGTATGAATTAAATTGCCGCCGGGAGACTTGGGCACAGGATACAGCAGATATACGGCTTACCCTGCTCCTGCACAAGTCCCAGCGGCATTAATTACTATTCCCCCTCCAGGTCCACATGGATGGTGAGGAATTATGTAATTCGGCTTCCAGCTATTACTGGTGGCCGAATTACAGTGTTTTAAAAGTAACTTCAGCTCTGTCTTTTGACGGCGCCGAAGTTACTCATTGTGCGATGCTATAGCTATAATTCCTATTATGGTCTATGGTGGCGCCAGCTGCGCCCAAATCTCCTGCGTTGTAATCCAGGCGTTCACTCTTAACCAGCGTATTTTATGTGGACTTTGTATGGCAGATTTCTGTTGCCTGTTTTCCCTGTTGTATTTCCTCTTCAACTGGATGGGGCATTTTTAGTAATCTTTTTATAATATGTACCCTTTGATATAAATGAATAGAGATTTGATGTTGCATAGAAGATATTATTTTTTGATTTTTTTCATATAATTTAGATTTTTTTAATATATATATCATGATTAAATTACCTTGAGTTCAGAATTAATAATTTCCCCCGTAACATCAACTTCCTGACAACCAAACTGAGACAGTAAGATAGTCAGTAAATCCATGCAGACATCCATACATTCAGCATCAGTCTGCCCAATCTGGACTGAATCTCTGAAGCGTTTGGCAAATATCCCACTCACACCCCTTAATGAGGCTTTAAAGTAGGTTTCCCCTTGAATGGCTCTGAAGTATTGCACCAGCAAAATAATAAGTTTCAAATTAACTACAGAATATCAATTTGTCAGACCTGCTGAATCAGCCATCTTCTATTTGCAAAGTAAAAAACAATATTCTTTAATTCAGCCATGCTTGTCGTCCATATCGATAGCCCAGTGACTGTGGATAAAGCCTCTGGTGAGGAGAGAAACATTATTTCTATATTCTCCAGAGAGAGGTTTTTAATCTAGACAAATGCTCTGTTACACATTCTTCAGAGATGCAAATCTTTCATTCACAGTTTAAACGTTGGAAACCTCTAATTGCGTTCATCTTGGGTGATTTATAGAAGATGTTGATGTGTGCTGTTAATCTACACAAGGCACAACTGTGTGGGGAAGCCGGTTAACCCTGTCTTGTGCACACATAATAAGGCGTGTGGTTCAATTATGGAGATACTGTTCTGCAATAATCATTACTATTTTATTTCCTCTGTCACTTTTATTTGCACAGACATATTATTATTATTAATAGTCCTAATTTCTAAACCGTAATAAATTGTGCACACATTGAAGGAATTCATAGTCCGTGATCATCATTAGTAAAAACTGCATATCTGCAAGTTCTGGAAATCCAGGTTGCAAGAGAAATTAGCAAATTACAGCTTTTTTCTTCCTACTGTATTAAAACATAACTTTTATTAAGCTACTAAAATGGAAGGTAACCTTTACTGAACACTCGGTGAGCAGGTACCATGTGACTAACATGTAATGCGTCTGTATGACACTTAGCACAGACTGAGAATGCGAATGTGTATTGTTAATGGGGTTTGCAGCCTGGTTTCTGTTGCTCAAATACATATTATTGTCACCTGCATCCAAACCAATCCCCTCCTTTCTCCAATAAGCTGCATTACCTCTCAAAACATGTTTCGCCCAAATCGTGGGGGAATTTTTCGGGGGGTGAATTATTTATTTATTAATGGTTACTTTTAAAATTGATTCCTCTTGCATCAGCTCATTTTCGTGAGAATATGCAATGTAACATGGTCTCCAAAAGGTATTGTGTTACTAGATCATGCCATGAAAAGCCAAGCTGCTCTGAACATGGTAGCAGTAGACTTGAAGCTACTTAGAAGCAATATTGGTGTCAGTTACATTAAACATGTGTTATGTATGATGGTAACTGTAACAATCTCTGGAGATGCAGCTGCGGGCAGTCAGAATACCCCCGCAGCTGCTTCGGTTTCCCTGTTGGGCGTTTCTCCCGTTCCTCCGGCGTCTAGCACACCGAGGAGGGGACTGTCAGTGACTCACAGGGTGGCTTTGTTGCGCGCACGCGCACAGACGGGACCTTTATGCGGGGAGGAGGCGTGTTAGGTGGCCGGCCGGTCGGCTGATGTCAGGGTAGACTCTCAGCGTTTCCGATTGGCTGATGAGTGTGGGCGTGGCCGAGGGGTCTCCTCCGATTCTTAAGCCGCTTGGAGTCACTTGCAAACTGTCTGCTGTTGTGAATGCTACGTGTTAGCACTCAGACCTTAGATAGATCCGGTGTGCTTTGATCCGGGAGGAAACCAGGGATTTCACACATAACTAGGATTTATTATTGTTATTGAAATATATATTGCTTGATATCCTGTGTTTGACTCTGGCTCTCTTCTGACTTCGCTTCTGCTTTACGATTCTGTACTTTAGCCCATCTGATCCTGTTGCTAACTCTGCCTGATATATCTCTATCCTCTTGCCTGCCGATTTTGTACTGTATCTTCCTGTCTGTTGCCGATCCGATCTGTCTGACTACTCCACTCACCAGTGAGCCCTAGTCACTGGTGAGGTTCATTACTGATAGTATCCACCAGCTCCTCTGGTGAGGTTCTGCCAAACTAAATCAGTATTACTGTTGCACCAAGCACGTTACACCTGTTACACCTTTTGTATTTGTTGTCACGGCAGCTTCTGATATAGCAGAATTATAGGTGATTCTGCAGATCACCTTATAATCAGACATATGTCTGCATTATAGGTGATACTGCAGATCACCTAATAATCAGAATTCTGCCTTTTGCTGACACAAATCGTTACAGTAACAGGCCAAATATACATTTCAGCAAATCTATTAAAAATAAGTTACTGCAGCTCCCTGCTAATGCTGCTCGTCCTAGGGCCCTATGCAGAGTACTGGTGCAGTGAAGTGCTTTGATATTCCCTGCTCCACCTCGTGCACTCCTTCCTCTTTGCTTCTGTCTCCTTCTGGTGCTTGTATGGTGTGACACCAGATCATAATGGGCATCAGGAAGGAAGAAGCTACCTCCTGGAGTAGTGAGTGTCAGAGTGCTTCACAGCCCTAATATTTTGCATATGGCCCTGGGGATAGCCACATTTGCAGGGAGACGCATTACCAGATTTTGCCCCCCCCCCCTTACACACATATGCTGCTGCACCCCCACTACGACCCCCTAGAAAAAGTCCTGTCTGATCAGTAATTTAGGTAAATTTCTACAATCAATTGATTAATGTTACAATTGGGCAGCCTGTTGATGCCCCAGACTTCAACAGATTTGATCTTAGTAGTCTCGTAGCATATGGGCTCCTTAAGACGTACTTAGGTTTATAGGAGGAAATCCTGAAAAATATTCTAAACCAGGTGTGTCTTCAGGGTACAGGGATCTTCTGGAACATTACAGTAGGGCCGGCTCCAGGTCTCTAACCAAGTTGTCTTTCTCCCTTAAGCTAATAGTGCTCCCCCCGGGCCCCTGCAGAGTAGAAGTGGCAGGGGAGTGCACTCAGCTGTCTAGCCAAAGTACTCCTTCCTGTCTTCATCCTCGCCGGTGCCCGCTCTGCCTGACCCAATGACATATACCAGCAGGAATGAAGAAAGGAGGACACACACAGGAGGGAGCGTGCTGGCCAGACAGGTGAGTGTGTTCCCCTGCCACTACTACTTTGCAGGGGCCCCGATGTGAGACCTGGCTCCGCCCTACGGTAACACAATATCCAGCCCATAAGACCCACAGACATTTTCCTCCAGTTTTGGAGGCATGAGGTGCAATGTATAAAGCTAAAATACGGTATATAATCTTTAAAGAGAATCTGTATTGTTAAAAATCGCACAAAAGTAAACATACCAGTGCGTTAGGGGACATCTCCTATTACCCTCTGTCACAATTTCGCCGCTCCTCGCCGCAATAAAAGTCGTTAAAAACAGTTTTAAAAACTTTGTTTATAAACAAACAAAATAACCACCAAAACAGGAAGTAGGTTGATGTACAGTATGTCCACACATAGAAAATACATCCATGCACAAGCAGGCTGTATACACCCTTCCTTTTGAATCTCAAGAGATCATTTGTGTGTTTCTTTCCCCCTGCAGTTCTCATGCACTGAAGTTTCAGGCTGCTCGTTTCTTCCTGCAAACAGCTTTGCCCTTGTCTGCAATTCCTCAGTATGTGAAAGCCCAGCCAGCTCAGAGGACTATTTATCCAGCTTGTAAAAGATACGAGAGAAGAGAGAAGCTGCCCTAATCTAAATAATACACAGGCAGTGTGCATAGATGGGCCTGGAAGGGGGAGTTCATAGCAGAACCACAACACTGAAGAACTTGGCAGCCTTCCAGACACAGGCTGACAAGTCTGACAAGAGAGAGATAAGTTGATTTATTACAGAGACTGTGCTAGTAGAAAGTGCTGCAGTAAGCCAGAACACATTAGAATAGCTTTTGGAACTTGTAGGATGATAAAAAACAGGATGCAATTTTTGTTACGGAGTCTCTTTAAGGTTTTGTGATTTCATAAGACTTTCCAAAGAAAACCCCAAAAAACTGAGCCTGTCTGGAAAGTTTTGAATTTTTAGTATATATTTCCACATCGAGCTATGTTCCTTTTAGTAGAGGAACATAGCTCGATGTACTTTATTTTGTAATTCTTCATATTTCTATAAAGTTTACCATACAAAGTTACAACTATCAGATATGTAATATAACAAGTTAATTCAAGACAACTGGGAGTAAATCTCAATCAAGATGATTAATTACTTGGTAGAACAAATATGTGCTTGTACCTTGTCATAGGTCTTGTGAAGTACATTGTAGGCAGTGAAGTAATAATAGGAAAATGGGAGATGCTGATTATAAACTGTTATCATTAATGAGATACTTTGGCTTGGTTAAAGCATTCAAACACAATGACAGCTCCAGGCAGCTTCACTTCACCGACTTACTAGAAAATTATACACTTGATAACGAACGCATACATCTAATTAATCATATATCATCAAATTTTACAGTACAAAGCCCCTGAATGAAAAAAAAAATATTATATAAAGTCCAAGAACCTTAGTAAATGGGCGCTTACTTCTAGAATATCTCTTTCTCTGGAATCTGGATCAACAGGGATATATGAGGGTGCAGGGCCAGGCTAATGCTGTACCTTGTCTGGTTCAACTCGATGGACATTTTTCTTTTTTCAACCCAAATAACGATGTAACTATGTATTATTAAATATTTACAAATAAGAGCCAATGTATGTTCAGCTGAGAAAGAACAGTCACTAATCTAGTAGTTTTACATTTGAGATGAGAAATATATGTCCCACTGCCCTATGCTTCATCTCTTAGACAGGCTATATGAAGAATGATTATGTAGCAATATGAAGAACCTAATATTGCCATTTACTAGTGTTGGTCAAATATCACTCTGTTCAATTTGCTATCTCATTTGGTCAAATCGACACAAATTTTGGGGGTTAAACGAATAACAAATAGGAAAGCCTCCAAACATGCTATTGCCACCAAAATTACTACATGTTAAGAAGAATCGAGGGTGCAAGTAAAAAAAAAGACCTTGTTGTTTTTGAGAAAATCGATTTTAACCTCTTCAGGACCACAGGCTTACACCCCTCTAGTGAACATGTCATTTTTCACAATTCAGTGTTGTGCAGCTTTAATAGTTCACTGCACAGCCATACAACTTAGCAGCCAAATGAATCTTACCTCCTTTTCTTGCCATGAACAGGGCGTTCTCCTTGTGGTCTCTGATCGCTACTGCGATCTTTGGTTTTTTTTTTTTTTAAATAAATAAATATGATGTGTTTTGTTTTTTTTAAAAGCCCTTTGTACTTTAAGCCCCCTCTAAATTGTTCCTGGACAGTGATGTTTACATTTAATTACCCCCGTTACTATGAGCAGAAGCCTGCCAGCCGTGATCGCGGGCTGGCAGGCTTATCGCTGTGGCCGCCTCTCTCCCCCTGCAGGGAATGGCATTTAAGCGAGCGCTCATTCCCTGCAAATCTCGCGCATTACGAGACGGCACAATCCTGGATAAGGCAGTCCCAGGACAGCCACTCTGCGGCCGCAATTCTGCGTTAGGCGGTCGCAGAGTGGTGAAAAATGTTTTTTAAAATGTTTAAAAACCATTTTTCCTTTGCATTTTAAAAATCGATTTTCTCAAAAACTGCAAGGTCTTTTCAAAATATTCGTTTTTGGACTTGATGACAATAGCACATATGGAGTCTTTGCAATTCACTGCTAAAGTCGGCATGAAATTATGTGTAAATCACATGAAATTATAAATGATTATACAAAATAAATTGCATTTACAAATTGTAATTACGTATGGGCGTAAATGTTCACAAAATTTTGCATAATCAAAATTAGCTGATTACGATCATCACTAGAAACAATAAACAATGGTAACCATTCCGCCAAGCAAAGTAAAGATAGTTGCAGCCTGTTTAGTATAGAACTTATTTGGTAGGAGCAGACAAGCATGGCACATTACTGTTATGTTGCATTTCATGTACACATTAATTAATGTACAGCAGATCATCATTTAGGCTTCTTCTGAGATCTTTATCATCATGTTTCTTGTAAACTGCCTGAACGGGGATATTGTTTATACATCATTTTCTATACAAGTATTGCTTCAGCTCCTGTTGTAAGTAACATGTATGATTTGATTACTACTGGGCTCTTGCTCGATGTACAATATACAGTATCAGTTAAGTAAGGATGCTTATTTGAAATACACCATTTGTACATACTGCGTCTTACTTCAGGTTCCCTTTAAGACAGAAGGTACTTTTAAGTATTCTGCTTTATGGGCATAAGTAGGTTCTCTCATGAAGTATCACTTAAATGAAAGAATATGTAAAGCTTGTGCGATGTAATCTTAGTCTTAAAGCTTTGGAGCATAGGCTAGGGCCCCAATACAATGATTTTCAGCTATGTTTTGGGATCGCAGACAATTGCCAACAATCCCAACAAGCCCTATGCTGGTGAAGAGTTGAGTGTCTGTATTCAAAGTGGTATATCAAAGGTAGGGGCAAGCATAGAATACATCCCACATCCAGATCATCCAACTACTGTCTACCAGTCTCCCGAGCGGTTATCGCTGCTCGGAGACTGAAGACGGGGCAGAGCTAGGCCCCTCAAGCAGGAGATGTGTGCATAGCCTGCACGCGAACTCCTGCAGTAGCTGGTGCCAGGACTTGACGCCAATTGGCGTTAGGTGGTCCTGGGGCTGCCGCCGCGGCCACGCCCATTGGCGTGGGGCAGTCTTCAGGTAGTTAAAACATCTCTGGTTTCCTTTAAAGAGAACCTGAACTCCTGGTTCTGATTTCCTGCTAAGAGGATACATAACAGGAAATCAGAGCCACAAGGGGGCAGACTTGGGCTTGAAAAGACATCACAGAAGACTGACTCAGCTATAACATTCCGGGGCAAAGCTAGACTGAATGCTCATTCTGGGATTCTTATCAAAGCTGGTAACAGGCAGACTGAGCAGTGAAGAATGAAACAAAGAGCAGAGTGTAAGGAATAGCGGAGATGACGCCGCATGGGCAAGCGGCATGGCGGCTATCTCCGCGTCTCAGCCAGCGGCTTCTGCTGCGCAGCAACATGATGCTGGTTCGCCTGGTCCTTCTAGTGTGCACAGATGGAGAGCTACGCGCGCGCGCGCCAGGCGACAGGACCTTTATGCTAGTAGAAGGGGAGTCAGCTCATCAGGCCGATCAGCTGTCTCCAGCTATGCTCCGGATTGGCTGAGTGACTGGGGCGGCGCTGTGGAGCTCTTTTGGTATATATAGGACTTGCCTGTCACTTTCAAGTTGTCTACTGTTGCGAACATTTACGTGTGAGTGCTCAGACCTGAGTCAGATCCCACAGTGTGTTAGAACCAGCCGGAGCTGGGAATTCACACTGAGTCAGATTCCGTTGATAGCTTTAAAGTACTATTGCTTGCTACTGTTTATGTGTTAGACTAGTTCCCAGGTGTTGAGACCAAGGACCTCACACCTAAGACTAGGAAGATTGCTACATTGCTACTGTCATCTGTTAGACTAGTTCCCAGGTGTTGAGACCAAGGACCTCACACCTAAGACTAGGAGATTGTTACATTACTACTGTTTATCTGTTAGACTAGATCCCAGGTGTTGAGACCAAGGACCTCACACCTAAGACTAGGACTGAGATACATTATTGTTACCTGTTATGACCTTTGGCTTTCCTGACTACTCTCCTGTTCTCTGATTCGGTACTTCCGCCCATCTGATTATCTGTTGCCAACATTGCCTGTACCTGGATATCGAATCAGTCTTCCGCCTCTGTACTTTATCTGTCCGTGTGTTGCCGACCTGGCTTGTCCGACCTTTCTGGCTGTCACCTAGGCCTTGGGTGATCAGCCTTACTGTACATCTGTGACACCTGCTCTTCAGGTGGTTGCTAGCTGCAAGATCAGGCCTAAGATCACCGGCTCCTCTGGAGACCATCTTGCAGCACAGTCAGTGGGTCTTTACCTCTCTAAGATCCACTGGCTGCAGTACAGTTTGATTCCCTGCCTCTCAGGGAATCCTTGGCTGCAGTACAGTCTGATTCCCTGCTCCTCAGGGAATCTCTAGCTGCAGACTAATCCTCATCATATTACTCCAGTCAGTGATACCTGCTCCTCAGGTATCCACTGGCTGCAGTGCAGTCTGATTCCCTGCTCCTCAGGGAATCCTTGGCTGCAGTAGTGTCTGTATCTCCCGCTTCTCGGGAGATAACCTCTCCAATTACTGTTGCACCAAACACTATACCACATTGGGGGCTTGATTCACAAAGCGGTGCTAACCTACTTAGCACGTCTAAAGTCTTTAGACGCGCTAACCAGGGTGCTAAGTAGGTTAGCACCGGATTTCTCAATCAGATCACGCGCTAACTTTGCACGCGTAAAGTTTTGCGCGCGTAAAGTTTTATGCGCGAAAAGCTTGTTTAGACGTGCTAAGGGGGTTTTCACAGGCGTGCTAACAGTTAGCACCGCTTTGTGAATCAAGCCCAGGGTGTCTTGTGTCTAGCTATACTAGTATTATTGGTGATTCTGCAGATCACCACATAATCAGGTATAGCATCTGTATTATTGGTGATACTGCAGATCACCAATAATCAGAAAAATCTGTGTGCTGACACCAAATCGTTACACAGAGTAGGTGTTTACTGTATTGTTCCCCTTGATATATATGGTAAAATACATAAGGGTGCTTTGTCTCTGGTTCTCTTTAAGGAGAACAAGGAAAAAGAACTGAACGCAGCAAGGGCATACCTTAGTAATAAACTTAAGAGGCATTCATGGCTTATTTGTATTCATCCAACTCCAAAAAATATGCTTCAATGAGTCCACATCTGAGAGCAGATGTCCTCTCCCATACCATATATACTGTGTGTTAAGGCTGATAAGTAATTTTAACTTTAAACTTTATTTCCACAGGTTACAAAAAGAAGAGAGAAAAAAAAACCACACACACAGAATTCGGAACTGCTGTACAATCACCAGAAGTAGTTTGTACAGCATTTCCGATCGCCATAAAATAAAAATTAAAAAATTAAAAAATCACCCCATAAAAACACCCCATAGATCACTGCACAAAGCACTTGCAGAATTGCAAGCATGGGAGCGATTCCCTAATGGGCCCCGAGCCTCAGATTACCCCAGTGGGGACACAGACAGCAGCTAAACACCCCAAGAGTTTCTCAATAATACTTTCTTTTATTTTCAATGAATAGATCTCTAAAGCATATATTGTAGTTGCAACAACATCTCTTTGCACAAAAAAATAGCCTCCAGCACTCTACTGAGGGCTCTTTCACACTACAGGCAGCGGTGAAAGGCTAAAACGCTGCGTTTTGGCTGCAGGCGTTTTCAAGGCGTTTTGAAGGCGTTTTAACGCCTATACATTACAATCAATTGTAATGAGAAACGCCGCGGTAGGCCCAGAAAAAGCGCCTGGGAGTGTTGAAACGCAACGCTCCAAAACGCAGCATTTAGTGTGAATGGTAAAATGAAAGTCTATGGACTTTCTTTTACCTAGGAAAACGCCAACTTCGGCCGTGGCGTTAAAACGCCGAAAAAACGCTCTGGTGTGAAAGGGCCCTAATTAACCTGTCAGATGCTATATTCAGCGTTATGGGCTCTAACAAATCAAACATCAGTTTGTTAACAGAAGTAGTTACTATCTAAAATATTACCACATTTTCTGTAGAAGTATTATTTTCCTCCAAAACAAAAATAGGTTTTCCTATCTTAGCTTCCCTTAAGCTCTATCAGGAGTGATCTGTGATATTTATTCTTTTTCTAATCGGCTGTGATTTTTTTTTTTTTTTTTCATATATTTGTCCCCTACTACAGATTGGTGGCATTGCCCTTCTTCTCTATTTTTTCCATGGTAACTTTCATATTTGTAGCTAGGCAAGATGATGCTGTCACATTGAGGGATTACCTGGCACTGGCTACAAAAATCCATCGCCCGTGAGGTTGCTGATGACATATCTTAAGTCATTTCAAGGAATGTTCAAACGTGTTGCTTTCCGGAGCGGAGTTCATGTACCACGCTAACAGATTCAGCTCCATGGAGCTGTGAAATAGGCTTCCTGTACAAGGGTTACTGGTCTTGGCTGCTCCAGGTTTCTTTAGGATTACTTAATTATTTTCTTTGTTTAAAGCTAAGCAATTTCACTTTTACAGCAAATGAGGCATGCTGGGTAATAAAGATGAGTGCAATGACTTGAAATTTGTTAGACAGGGAAAACTGAATGCTTTCCAGGTGAACTGGGATTGGCTGATTCTGACAAATACGTGGCTGGCTTGTGAATTGTCTGATCGGTGAAATTGTGAATCTTGGTAACCGAGGTGCATAAATTGCATTAAGTCTCATCCATATTCAGTAGAGTTGGCCAGCAGTTATTCACCTGGCGATTATCAGATTCACCTGATCTCATCATTCCAATGCAAACAGATATTTCTTCCACTCATCTAAAATAGTATAAGGAGGATAATATTCCATGCTCTGCAATTCAGTAAAAGGTATTTGAGCCATGCAAATAGACTATATTCATGTGTATCTGTATGAAATGCGATTTGAAATGGCTCAAAGGTGATGGAATTGCCTCTAAAAGCCAGCTGATAAGGCATTACTTTTTTCGCTTTTGCATGGGATTCAACAAATCTAAAAGATAGTCTTCTAAAAAAAATTCTTACAAAGCAGCTGGTGGGGGAGAGGAGGGTGGAATAATTAAAAAAAATGCACACTGACTAAGGCTTGGTTCACACATAAAAAAAGTGTCCAGTCCTGCCATGTCAGTTATTGACAGTTCGCATTAGTTTTGTATGAGCGTCTTTGTGTTTATGGATGCGTTCACACATGAATCTGTACATGTCCAACGCTGTTGGTTTTATACGTGTTTCTATGGGTGTGTTCACACATAAAAGGTATACATTTCTGGTGCAATCAGGCAAAACTGATGCAAAACTGACAGGACAGTACTGGACCAGACTGGAAATGTGCAGATTTATATGTGAACCAAGCCTGAATCTTTATTATCATTTTATCCTTTTGCCGACCGTGTCACGCCGATGGCCGTGGCCGCGGCGGCAGCCCCAGGACCGCCTAACGCCAATTGGCGTAAAGTCCTGGGGCTCTGTTTTGAAAGAGATCGCGCACACTCTGCGCGCGCATCTCATTCTCGGAGGGCGGAGCTCCGCCCCCTCTTCAGCTATTGCCGCTCGGGAGACTGTTAGACGGCATAATCGCCGTCGAATTACCCGTACAGCGATGCGATCAGCAGCAGCTCTGTACTGGGGATAGCCGTGTGACACGGCTGTCCCCTCCTGAGCCACAGAGGTGATCGGCTGTCATAGGCTGAAGCCTATGACAGCTGATCACAGGGATTGGACGGTGGGGGGAGGGGAGTATACAAGGGGAGGAAAAAAAACACCATTTTTATTAAAAAAATACAGAATTAAACACACCAAAATAAACAAACAAACACTGGGGGGGCGATCAGACAGAGAGCTCTGTTGGTGGGGAGAAAAGGGGGGAGGAATCACTTGTGTGCTGTGTTTTGCGGTCCTGCAGCTTGGCCTTAAAGCTGCAGTGGCCAATTTAATGAAAATGTGCCTGGTCTTTAGGGGGGTTTAACACAGCAGTCCTCAAGAGGTTATATAGTGCTGCCATCTTCTGCAACTCTTTGCATAATATATAGTATGTTCAATAAGCGTCCCTCAGAGAACAGACCGTGATCATATGTCCGTCTCATAGTCTAAAGTTGGGTACACAGGAACAATGGATGTCAACCAGCAAGGCTCCCTTGAGCCAAGTTCCGTACAGATGAGTTGCTGGCATCTGCTGAGAACCTTTGTATGTCTGTACTTAGTGTACTCAGATTTAAACTGGGTACACAGGTATGAATGTCACACAGCAAGGATCTGGATTTGATCCCTCATGTGATAGTTTGAGTTGAGTTCTGCATTTAGTTACTATAGAAGGGGAAGGGGAAGGAGGAACGACAGAGCAATGGATGATGGAGCGGGTAAGCAGAGGGAAAGAATAATAAACTTGGGTGAAATAATATGTTGTGGTAGATCAACTGCCAGCACATTGTAGGTGGTTGGGGGCTGCTGTACAAAAGTTTGATTCTTGGCCAAGGCGGCAACTACAATATATGCTTTACAGATCTATTCATTGAAAATAGAATAAAGTATTATTGAGAAACTCTTGAGGTGTTTAGCTGCTGTCTCTGTCCCCACTGGGGTAATCTGAGGCCTGGTTCCCACTAGCTCCTATGCTTGTAATTCTGCAAGTGCTTTGTGCAGCGATCCTTGGGGTGTTTTTATGGATTGATTTTTTTCTTGGTGGTGGTGGCCGCCTTGGCACGCAGCTTTTGGCCAGTTTGGGGGAATCTTACCTGTAAGTTTTTGGAATACAGAAGTGAAACTGGAGAGACCACAGGAAACCCATGCAAACTTTTGAAAACATGCAAACTCCATGCAGACAGTAACCTGACTAGAGGTGGTCAATGAGGTACAAATAATTCTGAGTTTATACAAATATATACAACTTAAAAAAGGACCAGAATAATTCTGTGGGATTTGATTGGTGGGATTTGACTGATCCATTTTGAAGCTGTATACATTTGCAAAACTGTTACATTAACTCTGAAATAGTTGCATCTCATTGATAGAGATGGCCCGAACCTCCGATTTTCGGTTCGGAGTTCGATGTTTAAAATTCTTTCCAAATTCACCCAAACTACACTTCAGCACCATTTAGCACTACATTTGTAAACAGGGTAGCGGGGAGTTCTCTTACTTGCGCATTATGGCTTTTTTCCCATGACTCCGATACTTCCGCCATTCAGCTTCGGAAGAAAAAAGTACGGAGTCGCGTGAATCGCGCCAAGAAACGCAAGTTAGTGAACTTCCAGACCCTGTCCGCAGGTTCAGTGCTGAATGGTGCTGAAGCGTGGTGTTTGGGTGAATTTGGAATGATGTTCCGTATTTGAACACCAAACTACACAGCCACGTCAGCAAAGTATTTCCAAAGCTGACAGCTCAGCTTAAAGTGATGGCTATGGGTGTTAAAATTTGTACAAATGCAAGCAGTGGAGAGCTGTTTTTGTTTTTCAACGGAGGAGGCTTTTGCTTACTGATCTGCATAGTTGCAAAGGAGTGAAAATTGAACTTGGCAATTTAAAGAGGAACTATAACCAAGGATTTAACTTAACGACCAGCTAACGCCGATAGGCGGCGCCTGGTCGTTTGTGGTTTTGCATGGAAACGGCCACTCGTTCGAGCGGCCTTTCCATGCCAGTTCACGGAGGGTGTCTCCGTGTGTGCAGATCGCGGCTCGCACGCATAATGTAAACACGCGGGGAAGAAATCCCCGCTGTTTACATCATACGGCGCTGCTGCGCAGCAGCGCCGTAAGGCAGATCGGCGATACCCGGCCTCTGATTGGCCGGGGATCGCCGGCATATGATAGGCAAAAGCCTATCCTATCCGTCCTGCGCCGCTGCGATGGTAAGGGAGAGGGAGGGAAAGCCAGGGAGGGCGGAAAGTGCTGCGGAGGGGGGCTTTGAAGAGCCCCCCCCCCCCGGAACTTCATTGCATTGTGAGAAATAACGACTTTTTCCAACTGCCAAGCAAGCAATATCTCCCACTGTGCATAGAACTCTCAGTAACGAACGTTCCACATAAATCACCTGGCAGAACTAAAGATGACACCACCAGTGAGACATTTCAGAATGTAAACCAGGGAAAGGAACTATTTTATAATGGGCAAACACTGACTAAATAATGTATTAATTAATATTGTAAACAATAAGCAATTTACAATACTTGTTGCATAAAAACAATTGTTATTTTCACTACAGTTCCTCTTTTAAAAAAACTAACGTATCTGTTAATGAAAATGTAATTTTAAATCACATGAAATTGCAAATTGGCTTATACACCAACGATTTGTTTATTTTTAACACATGTGGTGTAAGATATACTTTAGTGCTAAATATAATCATTTACAAACACACCATTTGATAAAAACAGGAAAACACACTCTGAATAATATGTGTAAATAACTAGAATATCTGCAAATAACAAGATGAAAATTCTAATTGTGTGTGATCACAGCTATGGTTAATGAGATTACAGATTACATACATTTTTTTTCCATTTACACATACATTGTGGCCATTGCAATTCTAGCTTGATATTTATTTAAAAAAAAAAAAACACACACACACACAATTACAATAATACAATACAATAACATTTCTATAGCGCTTTTCTCAAATAGGACTCAAAGCGCTTAGGCTCTCTCAGATTCAGTGATTTGTAGTAGTAGTCTTCTATTTCTGAAATGATTGCAGAGCTAGCAGTTTATAAAGCATCTAAAAAGTAAAGATATCAAACTTTCTCTAAACTATTCCCACAGCAAGTCACTAGTCAGCACTCTTTCAGAAAGGTGTGCTAAGCTGCTTGAATTGTGGCTATAGAAGAATACATTTTGACCTCACTAATAACCTTTCCCTGTGTTCTCTTTATGTAATATTTCTGTCAAACTGAACTGCAGAAAAACAAGCTGTACTTTGAATGCAGATGTGTCTGGCAAGCCATTGTTGCAGACAAATCAGCCAAATAAAAATGAGAGCTTAGAGTAATAAAGAAAAAAAAAAACATGACTGAAAAATACAGCAACCAATAATATTTCCCATGAGTGGAAAAAAATAAATAACCATCGCCAAACATTCTTATTGGTCCTGGATACCATTCTACATCACTGAAGTTCTTCCTCCAGATCTGATTGGCTTGATTTTAGTTCTGAAAGCAGGAGAGGAATATAGAGGACGGTTTTTTCCCCTTTTAAAGTAAAAAAAAAAAAAGGGACACAGAGGAATGTTCCCATCTGAAGGACATGCCGCTGTGCAGGGGTGCAACTACAAATCATGTGACCCCCCAGCCAAACTTTGATGGGGCCCACAATGTTCACACCCTTACCCATGCCTACCCCTGGTGACCCTTACAGTCTAACCTGGGGGTCATAATACAAGTGTGGACATCATAATCTTCACACCCATACACCTGATCTGCAGGATGGACCCCTTTATCAGAGGGAGTGAAGTAGTGGTTGGAGCTCCCTTACAGCTCTGGGCCCCCCTGCAGCCACAGGGACTCCTCCCCTGTAGCTACCCCCCTGCCTCTGTGTGCATTTCCATCCCGCTGACAGCAGGGCCGGTTCTCTCATGAAGCAAGGTGAAACATTTGCATCAGGCGCAGATATTACAGGGGCAGCATGTTGGTACTGTGTTTACACTTACAGCGTACAGTCAGAATAGGAGGAGGTGAAGTGAGAGGAGAGTGAGGTGCATCACTGGGGAAAGCAGCTTGTTGTGCTGTGTGAGGAGTCTGACAGTGAGTGTGTGTGTGTGTGTGTGTGGGGGGGGGGGGGGGGGGTGGGGGGGGGGGCAGGAGAGCAGCAGTGTTTCATTTGACTTGTACAGCAGAAGGGAGTAGGTGGCGCTGCTGCTATATTGGGGCACCTACCTGGATAACCTATACTGTGGGCAACTATACCTGGCTACCTATACTGTGGGCGACTATACTGGCTACCTATATTGGGAAAGCTATACTTGGCTACCTATACTGGAGGTACCATATACCTGGCTTTCTATACTGGAGGTACCTATACCTGGCTTCCTATACTGGAGGTACCTATACCTGGACTCCTATACTGGAGGTACCTATACCTGGTTTCCTATACTGGGGGCACCTATAGCTGGCTTCCTATACAGGGGGCATCTATACCCGGCCACCTATCTACCTATACTGAGGGTGAATTTTTTTGGGGTCAAGCCGCAGCTACAACGCGCAATGCAAATTGTCGGGTGCTGTGCTATCATTCCAAATCGGGGGGAGGGGTCAGGGCACATCCTCACAAGTTTGCCTCAGGTAGTAAAAAGTCTAGAGCTGGCCCTGGCCAACCATACCCCTCTGCCCTCCGTACCTCATCATCATTTGTAATGTGGGCATAGCATGTGCATTTTCTGGTGTTCTCAGTCCTCACAGCTTAGCCCTCGTTTTTACGAAGGAACCTGGCACACCACAGTGCCAAAGCACCAATGTGAATAGGCCCATTGTGGAACCATTGCAGCATGTTGCTATGTGATTATAACTTACATTAAAAGCACACTACAGCATGCATAGTGTAAGTCACCTCAACTAATACAGCAGCAGCTGGCCCACAGACTTATTTCAGGGCATTGTGCAATCTCTGGTTGCCACTTACCACTTTTAAATAAAAGGATACTGGTACATTGATTATTTTGATCAGGACAACAAAGCTGGCCACAAAGCAATCCTGGACAATCAGTGTCTTTGCTGTGGGTGAAAGTAAGGCCTCTTTTCCACGGACTGATGAGCTGTGTGCTCAGCAAGCAGTTACCAGGCAGCAGTGAGCAGTTACCAGGCAGCAGTGAGCAGTTACCAGGCAGCAGTGAGCAGTTGTGAGAGTTTGAGGGGCATTTCACTGCCTATCAACAGTCCGTGGAAAAGAGGCCTTACAAATAAAAGACTTTTTCTCTTAAAGCCCACCCCTAAAGTTAGAACCTTATAAAAGTACAGAATGGTACAACCCAAGGGGTAGGTTTAAGTAGGGGACTGCTGTGATCCTTTGAGGGTGATTCACTTAAGCCTCTTTTTCACGAACAGTTGATAGGCAGTGAAGCGCCTCTCAAACTCTCACAACTGCTTGCTGCTGCCTGGTAACTGCTCACTGCTGCCTGGCAAAAGAGGCCTTAACCTCCCTGGCGGTAAGCCCGTGCTGAGCACGGGCTATGCCGCCGGGAGGCACCGCTCAGGCCCCGCTGGGCCGATTTGCATAATTTTTTTTTTTTGCTACACGCAGCTAGCACTTTGCTAGCTGCGTGTAGCATCCGATCGCCGCCGCTACCCGCCAATCCGCCGCTATTCCTTGCGCCGCGGCGCCCCTCCCCCCCCCCCCAGACCCCGTGCGCTGCCTGGCCAATCAGTGCCAGGCAGCGCTGTGGGGTGGATGGGAGGCCCCTTTGACGTCACGACATCGATGACGTCGGTGACGTCATCCCGCCCGTCGCCATGGCGACGGGGGAAGCCCTCCAGGAGATCCCGTTCTTTGAACGGGATCTCCTGATCTCCGATCGCCGGCGGCGATCGGAGGGGCTGGGGGGATGCCGCTGAGCAGCGGCTATCATGTAGCAAGACTTTGTCTCACTACATGAAAAAAAAAAATTAAAATTAAAAAACACTACTTTGCTGCCCCCTGGCCGATTTTTTTAAACCGCCAGGAGGGTTAACCGTAACAACTAATTCTGGCATAAACACTTTTACCAAAAAAAATGTAGCTAGCTACCCACATGGATGTGTGGTCTATGACTCACAATGGCTGCATGGCAATTCCCTAAGGGCCCTTTTCCACTGGCGGCTGAACTGTGCACTCAGTGAACAGTTACCATGCAGCAGCAAGCAGTTGCCAGGCATCAGCAAGCAGTTGTGAGAGTTCAACAGTCTTTAATGCCTATCAACTGCTTGTGGAAAAGGGCCCTAACTGTATTCCATCTGCAGTGGTGTAATGCTTGCCTACTGATTAGCAGGCGAGATGTTGCACTTTTGCATTTTTGGACAGCCTACACTCTAGCAGCATCCAGAAAGCGCCCACCAGGGCTGTCTCTGGCCATTTTGGAGCCTAAGGCCTCTTTTCCATGGACAGTTGAACTGTGTGTTCAGCAGGCAGTTACCAGGCAGCAGTGAGCAGTTATCATGCAGCAGCAAGTGCTTGCCAGGCAGCAGTGAGCAGTTAACAGGCAGCAATGAGAAGTTGCCAGGCAGCAAAGAGCAGTTGTGAGAGTTTAAGGGGCATTTCACTGTCTATCAACTGTCTATGGGAAAGAGGCTTTAGGCAAGGCACCTTTTGTCTCCCTACCCCAATGTCATGAACTTAAAGAGGAACTCCAGTGAAAATAATGTAATAAAAAAGTGCTTCATTTTTACAATAATTATGTATAAATTATTTAGTCAGTGTTTGGCCATTGTAAAATATTTTAAATCCCTGATTTATATTCTGGCATTTATCACATGGTGACATTTTTACTGCTGGCAAGTGATGTAGCTGCTGCTTGCTGTTTTGGCAGTTGGAAACAGCTGTAAACAGCAATTTCCCACAATGCAACAGGGTTCACTGACAGGAAACTGCCAAGAGTACGTACTCAGAATTTCTTTGTGGGAGGGGTTCCACCACAATATCAGCCATACAGCGCCCCCTAATGGTCTGTTCATGAAAATGAATAGATTTCTCATGTAAAAGGGGGTATCAGCTACTGATTGGGATTAAGTTCAATTCTTGGTCGGAGTTTCTCTTTAAAGGAGTTATCAGGCTAAATGAATAAAATAAGTGGTACTTACCGGGGGCTTCCTCCAGCCCCAAACTCCCAGCATGTCCCTCACCGCAGCTCTCCCACAGCCGTTCGCCGCAACTCGCTCCAGGTCCCCGGCGATGACGTCAGTTCACAACACATACAAAATGTCAGCTGAACATTCACATACTATTGCTATATTACATAAAATAGCACTGAAAAAAAAAATCACACACTATGTTGGTAAATTCACACCAATATATACACCTCCAGCAATGGTCATATGGGTAGACTGGAGATATATCCAGACAATTCTCCACATAGTGCAATGCTTCACTGTAATAATAGTAGTCATCTGTTACCACTCATAAAGCATAACAACGCCATGCAGACTAGAAGCTCCATAAAACAATACATCTAACACCGACTACGTAAGAATCAAATGTAGACGGGATGTTGAGGGAGCCTGACAGTAACATTTCAGGGGTTTTCCATGATTCTGAAGAATAAGAAGAAGAAGAAAAAAACTACAGTCTGTACAGTCTGTAAATATCCAGATAATGGGCAAGCCTGGGAGTAACCAAACTCACCAACCTGGTACCATTTATTCATAATACAAATTAATAGTTGAAAAGAGAAGAGGTAATACAGGAAGCACAGACAAAAAAAATACTGTTTCTCAGCAATGATATCAAATCTTAGCTGTATATTGTGACACACAAGTATATGAATTAGAAGATTGACTAAACAAAAATGACATGCAATTTGAAATATAGAAACATTTGCATACTTGAAGTGTGCATGCAACTGTTTGGCTTGATTTTTGTTCTAAAAGCACACTTGAAGTGAGAGAAATATGGAGGCTGGCATTTTTTTTTCTAACAATGCAAATTGATTGGCTGTCCTGCTGCTGATCCTCTGCCTCTAATACTTTTACTAATGATCAGGTGCTCTGACTGAGAGGCGTAACTATACTGGACTAACCTTCCCCCCTCCCATAGAGGCGACTCTCTCTTCCTAACCTCCATCACAGCTGGGTGGGGGTACATTATTATGTAGTCTACTGCACTTCCTGGTTAGTTTGCAAGTACCCTGCAGCCAGCCAATCACCATTTGGTGACTGAAGCCGCATGGTGATTATCTGGCTGCACGGCACTTTCAAACTTACCAGGAAGTGGAGGAGATGTGTGCAGGAGTAGATAATGTAGACAATGTGTAATGAGACTACAATGCTCTTCTGCACAATAATAGACAGACCTGCACCCCCTCCCACCACTGCAGAGGCGGCGGGGTGTATAGTTACATCAGGGCTCTAAAGGAAATCTGATTGGATTTGTTGCATGCATGTTTCAGGTGTGTGGTTCAGACACTACTGAAACCAATAAGTTGAGCAGAATGCCAGGCAACAGGAAATACATATGGCAGCCACCATATGGCACTCACTTCATGCTCCCTTTAAAATGACAGCCCCCATGCTTGCTAGTGTCTGTTACATGTGTTAGCGTTGTCACATTACTCCTGTCAGCATCCATCAGGATGATATCGCCATAGCCGGCTGTGCCACCCCTTCAGCATCTCAAACCAAATGGAGGAGCAGTATGCGCCGTCTCCTGCTGTACGTCATTCAGGCGGGGATTTATCTCCTATTTTCTTTCAGGGCTGCTAAACTTATTTCTGTGTAGTATTTCAGCTCAGTGCAATTTAATAGGTGTTCTGTGAAATGCCGTATATGTGTTTTAGTACAGTATAAATAAAAATAGACTGGTGTAAATACGTTGCGGGTAGCTGTGGGTTGTTGTTGAAAGCGAAGCCAAGGTCCATATTTCTCCCACCTTTGCTCCAATACTCTTTTGACACTTGTAATAATTATAGTTGTCTTAGCAGATGGTTGCTGGTCATTAAGGGAAAGTAGAAGCTATGGATTCAGGGTCTCGTAGCCCTGGTTTCCTTTGTAAGATGAGTCCAGGTAACCAGGTCTTGCTCCAGAGTCCCAAACGTCTTCTGAGCCATCTGCTAGCACTAAATTAACTGCACCCGTATAATACAGGGTCATTGCATTATTGTTCTCTCCAAATCATACACGTACTACAATCAGGAAGAATAAAAGATTTGTTTTTGTATTGCAGCTGTAGTAATAATAATAGTAGAGGCAAATGCATTCTAAACGATAAGTTTACGTGTCCTTATTTTATTTTTTGTTTTAATAATGCAAATAAACTGCTTCAAAAGCCAAAAGAAGATTTCTGAGTGAATGCCATTTTTAACTGTGTATCTTTCATAGGGTCCTTTCAGGGCCGCCTTCAGGGAATCACGGAGGACTGCTGTATGAGGCCTGAGTAAATCTGGGGCCCGGCAAACAGTGCCACATGGGCTGCCCATTAATGTGATGAGAGGTGTTGAGAGACTCATCCAGGAGTTACCTTAGTCAGTTAGTGATTAAAGTAAACCTGTGACAAATGGGAGAAAAGCACTTTTACTAACCTAGGGCCCCTTCCAGCCCCCCGTAGTCCATCAGCTTCCTTTATACCCATCAGGTCCAATCCGTTGTGCTCCCGTAAAGTCCACATAATCCAGCTGGGTGGCACTGCGTATACACTGTTCTTGGCGGTGTGCCTCCTTCATCGTGCTTTTGTAGCTGGCACGTAGTCTTAGTGAACTGAACATATGCAGAATGCTCCCATGTGGGGGCAGAGGGGAGTGAGGGGTGCCCAGTAGGTTTGCCCAGTATGGAGTTAAGAAACAGTGGGGGAAAGGCTGCGCATCCCTAAACACATGCTGCAATTGAATGGTTAATCACACAGGCATACACCGCCTCTGCTAGACTGAAAAAATGCATGCCCTGCATCCAAAACAAGTGCTAACATTTATTACGCTAGGAGGAACTTTAGCTTCCAATATGGTTTGCATGCAAAGTATATTATACTAGACACTTGCGCCACGGTGAGGCAAACCTCCGGGCAAGTGACCTAACCTAAATTTAAAACCTTGGGAGCAGCTAAGCAAAAATAAATGTGTAACTTACATTTTGTTGAACAGCGAGGAGAACGCCAGCGCATACCACTAAGGCTGCATCTGAAATGACCACCAGCTCATGTGTACAGCACCTACATAGATTTTCTGCACACTTCGCATTCAATTCAGATGCATCTGAATTGAATGTGAAGTGTGCAGAAAATCTATTTAGGTGCTGTACACATGAGCTGGTGGTCATTTCAGATGCAGCCTTAGTGGTATGAGCTGGCGTTCTCCTCGTTGCCCAGTATGGAGCCCAAAAATTTCTGATGGCGGCCCTGGGTCCTTTCACACTGAATCAGCTGCTGTCAGTTATAAGTGAACGAACAACTGACAGCAGCTCAGTGTCCATGTTTCCCTATGGATTAGTTCACATTATATGCGTTTTGAAGCTTTGCATAGCTGCCAGTGTAGAGGGTTATGTTGTTGCAAGGTAGGGAGCCATACATTTAGAAGCATTATGTTACTGATTACAATTTTGACAGACACTGAGCATATTGTAAGCATGATATAGTGACTGGTCAACCACTGTTCTATTTGGCTTACTGAGGAGGAGTCTGATATGTATTTAATTGACTGGGGGCTTGGGTTAATCACTGGCGGACTGCTGCAGTTGTGGCTAGCAGCTGTACGTAGATTTTACCTGGTAAATTTGTAATTTTTTAAGTAGGTCACAATCTGAAAAGTGTAGGCACCTCTGCTGTAGAGCATGCAAAAGCTGTGGTCATCTCACCTGAACAATTACCTCAGCTGTGGCTGGATACTGGTTAAGAGCTCTGCCTCTGACACAGGAGACCAGGGCTTGAACCTCAGTGTCATGATCGCTGCTGCAGCAGGTATTGCTGGAAGTAGTAGTGCTGCAGCTCAGGCAGTTCTGATCTCTTTCCATGCAAGCTGCATAGCTTTGTCTGCCTTTCCCTGCTGTCAGCTTGTGACTGATTATCATTCACCTGTGTGGGAATCTGCATGTCTGCTCCCATTGGATGACCTCAGTATACAGATCTGCTTCCTGCAGGACTCCTTGGGTTTTCATAGCTTCAGTTTAAGCCTGTCTTGCTGTCGCTTCAGCCCCCGATCGTGTTTCTTGTTCTAAAGATACTTTGCTGGTTTTGCATCATATATTGGTTCATTGCCCATATATATGCATACCAGCACGTTTATTATTTTCCTTGTATTCGTGTTACGTTGATACATCAGTGACGCTGATATATACGTACACGAACTGTTTATATCCTGTGTTCAGCTAGTCAGTTCTAGCACGTTGATCACCCGTGCTGAGCTAGTTATCCTGTTCCTGGTCCTGTTTGTGGATTGCGTTCATCTCTGCGAGGAGATAACGAATCCTTCTGAATCCTGTCCTGTTACCGTTTGTGGATTGCGTTCATCTCTGCGAAGAGATAGCGAATCCTTCTGGGTCCTGTTCCCTGTATCGTTCCAGTCCTAAGTCAGTGTTCCTGCTTATGTCATATATCGGTTCATTGCCGATATATACATATATTAGTCAGACGTTACAAATAGTTTCATTGATAGCTGTAATTGTAATACGCTAGGAAATCATACTATTTGTATATTTATCTGTGTTACGTTCATCTATCTTGATCCTGCTATTTCCTGACTATCCTGTCCTGTCTTTGTGAGGCACGCCATCGCCGCTACGCTTTGGCTGCCTCATTCCAGTCTGTCTTGTTGTGGACGCTTGCTGTCACTAAGTAGCGGCTAGCTAGCAAGCGTTCATTCTGTCTACCTGTCCTGATCTCCTCAGTTCTGGTTTATGCGCTCAGCGCTACTTTGCGCTGAGACGTTATAGCGAAAGCATTGTTTG
This sequence comes from Hyperolius riggenbachi, assembly GCF_040937935.1. Classification (NCBI taxonomy): domain Eukaryota; kingdom Metazoa; phylum Chordata; class Amphibia; order Anura; family Hyperoliidae; genus Hyperolius; species Hyperolius riggenbachi. Next base: position 141,331,320 of record NC_090649.1, read on the forward strand.
TGGCTGTCGGATCTGCACCGGCTCTGTGCGCCACAATCTCCTTTTGGAGTCAGTCCTCCCCTCCACTATACTAGGGATAGCCTGTTTCCTTGTGCTAGTGTGTGTACCTCCTCCACGTCAGCTCATGCGTTGCATGCTGACTGTGGAGAATACACCACCAAGCCTTACATTATGAAAATCCCCTTACCAATCCCTATTGTGGGGGGGATTTCCAGAAATTATGACACTGTTTGTCAGGGGTCCGGCTCCTTTAAAAAATTTGAAAAGCTTGGTCCTGAAGTTACAGACAAATTTATATCAGAATTGGTTAAAGTTCTGGCCAATCCCGACTTTCGGGCTTCTGCAATTTCTACCTGGTCTGATTGGATCATTTGTGCTCTTTTTAAGGGCAAACTTTTTGATTGGGCAATCGATGTCTTAGATCACACTCAGTTTAGACAAAGTCCTTTGCAATTTATAGCTTTTGTAATTCACAATTGGTTGCGCATAGATCCATTGCCTTTTCCTCTTAATGAACTCCTGGCAGCAGGCCAATCAGCTGCTCCTTCAATTGCTTGCAAAAATGATCAGCAAGCAGAAAGTGTTACTGATAATTTTCCTGCAGCCTTGAATAAATCACCAAAAACAGCAGGGTCTAAGGCAAAACGCAAACGTTCTAAGAAACGTGTCCGATCTGCAGAGTCGTTATCCTTAGCGACTGAGACCTATAATGAGATTCTGCCTTTAACAGATAATGAAATGCAATTGTCTTTCAGGGGAGTTAAATGGACTTATGAAACTACTAATGAACTTTCATCACTGGCTAGGGAAAATAAAGATTTTTGTTTAAAAGAATCTGAGTACGATTATGAGGAGATATTACAGAGTATTGAACAAATCAACTTATTTGTGAAGCAAGGAAAGTTTGCATACACTACAGTTCAACACTTGCTACAGGTATTGGAGATTCTTAAGAATAAGGAATCTGCCAATCACCTGCTAATTAGCCCAATATATGTCCCTGCCACAATCATATCTGCAAACTGTGATCTGCCTGTTAAGTATGCTTGGAATCCTCCATTTGAGAAAGGAGAGATGGAAGCTCTGGTCAATGAATGGAAGAATGATTTAAGTTCATTTTGTCAATTTTACAGTGCAAAAAGTGAATTAGTATTGAATGCATGCATTAAGTCTGCCTATAACCTAATAAAAACTGGTGTGTGTGTGGGTATGACTTTGTGGCTCCATTGATCGATGTGTGGAAAATGATTTTGGACGATTTTTATGCGATTCAATCAGTTGATACCAGGGAAGACACACTGTCAATTGGAGACTGTCCCACTTCTCCATTTACTGAGTCCCTGCCATGTCTTGTGAATGTTCCTGTAACTCCACCCTGTACCATGGATAACTCAGTGTTACTTCCCAGTAAAACAGAAGCCACTGATACTTTCTTAACTTTGCCCTGCACAAATTTCTCAGCAGAGAATCCAGAGGTCCTGCTGACTTCTGAGTCCAGCCTAGCCAGTACTCATGAGTCTTTGTTCAGTGAAACAGACACCAGAAAAATCTTGCCTGTCTCTGCAAACACTTCTGCAGAAATTACCTGTGTTAATAAAGTTCAACTCCTGTCTGATCCAGCAGCTGCCAATAGATGCACTACATCAGTTTCCAAGTCCCAGCAATCCTGTCCAGAAACCTCAGAACCCCAGCATCTGAATTTTCCAATTTTCCAATTGAATGGTGATTCAGATGCGCAAACATTGTGTTTTGATCTTCCTGTTTCTACACCTCACTCTAGTTTCGTGAATAACTCAGAGCGTCTGCTATGTGAATCCGAAATCGCAGAATTATTACCGTGTTCAGAAAATGTTCCAGTAAATTTGCCCTGTACCATGAATTGTGCAGTAGATCTCTCCAATGAAACTCAGGTCACAGAATCATTATGCTGTCCAGCAGGTGCTTCCATGGTTTTGCCCTGCAATATGGACTGTTCAGTGATCCTGTCCAGTGACGCTGTGGTCGCAGAGTCTTATGCTTCACCCAGTACTTTGGATACTTCAAACCCTCTAGCAGAGGAGTCTGAGGCACTGCTTACCTCAGTTGGTGTTGCAGTAATATTCACTTGTCTAGCAGCTATTTTGGAATTACAGTCTGCTCTAATAAAACTTGATGAATTTCTGCCCAGGGAAGGAGAAGCCATTGAAATATTGTCCTCGTCAGCAAGTGTGTTAGATACCTTGCCCTGTACACAGTCTGATTTAACCAATGTTGTTGAGTCCCTCTCCAGTGTTGTAACAGCCGAGGAACTCCAGCCCTGTCCTCTGAATGTTTCAAAAGTTTTGCCCTGTAACATGGATAATTCTGATTCTCTGGTCAAAATAATAGAAATCTCAGAATTTCAGTCCGGTCTAATGAGTGTTCCTGAAACCCAGCCCTGTATCCTGAAATATTCTGGTTCTCTGGCCGCTGTGGCAGAGGTTCCAGAGTCCCCTTCCTGTCCAGGGAATTCCTCAGTTTTGCCTAGTCCAGTGGGGGCTGCTGCAATACTGACTTGTTCTGCAGCGCCTCATGAGCTCCAACCCAGTGTATTAGATGAGTCTCTGTCCAGTCCAGAGGTAGTTGTGGAGTCCCTATCTGGTTCAGTGCATACATCAGAAGATTTGTCCTGTCTGGTTAGTGCCCCTGAATCTGATTTGTTACTGACTTTGCTGGAATCAGCGACATCTAAGTCTGATCCTGCATTCTCGTGTAAAAGTCCAGTAGTTGCAAAGTCTAGTCATGATGATTTTTTTTTGGCCAGTCCTGGTTTTGGTCCTGTCTTGGCTGACCCTGAGGCTCACAGTTCCTTGACATGCCCAGAGGTTTCTCTTGTGCCAGTGTGCCCAGATGTTCTTTGTGTGCCAGAATGCCCAAGTGTGTCTAAGGTGTTAGCGTGCTCTGATGCTTCCTTAGTGGGAACATGTTCTGATGTTGCCAGTCTGCCTGCATGCCCAGAGATGGTTCTGGTCCCTGAAAGCCCTGATCTTGATGTTTGTCCTTGTGGCCCTGACTCGGGAATTGCCCTAGGTTCCATAGGGGTTCTTGATAGTTCTCCATGTGAGTCTTAGGGGCGTTCTGACCTATGGGGATCTCTTTGGAGCTTCAAGGTGTTCTGGGAGGTCTCTGAGAAAACTTGTCCTGGTGCCTTGGACTGGTTCAACAGTGGGTTTTGTGTTGGTAAAGACAGTCCCGGTGGGCATTGCAAAGGCTTTGGCGTTTTTGAACAGTTCCTGGAAGGCGGTGGGTATCGCTCAGGGAGTTTCGGAGGGCTTTCTTCTGGAAATCATGGTTCTGATGGGTGTCACACTGGGGCTTGTAGTACTGATGGGCATGGTTCTGTAGGTTCTGGTTCTGATGGGTCCAGTCTTGTGGGGACTGATTCTGGAATTTGGTCTTGCCGGGCTGTCCCGGTCATCATGAATTATCAGTCAGACTGTTTTGTTGGGAATTTCAGTTTTGAAAAGCGTCTGGAATCCGCTTTTAAGGGCGGGGGTACTGTCATGATCGCTGCTGCAGCAGGTATTGCTGGAAGTAGTAGTGCTGCAGCTCGGGCAGTTCTGATCTCTTTCCATGCAAGCTGCATAGCTTTGTCTGCCTTTCCCTGCTGTCAGCTTGTGACTGATTATCATTCACCTGTGTGGGAATCTGCATGTCTGCTCCCATTGGATGACCTCAGTATAAAGATCTGCTTCCTGCAGGACTCCTTGGGTTTTCATAGCTTCAGTTTAAGCCTGTCTTGCTGTCACTTCAGCCCCCGATCGTGTTTCTTGTTCTAAAGATACTTTGCTGGTTTTGCATCATATATTGGTTCATTGCCCATATATATGCATACCAGCACGTTTATTATTTTCCTTGTATTCGTGTTACGTTGATACATCAGTGACGCTGATATATACGTACACGAACTGTTTATATCCTGTGTTCAGCTAGTCAGTTCTAGCACGTTGATCACCCGTGCTGAGCTAGTTATCCTGTTCCTGGTCCTGTTTGTGGATTGCGTTCATCTCTGCGAGGAGATAACGAATCCTTCTGAATCCTGTCCTGTTACCGTTTGTGGATTGCGTTCATCTCTGCGAAGAGATAGCGAATCCTTCTGGGTCCTGTTCCCTGTATCGTTCCAGTCCTAAGTCAGTGTTCCTGCTTATGTCATATATCGGTTCATTGCCGATATATACATATGTTAGTCAGACGTTACAAATAGTTTCATTGATAGCTGTAATTGTAATACGCTAGGAAATCATACTATTTGTATATTTATCTGTGTTACGTTCATCTATAAATAACTCAGAAAAAAGGGGGAAAGACTGCTACACACACGTATATACTTAGCTGGGAGCATGGGAATCAAGGTGCTAGAAGTCCATAGCTATGATTAAGGAGCCATTCTATGCTCCGATACGCGTGAGCTTTTTTACACTGATGTTGGATTAAGAATAAAGAGTTTTTTAATTTTTCACCCTACTTCTGGTGTAGCGGGATTCCTTTACTGCAACAATTTTACGTTCATCTATCTTGATCCTGCTATTTCCTGACTATCCTGTCCTGTCTTTGTGAGGCACGCCATCGCCGCTACGCTTTGGCTGCCTCATTCCAGTCTGTCTTGTTGTGGACGCTTGCTGTCACTAAGTAGCGGCTAGCTAGCAAGCGTTCATTCTGTCTACCTGTCCTGATCTCCTCAGTTCTGGTTTATGCGCTCAGCGTTACTTTGCGCTGAGACGTTATAGCGAAAGCATTGTTTGTGGCTGTCGGATCTGCACCGGCTCTGTGCGCCACAATCTCCTTTTGGAGTCAGTCCTCCCCTCCACTATACTAGGGATAGCCTGTTTCCTTGTGCTAGTGTGTGTACCTCCTCCACGTCAGCTCATGCGTTGCATGCTGACTGTGGAGAATACACCACCAAGCCTTACACTCAGTTCTTCCTGTTCAGTAAGCCAGCACCTATTCAGTAAGGAGACCTAAGCCCTAGTGGCTGCAGCTCTGGCGCTTTTGCAGGGGTGATCTCCGAGCTTAATCACGAGTAATCACAACTGATTACAAAAACGCTAACCAAAAACATAAAATGAACAGAAATCGCATGAAAGGGGCCTTACAGTTTATTAATATGAGTGGAAATGTTATAATGGAATAAAAGGACGTAAATATACATTTGATTGGGATGGGTAATGGACACGGAAGCAGGAAATTTGGGCGCATGAGGCAGGTGGACAAAAAGGGCGCCGCCATTCACTCCCATAATAAATATCGTTTAATGGGCGCCCAACAGAAAAAAAGTGCGCCGGAGAAAAATAACGTTTTAAAAGCGGCGCCCGGAGACTTTTAATGTTTTATAACTGCTTCTCATGATTACCCATTATTTAATGATTTATAATTTTGTAAACATTATTTTTAAACGAAAAACAGTACAATATTTTTTAAAATATTACTTTTAAACGAAAAACCGTACAATTTTTTTTTTTAAACATTTTTAAACGAAAAACCGCACCATATTTTTTTTAAAACGTTATTAATGCTTATCACTGGGGGGTCTTAGGTTTAGGCATCACAAGGAGGGTCTTAGGTTTAGGCACCACCAGGGGGGTCTTAGGTTTAGGCACCACCAGGGGGTCTTAGGTTTAGGCACCAACAGGGAGGTCTTAGGTTTAGGCACCAACAGGGGGGTCTTAGGTTTAGGCACCACCAGGGGGGTCTTAAGTTTAGGCACCAACAGGGGGGTCTTAGGTTTAGGCACCAACAGGGGGGTCTTAGGTTTAGGCACCAACAGGGTGTCTAGGGGTTAGGGATAGGTACAGGGAGGGTTCTGTGTGAGAGTAGGGTTAGGTATAGCTTTAGTAAAATTCTTATTAATGTTTTATAAAACGTTATTATAAATTTCACTTTTTAAACAGGGAAGATTAACGTTTTTAAAATTGCCGATTTCATACACATTATTTAATGATTTATAACTTTATAAAACATTATTTTTAAACGAAATATAGCACAAATTTTTTTTTAACGTTATTCATGAATATCGTTTAAAACCCTGCACCCTTTTTTTCCCGGCGCCCTTTTTTAACGTACGCATGGACACAATAGAATGAGTACTAAAACAGTACATATTCAGTTCATTGCAGGATTGACAGTTAAGTCTGTGTTGGTATAGTACTTAGTCCTCTTTTTCAGTAGAACTGTGTGCTCAGCAAGCAGTTACTAGGCAACAGTGAATTATCAGGCAACAGCAAGCAGTTGCCAGGCAGCAACAGGCAATTGTGAGAGTTTGAGAGGCATTTCACTGCCTATCAACTGTCCGTGGAAAAGAGGCCTTGAAGTCATTGGGAGTCATTTAAAAAAAAAAAAAGCCAGATACTTATCTAAGGAGAGGGAAGGCTCTGGGTCCTATAGAGCCTTCCTGTTCCCCTCTCCCAAATCCCGTTCCATCGATGGCTTCCCCGTAGCAGTATTCTACCAATTTGATCAAATATTGCTATCTTCACCGCCGAAGGGAGGCTTCGGAAGTCTTCAGGAGTCCGAGTGTTCCCGAAAAACAGCTGCACCATACAGAACATGAGTATGGAGCCGTCTATCTTCAGGAAGACTTTCTGAAGACTTCCGAAGTCCCCCCCCCCCCCAGGAATTCAAATGGGGAAGCTAGCGCTGCTGTGAGGGCATCGGGAGAGATGAGGGAAGGCTCTCTAGGACCCAGAGCCTCCCCTCTCTTTAGATAAGTATCTGACTTTTTTTTAGATGACTTCCAATGACTTTAATGGGCAATGGCCTAAATTCACTAAACATTACCACATTCACCTCCTGCCCCAACACAGCGCCGTACTTAGCAATGCTGGAAACAGAAAGTATTTACGTTCTTTTTAATCCACAACATGAAATTCTGGTAGTTCCCGCTTGCAAGCGTTAAAATGAAATGTATGTTTTGCTGAACAATCAGCAGTCCCTTTACCTATTGCTAGGATTAATAATGCTCTGCTTCATTTCAAGCACCATACCTGGATTGTGAGCACACAATCACCCAGCCTCTCCAACAGCCTAACATAGGCAGTCTGGATGGGAGTGTATGTTGCTTCTATTCACTAACAAGAAAAACGGATGCGTTTTAACTGGTCAGTTGTTCCATAGCAGTGCATTGTCAGAAACGTTCAGTTAAAATGCAACCGTTGAACTGACCCGTACAGAAATATGGATGCTGGACTGCACATCAGTTGCCAGTTCAGTTATAACCGAAAGCAACTGATTCAGTGTGAATGGTCCCTAAATGAAAAAAAAAAAAAAGACTGTGTCACTTGAAACATGTTTATAGCAAGTGAGTGTATTTATGTGGGTATATTTGTGCATGCATTTATGTGTGGTTGTCTGTTGACCAACTCATTGGCCACATTCACAGTGGTGCATTGCAGTGTAAAGGCCCCTTTGTAACATGGCTTAATGCACTGCAATGCACCAGCTATGTGACATGAAAGAGAACCTGAACTGAAAATTAAAAGTCAAAATAAACATAAACATGTCATACTTACCTCCCATGTAGTCTACTCCTCAATCTCTTTCTCCTCTCCTGCATCCTGTTTGTCCGCTGTGATTGATGGAATTCTCCGTCCTCCATTTTGAAAATGGCCATTACCCCATAATAGCTTGCTGGTCAGCACACTGTAACTAGCAAGCAAGCAACTGTAAAAAAATGCATACAAATCCACAGCGCTTGGTACTCAGATCGGCATCTGCAGTAACCCCACAGTGCTCAAAAACATGTTTCCATAGTGACCATCACCAGAAATAAATTGAGAAAGGTCACCTCTCCATCCAAGAAACATATAAACATTTACTAGAAGAAGCTGAATCTACATCACATATACAATGACTTACTTCCAGGGTCTTTTGACAGGAACCCTTAGTAGATAAAAGCATATAGTGTAACCCAGTACACATTAAAAATCCAAAAACAATCTCATATAAGTTGCCCAGTCTCCAGTTCCGTTTTTTATATAATTGGGATTGTTGTCATTTTACACCAAAGGGAAAAAGAGAAAACCTTCAATCATTTTTAGGGTCATCCACTTTACCCTTTCAGAGCTTCACATGTGTAGAAAGGAACATAAAAAGAAAAAATTCATACAGGATCTTCTAGATGCAAAAATATCAAAAACTTTATTGACACACATTGAAAAAGGTAAAAATCTCTCTGTTAAAGGCTCCTTGCAAATACTTCCAATATAAAATTTATAGCACAGGCATGAACTTTATCGTAGACATAATAAAATTTTGAGAAAAAGGCAATGACACGCTCGTTTCGGGCACAAAAAGGCCCTTTATCAGGCCAAGTTGCAGAAAGTGCTGTCTACAAAAGAACACATAAATGAATATGTATTAATAACATTAATATAATGTATAAATCAAATCCGGCACCTCACAGAGGAATAACCCAGAAGTGAAAAGAATGACGCAGTGTGAACACCGAGTCCCATATTAACGGGGCTCCACACTCGTCAAGAAAAGAGTGTTAACACAAGATATAAGAACAAGAACAGCAACCAGAAAGAGGACCTGGCGTATCAAAACCCATGCGGGCTAGTAAATATCAGTCTCTGTGTTCCCTGATGACGGCGCAAGGCCGAAACCGGTAGGAACTGGAGAGTGGGCAACGTATATGAGATCGTTTTTGGATTTTAAATGTGTACTGGTAGGGTAGGACTGGAACCTTTTGGCCTGGAGGGAAAACACAAACTAGAGGCCCGTTTTCAAGGCAGCCCAGGCCCAAAGGACGTCACACAGGCACCCCACGTTGTATATGCCAGTAGTCATGTGGACCGCCAATGCAGAAATACAGCAAGGACACTCGAGGAGCAGCATGACAGGTAAATTATAAATGCACTGGCACCAGGGAGGCACATAATACATTTTGAGTTACAACGGCCAGGGTTTCCATCGCGTTCTTTATTTGTGATTATCGCACTTGATTGACCACATCGGCCCGAGATTTCCCAGTATCTCAGATTGATACATTCAACCAATTTCCACCTGAAATCAGCCAAATCTTTGGGCATGCTTGTGGCGGCACAGATTTTTATCCGACAGTTGGTGGATCGGCCGTCAAGTCAAGAGATGTATGGCCACTTTAATTCCCCAAGCCTCAACCAGACCTCCATCTCCCTCAGTCAGGCAACACATCTTTTATTGCCTCGCCTGGATTGCACTTCTTTAGCTTTCCTGTATGACAAGAAGACACAGCCAGCCAGTACTAGGGCAGTGATCTACAAACTTGGCTCTCCAGCTGTTAAAGGACTTACAAGGCCAAAATGGCTAAAAAAGCCAAGTACCTGCAAGATGAAGATGTTTAAATGCACGGAAGACGCCATCCGCGCCCTCCGTGCAGTTCCGCCGGGTCCCCTTTCTGAAATCGCCCCCCTGTGCCGATCGCGACCCCATATGCCGGGTCGGACTCTCATTTCGCTCCTAATATGGCCACCGGAGCTGGCCGCTGCTGCACAGTCCGCATTGCCGCGAGTGCGGCTGCGCAGCTCTAGGTCCAACCCCTCCGATCCATGCTACAGTGCGTGGTTCGGTGGGTTGGTCCTAGAGCTGCACAGCCGCACTCGCGGTAATGCGGACTGCGCAGCCGCGCCCAGCTCCGGCGGCCATATTAGGAGCGGCATGAGAGCCCAGCCCGGCCTGTGGGGTCGCGATCGGCACGGGGGGGGGGGGGGCGATTTTAGGGAGGGGACCCGGCGGAACTGCCCGGAGGGCGTGGACGGTGTCCTCCATGCATTTAAACATCTTGCAGGTACTTGGCTTTTTTAGCCATTTTGGCCTCGTAAGTCCTTTAAGGAACTACAAGTCCCACAATGCATTTGCTTTTATGAATCATGCCTGTGGCTGTCAGACTCCCGCAATTTGTAGTTCCTTAACAGCTGGAGAGCCAAGTTTGTAGATCACTGCACTAGGGGAAAAGGGGGGGGGGTGAATGAGGAAGGAAGACTGAGAATAGTTTGAGATGGAGCAGAGAGCTTATCTGTATTGCAGCCACATCACACAGAGGCTACTTGCCTGGAATATGACTCCTGTCCCTGCCAATCTCTCACACAAGTTCTGCAAGCAGCCCTTCTGGAGTCTAGGGACTGTCGAAAACTTTTCAACCTAGGCAATACCTTATGTAGCTGTGCACTTGCAGTAATTTTAACAATGGTGAGAGACCAGACAGATTTTTTTCCCATGGACCCTGCTGACAAGCCTCTGCTCTGCATCATGCTGTATTTATTTACCAGCTTGCCCGCCCTCTAATTGCTCTGTAATTGGGCGTTTATTTCACTAAGACAGCCTAGTGGTTCACATTGCCTTATAAAAAACATGAATGCACTAGGCACTGTACCAGCCCTAAATCCTTAAATGAGAGGCAGCCTGGGGGGAAATCTCCCCCCTACCCCCCTGGCCAGTCCTCCCCTGTGTACTGGGTTACACTATATGCTTTTAACTACTAAGGGTCCCTGTCAAAAGGACCCTGGAAGTAAGTCATTTATATGTGATGTAGATTCAGCTTCTAATAAATGTTTATATGTTTCTTGGATGGAGACGTGGCCTTTCTCAATTTATTTCTGGTGATGGTCACTATGGAAACATGTTTTTGAGCACTGTGGGGTTACTGCAGATGCCGATCTGAGTACCAAGCGCTGTGGATTTGTATGCATTTTTTTTCTTGGAACCGATTGTGGATGTGGTTGATCCTGAGCAGCTGGTGGAACATACACATGAGATAAAGATTGGATCAGCGCCTGTATATCCTACCAAATACGAAAGCAAGCAACTGTAATATCGCCCACTTGAGCCATAGGGAAATGTGGACATTACCTTGCACATTCAGTTGTAACTGACAGCAGCTAAAATATATAACTGATAGCAACAGGTATATTTCAGTTCTGACAAAGTCAGAACTGGAAGGGATCACTGTAAGAAGCAAATGGTGAGCTTCTGAGAGGAACTGACGGTGAGGTAAGTATGTAATATTCATTTGCAGCTACATCATGTGTTTGTTTAAAATAATTTTACTCAGTTAAGATTTTCTTTAAGTGCGTTACTTCAAAACGAGCAATTTGGCATTAAAGGTGAAGCATACTTTTCATTGACTGTACACTTCACTGTCCCGACTCCCGAGTCATTGAGTTGCATTCCTGCTGTCACAGGGAACGCAATGACAACTGTGATCGTGGCCTAAGTCCATACAACTGCAGCAGTCAAAGTGTTAATGGATATATTCCAGAGTCTAAACCATGACATACAGTAATTAAGATTATTAAGAATAAGCACGTGTTAATTTTAGAAAATGTAGCTGCTTTTCTTTTGTCTCTTTTTTCACCATTTTTTTTAATACAGTTAGTTGAGACTGAGCAGCCGACACACTAGTCTGTAGCTGCAGACAATAGTTAATGCTGAATGACAGGCTGGGAACATATTTATAGCTTATGAATGATTCTGTACATACACATGCCATGCTATAGAGTTCAGGCATTGAGCAGATGTGTGCATTTTACTTGTAAATACTATTATTAGCTCTAATGGTAGCTTGTATTTTAAGTTTGCCAGTCCTTTACCTCCTTCGCTTGCTTTGACTGCGTCGCCGCCACCTTCTGCGTTCAGACATCTGGTGTGCGCTCATCTCTTCCATGTCTGCCTCAGTGCATTTTCATTGCTAAATGGATTTTCACTACACGCCCACAACTCAAATATACTTTAATTGCACAAACTTAAATGCTTCCCTGTGAAAACACCTTGTGGTATTGCAATATTTCCTCTGATTGTTCATACCATATTTTATTTCCTAATTGCCTCTAATGAAATTTTAATTGATTTTTAATGTTTATGCACTAAGTGTATAAATTTGACTTATAAATAATTACCAGCTGCTTTACCTTATAAAAGCTGTGTTTATTAATTTATTTCTACAACAACTCAATTTTCTTTTTTTTGTTTTGTGTTGTTGTGACTGATTAGTGAGGAACTGTGCAGATTTGGTAGCCCGGTATACTGAGTATTGTAGGATTTCCGCAAGCACATCATTAATAACTCCAAAATCACTGGGGTTATTTGCATTGCTATAGCAGATAATTAATTGCACAGGACGATGGTCCCATAGTGCCTGATGTTATTTTTATCTTGCATGTTCCAAAGCTGTGTAAAATAACCCAACACTTCAAGTCGAATAAAGAAACCTCAATAGCTGCACAAGTAGGTAAGGTACGTTGGACCTGCTCAATGCCACTTAGTTGTGTGCTTAAAGTGGGATTGTCACCATAAAAAACAAATTTCAACATCAACTGGTCTGAGTGTATTAAGTGATAAAGATGTTAATCCTGCATTCAAAACTTTTAAAACTTTTTTTCTGCTGTCATGATTTGGAGTTATCACATACTTAAAGAGGAACTCCAGTGAACATTTTACTGTTGGCAGGTGATGTAGCTGCTGCATGGTTTTTGGCAGTTGGAAACAGCTGTAAACAGCTATTTCCCACAAAAGTTCGAACTTTTCTTGTGGGAGGGGTTACTTGTGGGAGGGGTTTCACCACAATATCAGTCATACAGCGCCCCATGATGGTCTGTTTGTGAAAAGGAATAGATTTCTCATGTAAAAGGAGCTTTCAGGTACTGACTGGGATAAAGTTCAATTTTTGGTCTCTTTAAGGAGCACTAGCCCTTTAGTAGTCAGTGCCAAACAGTTGCATGCTGGGGGTTATTTTTATCTATAATATATTCCTCCTCTTCCCTTTATTTCCCTGCTTAGCTGCTTATCTGAAAAACGATCCCCTGCTCACTTGTGTTTACAAGCAAGGCTGAGGTGACTCAGCAATTGGAGGAGAAAAGAAAAAAAAGTAAAGGGCAGAAATGACATCAAGATTTAGCCTAAACTGTGGGCAAAAGACATGGTTCCCACCAGGAACAGAATTCTCTTCATTTACTATATAACATTCACTGAAATCAAAACGTGGACAGTACAATACATGTGTTATGTAAGTAGATCAAGTATTTATCTACTTATATATGTGTTTTTATTCCCTGGCATATTATGGTTAATCTTACTGTTTTTAAAAACACACCTGAGGGCTGGAACCCACTAGAGCGCTTTTTTGAGAATTTAGGGATCGCTTTTAAATGCTAGCGATTTCCCTGCAAATAAATGTAACAAATTCCACAGTAGCGATTGCGATTCGCAAAATCTCAATCGCAGGACATGCAGCATTTTGGGAGCATCTGTGCTTCAATGTAAAGTATTGAAGGGCTGGCAAATTGCTCATCAAATGCTTACAAACCGCTAATTAAAAACGCTAATTAAAGTCGCTAGCGATTGCGATAGCGATTTGCGACCTGTAGTGGGCTCCAGGCCTGAAGTGAGAGGAATATGGAGGCTGACCTATTTATGTTCTATTTAGGCTCCTTTTTACAATTGCCTTGCAAGGGTGCATTGCGTTATCCTGTTTTACCGCAGGGTAATGTGACGGTAATGCAATGGGCCTTGCGCCAGAAGTGCCCAATCAGCCACCGAGCTGCCACAAAGTCAACAGCGCATTACCGTTGGACTTCTGCACGATTGAAGTCATGTAAGTCAATTGGCGATGCAGGGATTTTGAATATGTTGGTTGCGGCGGTATGGCGGCATGTACGCATGCTCGGAATGACAGAAATACGACAGGGAAACCAAGGGATCCCAGTGACATACTTCCTGTTCAGCAGGGAGTATGTCACGCAGGTGAATGGCAATGAGGGGTGTGTCGGGGGGTCAGCACTATGCATATGATCCTATCAGCGCACTCTGCCGCAGGGTCAAATGAATTACGTTTTCTGCAGTGCCCGTGAAATTCCTCATTGAATAATTTTGGACTGGACAATTTTTTGCTCAAATGTAAATAAAAGCTGAGGAATGTTTTTTTTCCACAATAATGCCTCTTGTACATCGTCTTATGGTCTTGTCATTTCCCGTAAAAAAAATTACTTGCTGGTTGAATAAAAGTAACTTTAAGTCAACATTTGCCATGGGTATAAATAATTATGGGCAGCACTGTAGGTGCTGACATCACACTGTGGGAGGGGTTTTACTACAATATCAGCCATACAGACCCCCCTGATAATCTATTCGAGAAAAGCTAAAGATTATTGTGGGAAGAGGGGTATCAGCTACTGATTGGGATGAAGTTGAAGCCTTGGTCACAGTTCCTCTTTAAATTGCACAAGTTGAGCTTATAGCAAATTTTGGATATGCATAGCTAGTTACAAATTGGAATTGAAGCCTTATTTTCGAAGCATTAAATTACAATAAGAAAACCTGTGCTGCACTGATACATCTTTATAGGGTTTTAAAATGAAAGTGAAATTTTACTTTCAGGTGAGGAAAGTTTGGTTCCACTTCAGTTGCTGTGGCTGTATTGTTGTTCCCTGGTTCACAGCGACAAAGCAACTGAATATGTATGTTCCACTGAATGAAATTGGCTCTTTTAAAGTAATAGATCCATTTTAAGCGATTCCTCCACAACAACAAACTATAAAGCAATAAACATGATTGTATCTGGTCAGAACAGACATAATGTTCCAGGGGAAGAAGTGGTTGAAAAAAAAAGCTGACTTTCATGTGGTATTCATATGCTTACAATGCACTGAAATCCTTGACTGGAATGTTTGACTGATACCATTTAGAAGGAAATAAAAATATGTGTTGCCCACTGTGGCAAGGCTATAGTCAGCAGCGATGTGAACACTTTAACTCACCCTATGCTCTGATGACAGGCAAAATTGGGAACAATAAGGCACAAAACAGAAAAGGTCCTTGGGAGATTAAAAAAAAAAAAACTGTTCAAGCTTTCCGTCATTTTGTTTTCTCCACTTCACAGACTATTTTATCCTGTCTCTGTTATCCATATTTAAAATATTGTGAAAGTGTTATATTGTGGTGATTGAATCACTCTGGAAAAGCGTGAAGAAATGGTGCCATAATTACCCTGAGGGATGATGAAAGCCTGATGAAAACTGCATCAAAACTGCTGGAAGGAGGCGTAAGTGTTGGAAAAGTGTTGAATGGTAGATGGATAGATGAAGTAGAAAAAGAATTCATGTTTTAGAATTCTTAAAGCTAAAGGTATTTTTTTTTGATAAACAAAAAACATGCTTCCTGATCTGGGGTGCTAGCCGGATCAGGTAGCATCGCCCGCAATCGCCGAGTTAATAGAAAAAAATGTCCACGACCCCTGGGGTCACGACGCTTCAGCTCTGTGCTATTTGTGTTTTAACACAGAGCAGGGAGGCAGGGGACTAGCATGGGAGAGGCAAGGAGATGCAGAGCCTCTCCTGCAAGGGACGCCCCTTACCCCTGCTAGCTGCCAACAAGCTTCTTGCAGTGGCGCTGGTGGGGCAGAGAGCGGTGCAGGGGAGGGGGGCACAGAAGCATGTCATGGAGCAGTTAACATCTGCCCCCCTGCACGGGGTACACTTTAAGAGTCACTGAAAAGCCTCAAAATGTAGACTTGATCAATAACACAATATTTAACCTAGTCACTTTAGCCCTATTTGGGATACTGTCACTCCACTACTATTGTTTAACCTTCCTGGCGGTAAGCCCGAGCTGAGCTCGGGCTATGCCGCGCAGGAAGATATCTCATCCCCTGGTGGGGCGATTTTGCCCATTTAAAGTGCTGTGCGCGCAGCTAGCACTTTGCTAGCCGCGTGCACAGCTTGATCGCCGCCACTCTGCGGCGATCGCCCGCACGCACCGGCGGAAGAGGGCCCCCCCCCCCCGCGCCAGAGCCCTGCGCTGCCCGGACCAATGAGTTCCAGGCAGCGCTATGGGCTGGATCTGAGGCCTCTGACGTCCATGACGTCATTCCGATCATCGCCATGGCGACAGGAGAAGCCAAACAGGGGAACGCGTTATATACGTCTCTCCCTTGGTCCTCCTCCTGTACCACTCCGTGTCCGCCTCCTGTCCCTCTCCATGTCCGCCTCCTGTCCCACTCCATGTCCGTTTCCGCCTCCTGTCCCACTCCATGTCCGCCTCCTGTCCCACTCCATGTCCGCCTCCTGTCCCACTCCATGTCTGTCTCCTGTCCCACTCCATGTCCGCCTCCTGTCCCACTCCATGTCCGCCTCCTGTCCCACTCCATGTCCGCCTCCTGTCCCACTCCATGTCCGCCTCCTGTCCCACTCTATGTCCACCTCCTGTCCCACTCCTTGTCTGTCTCCTGTGTCCCCCTCCATATCCATCTCCTGTCCGCCTCCATGTCCGCCTCCTGTCTCCATCCATGTCCCCTGTAGAACATAATTAGTGGCAGCCGCTATCACTCACCTCATCCTGGGTGCCCGCAGGCAATCAACTTTTGAGGGAGAAAATGTGTCTTTTAGTCCAAAAAATGTGGTACGTTATTTTCACTAAGGTGATTAATAACTTGTGGCTAGTTCATAATTTCTACTCAGTGTGTACTGACAATCTGACAATGAACTACACAGAAGATACAATGACTGACAGTTGAGATAATAAGTTTCAGAAGACAGAACTCTCTGCGACTGAAAGTCGTGGAGCTCAATGGCTTTTTTGCATAGATTACAACTGATGTTTTTTAACTCTTCCTGTACTGGAAACAATATTAGACTCATGTATCTGCTGCTAATGTTTTATTTCTTGTCTATACTACACATACCAATCCTTATATCATCATTTTATTTTGCTTCAGTGTCTCTTTAAGGCACAGAATAACACAGGGCCTGAGACAATCTTGTGAGGATGTGCCCCCACCCCTTCCCCCTCCCCCCCACACACGCACACACCACCGCCACCAAAACCAACAAACGTATTTGAAATGATTGCACAGCACCCGACAATTTGCTCTGATTCATTTCATGTTCTTACATGACATGCTGAAGCTCAACACAATAGCACACTGGCTGTCTGTGAGTCTGTGACAAACAAACTGCTCACTGCCACTCCATTCCTCCTCAGTCATGACATGAGTGCCACCTCCTCCCTTCTGCTGTGCAGGTCAAATAAAACACTGCTGCTCTCCTGCCTCCCCACTCCTCACACACTGTCAGACTCCTCACACATCACAATAAGCTGCTTTTCCCCAATGGTGAACTCTTCACCTCGCTCTGCTCTCACTTCTTCTTCTTCTATGACTGCATGCTGATAATGTGAAAAGTACAAATATGCTGCCCCTGTAATCTCTGCACCTGCTGCAAATGTTTCACCTTGCTTCATGAGAAAACCGGCCCTGTACAGAAGGATTTTGGAAATAGACAACAGATCTGATTTGGTGCATGTAAAGAATAAAAGACAGATAAGGAATTTCTATTTCTATCTACTCTAAAAACACACTTTACATGCTTGAGAAATGTGTAAAACCGCTGACAAATTATATGTGCTGGTGGAAGAACATAGCCCTAATTTGCTTAAATGCATAACACTTTATTCAAATACGCACTGAATCGAACAAAAATGAGTCAGATGCTTCAAACTTCCCCCATTTGTCTTCTGTTCAGCCCCAGGCACCCGCCATTGCCATATGTTCTCATTATCACATATTTAACAAATAGTCGATACAACCAAAGAGCACGCCTGTATTTTCCTCAGCATTTGGAAAGCATGTTTCTTCTGCTTTGTTTTTAACTCCTCATAGCTCTGCCCACCCACCTGTCAGAGATTCACAGAAGCAGAGGGCTGCTGTGGAATAGAGCTGTTCATGTGCAGCAGAATTTATGAAGACACTTTATTGGCTTTATCACGTAAAAGATCTGTAAGACTCTTAATTGCTAGTAAAATGAATGTATAATTTCTGTTTCCTGTGTAGAGTAAAGCAGGAAGTCATCTCAGCCAATCAGAATCAATCAGAATCACTATCCAGCAGTGGCTGGATAGTGTAATGGTTAAGGGCTCTGCCTCTGACACAGGAGACCTGGGTTCAAATCTCGGCTCTGCCTGTTCAGTAAGCCAGCACCTATTTCAGTAAGGAGTTTCTTGGGCAAGTCTCCTTAACACTGCAACTGCCTACTGAGTGCGCTCTAGTGGCTGCCTCGCAAGCGCTTTGAGTCCGACAGGAGAAAGGCGCTATACAAATACTGCCATTATTATTATTATTATTAATGTATTCATCAAGTACAATGGGGATTGTATCTGGTAGTGGATTTGGCTCATACAGGGAGGTGATGGCAATACTGGGACAACATAAGCATAACAGATTAATAAAGCAAACATAGACAGCAATACATTACATTACAGTAGCAGGATAAGATAGAGAAAGGACCAGAGGGGTAGACTGAGTGCTGGTTGAGCAGTGCTATTTACGAGACTGAGCAGTGCCGTTTACAGCAGGTCAACACTACACAGTGAAACAGATGCTACACAGACAGTCCACAGGGCAGAGGGGAACCAGGGGGGAATCGTGGAGGCAGAGCGTACAGAGTTTATCAGCTTTTCCAATTTTTCTGATTTCCATTTTCCAATTTCTGGTTTTCTGTTTTTTTTCTTTCATTTTTTTTAGGGATGGGACGAATCCACAATTTCTTCGAATCCGAATCCGGATCCGAATCTAAAAAGGTTCTCGAATATCTCGAACCTTTCGAATCCCGAATCTAACGAATCCTGCACATAAAAATTGTGCGATCCGTGGTATAGTTGCCTGCAGTATAGGTACCCAGGCATAGGTAGCGAGGTAAAGGTGCCTTCAGTATAGCTAGCTAGGTATGGGTGCCTTCAATATTGGTAGCTTTCAGTATAGGTAGCAAGGTATAGGGGCCTTCAGTATAGGTAGCAGGGTTTATGGGCCTTCAGTATAGGTAGCAGGGTATATGGGCCTTCAGTATAGGTAGCAGGGTATATGGGCCTTCAGTATAGGTAGCAGGGTATATGGGCCTTCAGTATAGGTAGCAGGGTATATGGGCCTTCAGTATAGGTAGCAGGGTATATGGGCCTTCAGTATAGGTAGCAGGGTATATGGGCCTTCAGTATAGGTAGCAGGGTATATGAGCCTTCAGTATAGGTAGCAGGGTATATGGGCCTTCAGTATAGGTAGCAGGGTACATGTGCCTTCAGTATCGGTAGCAAGGTATAGGGGCCTTCAGTATAGATAGCACAGTACATGTGCTTTCAGTATTGGTAGGTAACTAGGTATAGGGGCCTTCAGTATAGGTAGCAGGGTATATGTGCCTTCAGTATAGGTAGCAGGGTATATGTGCCTTCAGTATAGGTAGGTAGCTAGGTATAGGGGCCTTCAGTATAGGTAGTAAGGTACATGTGCCTTCAGTGTAGGTAGGTAGGTAAAGGGACCTTCAGTATAGGTAGCAGGGTATAGGGCCTTAAGTATAGGTAGGTAGGTATGTAGGTAGGTAGGTATAGGGGCCTTTAGGTAGGTAGGTAGGTAAAGGGACCTTCAGTATAAGTAGCAGGGTATAGGGCCTTAAGTATAGGTAAGTATGTAGGTAGGCAGGTATAGGTGCTTTTAGGTAGGTAGGTACGTATAGGGGGCCTGTAGGTAGGTAGGTAGGTATTGAGGCCTGTAGGTAGGTATAGTGGCCTGTAGGTAGGTATAGGGGCCTTTAGGTAGGTAGGTAGGTATAGGGGCCTTTAGGTAGGTAGGTAGGTACGTATAGGGGGCCTTTAGGTAGGTATAGGGGGCCTTTAGGTAGGTGGGTATAGCGGCCTGTAGGTAGGTAGGTGGGTATAGCAGCCTGTAGGTAGGTAAGGATAGTGGCCGGTAGGTAGGTAGGTAGGTATAGTGGCCTGTAGGTAGGTAGGTAGGTATAGCAGCCTGTAGGTAGGTAGGTAGGTAGGTATAGCAGCCTGTAGGTAGGTAAGGATAGTGGCCGGTAGGTAGGTAGGTATAGTGGCCTGTAGGTAGGTATAGTTGCCTGTAGGTAGGTATAGTGTCCGGTAGGTAGGTAGGTATAGGTGCCTTTAGGTAGGTAGGTATGTATAGGGGGCCTGTAGGTAGGTGGGTAGGTAGGTAGGTAGGTAGGTAGGTAGGTATTGAGGCCTGTAGGTAGGTATAGTGGCCTGTAGGTAGGTAGGTATAGGGGCCATTAGGTAGGTAGTTAGGTAGGTAGGTATAGGGGCCTTTAGGTAGGTAGGTATAGGGGCCTTTAGGTAGGTATAGGGGCCTTTAGGTAGGTATAGGGGCCTTTAGGTAGGCAGGTAGGTGCGTATAGGGGGCCTTTAGGTAGGTATAGGGGCCTGTAGGTAGGTAGGTATAGCGGCCTGTAGGTAGGTAGGGATAGTGGTAGGTAGGTAGGTAGATAGAACCCCCCCACGACCCCTCCGTCCCCCGTGCCTCCTCCGCTCACCCCTGCATAATCTACTCACCATTCCCGTGGAGCGCAGAGCGGCAGACCTCTTCGTTACTTCCCTGTTCCCTCTAGTGGCCGGACCGGCTCTTACTAATGACGTCATTGTAAGAGCCGGTCACTAGGGGGAACCAGGAAGTCGGCGAGAGGTCTGCCGCTCTGCGCTCCGCTATGGATAGGTGAGTGGATGCGGGCAGGGGGGCGAGCGGAGGAGGCGCGGGGGGGTCGGAGGAGGTCGGAGGAAGACGAGTGCGAGCGGCGGATGCGCGGCGATGCGGCGTCGGGATTCGGCGGAATCGTATAGTGGAAAATGGCGTCGGGATTCGAATCCACGAATCTCGAATATTTCCTAATATTCGAGGGATTCGTGGATTCGCCGGATTCGTCGTCCCACCCCTAATTTTTTTGCATTCTCTAATACAAAAAAAATTACTTTTAAAATAGTCCTCAAAACTCAGAAAAACTGAAAATCGGAAATCGGAAAAAACAGAAATTGGCATTGACGGAAATCGGAATTTCCGCAAAATCGGAAATAGGCATTTCTGACCATCTTTACTTTTAGCCATAGACCCTGAACAAGCATACAGCAGTTTAGGTGTTTCTGACATTATTGTCAGATCTGACAAAATTAGCTGCATGCTTGTTTCTGGTGTGATTCAGACACTACTGCAGCCAAATAGATCAGCAGGGCTATGCCAGCTCCGTGTGCCTCTCCCTTTAGGTTCCTTTTGAGCCTTTAAGCCTTATTAACCATTTCAGCCCGCGGGTATTTTTCACCTTGTGGACGAGAGGAATTTTTACCAGCACTCCTCCCATTCATTCCCCAATAACTTTATCACTACTTATCACAACGATATGATCTATACTTTGTTTTTTCCGCCACCAATTACTCTTTCTTTGGGTGGTACATTATGCTAAGAATTATTTTATTTTAAATGCAATTTTATGGGAATAATAAGAAAAAGATGAAAAAAAATCATTATTTTTCAGTTTTCAGACATTATAGTTTTAAAATAATTCATGCTACCATAATTAAAATCCACATAATGTATATGTCCATTTGTCCCGGTTATTGCAATGTTAAAATTATTTCCCTAGTACAATGTATGGTCGAGAAATTCAGTTGTGGAGATGGCACACCTTGCCCATAGGTGTGGGTGCTGCAACCTGTGGGTGCTGAGCCTCAACATCCAGTGTTAAATAGCAAATGCAAAAGTTCCAGGTCGGCACACCAATTCAAAATTAAGTAGTTTTCAATTTATTGCTTCATGAGCACACAAAATAACAATTGTTTCGGGGCCACGGCGGGTCCCCTTCTTCAGATAGTGCAGACAATCTATCTGAAGAAGGGGACCCGCCGTGGCCCCGAAACAATTGTTATTTTGTGTGCTCATGAAGCAATAAATTGAAAACTACTTAATTTTGAATTGGTGTGCCGACCTGGAACTTTTGCATTTGCTAGTACAATGTATGGTGGCAAATATTTTATTTGGAAATAAAGGTCAATATTTTCAGTTTTACATCCATCACTCATTTTAAGCCCATTATTTAATAATTATATGCCCTCTTGTCATAGATATTATTTTTTATTTACCTTAGAGTCAGTAGGTGTGTTTTACTATTTGGCCACAAGATGCCCCCGCTGAGCAAAAAACCTATTAGCATACTATGTACGCTAATAGGATACAATGTATCACTACATTGTAACTAGGGGAAGTGACGTAGGCTTCCACCGGAATCCTCCGATCACAGTGGTGGTGTAAGTTTAACGATCAGCGACGGAAACCAGCGGGAATCAGCGGCGGCGGCTGTATGTAAAGAATAAACACTGTTTTTGAACAAAAACAGTGTTTATTCTCGGCGGACATGCTCGGATTGGCACAGGGGACTTTTGTCCCCTGCAGCCAATCCCCCCTGCAAGCAGCAGCAGCGGCACAATTGTGGGCATCTGCCCGCAGGATCACCTGCAGACCCCCCAAACTGCAGGGATGTGACTGGTGCATCCCTGCGGCTCTAGCTGCTGCCGCTGCGGATGTGAAGCTCACGTCCGCGCGGCTGAAATGGTTAAAGAGAACCTGAACTGAAAATAAAAAGTCAAAATAACCATACACAGGTCATACTTACCTCCTGTGTAGCCTACTACTCAATCTTTTTCTCCTCTCCTGCGTCCCATTTGTCCACTGTGATCAATAGAATTCTCCGTCCTCCATTTTAAAAATGGCCATTACCCCATAACTGCTTCCTGGTCAGCACACTGTTAAACTGTAATATCATCCACTTGAGCCATAAGGAAACATGGACATTACCTTGTACATTCAGTTATAACTGACAGCTGCTGATAAATAATTGTCAGCAACTGGTATCTCAGTTCTGACAAAATATTGTCAGAAGTGGAAGGGGTCACTGTAAGAAGAAGATGGTGAGCTTCTGAGAAGAACTGACGGTGAGGTAAGTATGTAATATTCATTTGCAGCTACATCATGTGTTTATTTTAAATAATTGTCCTCGCTTCAGGTTCCTTTTAAAGAGAAAATGTAACCAAGAATTGAATTTCATCCCAATCAGTAGCTGATACCCCCTTTTACATGAGAAATCTTTTCCTTTTCACAAGCGGATAATCAGGGAGCTCCATATGGCTGATATTGTGGTGAAACCCCTCCCACAGGAAACTGAGGACTATGGTCCTGGCAGTCTCCTGTCTGTGAACCTCATTGCATTGTGGGAAATAGCTGTTTACAGCTGTTTGCAACTGCCAAAAAAGCAAGCAGCAGCTAGTTCAAGTGACATCACCTGCCAGCAGTAACAATGTCACCATGTGATAAATGTCAGAATGTAAATCAGGGAAAGGAAAGCTTTTACAATGTGCAAAAACTGACTAAATTATTTATACATAATTATTGCAAAAATAAGGCACTTTTTTATTACATTATTTTCACTGGAGTTCCTCTTTAAAGCCTTCTTAAAAGGTATCTCATACATACTTTCCACTGGCAATATCAGAAAGGCATTTATTTGAAAAGGGCACCTGGAAAAAAGGGCGCCTGGTGTAGCCCATATATGCCAAATTCGGCTACAAAAAGGGAGCCTGGTGTAGCCCATATACCAACTTTGGCTACAAAGGGCGCCTAGTGTAGCCTATATACCAACTTCGGCTACAAAGGGCTGGTGTAGCCCATATATTCCAAATTCGGCTACAAAGGGCGTCCGGTGTAGCCCATATATTTCAAATTCAGCTACAAAGGGCACCTTGTGTAGCCCATATATGCCAAATTCAGCTACAAAGGGCACCTGGTGTAGCCCATATATATGTCAAATTCGGCTACAAAGGGCGCCTGTTGTAGCCCATATTTGCCATATAGTTTTAGTCTATGAAAAAGATGATGTTATAGGCAAAATTTGTTGAGCTATAAAAGGGCTCTAGATATAGCTGAGAAAAGTGATTACTATGACCTAACTTCTCCCTACTCTCACACAGAACCCTCCCCTGATGGTGCCTAACCCTAACCCCCCTGGTGGTGCCTAACCCTAACCCCTCTGGTGGTGCCTAACCCTAACATTTCCCTGGTAGTGCCTAACCCTAAGACAGCCCCTGGTGATTACTATGACCTAACTTCTCCCTACTCTCACAAAGAACCGTCCCCTAACCCTAACCCCCCTTGGTGGTGCCTAACCCTAAGACTCCCCTGGTGGTGCCTAACACTAAGACTCCCCATGGTGGTGCCTAACCCTAAGACCCCCCAGGTGGTGCCTAACCCTAAGACTCCTCTGGTGGTGCCTAACCCTATGACTCCCCTTGTGGTGCCTAACCCTAAACCCGACCTAGTGGTGCCTAACCCTTAGACCCCCCCTCCCCCGCTTGTGATGCCTAATCCTAACCCCCCTTGCACCCCCAAATCAAAAATATCGGCTATAAAAGGGTGCCTTTTTGTAGCAGAATCAAAAACCTTGTAGCCGAAAACCCTGTAGCGGAATGAAAAATATGGGCTACAAAGGGGCACCCTTTTGTAGCAGAATCAAAAACCTTGTAGCCGAAAACCTTGTAGCCGAAAAAAATATATGGGCTACACAAAGGGGTGCCCTACTGTAGCCGAAAACCTTGTAGTCCCAAAAAATATGGGCTACAAAGGGGCGCCCTACTGTAGCCAAAAACCTTGTAGCCGAAAAAATATGGGCTACAAAGGGGCGCCCTACTGTAGCCGGAAAAATATGGGCTACAAAGGGGCGCCCGCTTGTAGCCTATATCAAAACTCGGGCACCCTTTTCACCACCTTGTAGCCCATATTTGCAGAAATAACACTGTTGTCTATGGAGGCGCCCTTTTCATACAGGCAGCTCAGGAGCCCTTTTCAACTGATCCCGCAGACAGACTTTCTGAATCATTGTAATTTTCTTATATTGTCGTGATATACTGTTTTCAATATCTTTTACCAAATTTTCAGTGAAAGATATTACTGTACTGCAAAAAAAAAAAATCCCAAAAAGGTTACAAGTACTGTACAGCATGCATATTTTAAAGACATTTTCATTCATATTTATTGCCGAACCCACATCCAGGTTCAAAGCACGACCTATGGGTGAAACTCGAAAAATTAGAATATTGAGCAAAAGTCAATTTATTTCAGTAATTCAAAGGTGAAACTAATATATGAAATAGCCTCATTACATGCAAAGCAAGATATTTCAAGCCTTTATTTGTTATGTTGATGATTATGGCGTACCGTACAGCTTATGAGAACCCCAAATCAAAATCTCAGCCCATCAGAATATTTTGAAAATGTCTAATATTCTAGGCTCCAAGTGTCAGACTCTAATCAGCTAATTACAGTAATCCAAAACACCTACAAAGTGTTCCTATTTCATATATTAGTTTCACCTTTTAAGTTGAATTACTGAAATAAAAGGACTTTTGCAAGATGTTCTCATTTTTTCAAGTTTCACCTGTACATTTCTAGTGTGCATGCATGTAAAAAAATATTTTTTAAAGAGAGAATTTAACTTTTAAAGTTTATGAAATGGAAACCGAACTTCCAGATCACAATCTCAGCAAGGGTCTGAGCTTCTGAAATTATGTTAACATGGCAACCATGGCCTCAATTCTGGTAGGGTTATCAAACAAATTACCTCATGTGAAGTAATTTACCTCATGAGGTAATGACATTTAGCAATTCTGGTAGGTTTTAATAATGTTTTACCTCATGAGGTAAATTATGAGGTAATTTGTGAGGTAATTTGCATTAATTTTACCGAAAATAGCTATTCTCATGGAAATTAGGGGGCATGTTAGCACATAATTTACAGATCAGTTTAAGACCTGTCTGTACCTGGAGGTAAAGTCAATTTCTATGCATTTTGCAGTTTTTAGTGGAGTTCCTATTGCTGTTTAGTGTCATTCCTATTCAGGCTGAGTAATAGAAAAGAATAGTAGAAATAAAACTCCAAATATTTACTGGATTTTTTTTTATAAGAGATGCCTATAAATATACTTTTCATAGGTTGCTACATAATCAAATACACCTTCCCCTCACAAAAAAAAAAAATCTTCCAAAGACTATCCTAACTTATCAAAGAGAATTAAACTCCCTGGCGGTACGCAGTTTATGAGGCTGCGTCCTCAGGAGGGATTTTTAGAATAAAATCGTTTTAAACTTCGTAACTAGCACTAGGCTAGCTACCTGTGTCCCCCAAGTCCCCCGGCACCTATCTGCTCCCCCCGATCGCCGCCGGCAACACTCACCCGTCCGCGATCCCGTGAGAGCCGCAGCTTCTCAATTAGCTTCAGTCGTCGCTATGGCGACGATTGGACATGACGTCATGACATCATGCGCAGTCCCGATCCTCCCCATAGCGAAGCCTGGAGCTGATTGGGAGGCTGCGCCATTGCAGGATCCCTGAGGGGTATGTATTGCGGCGGGGATCGGGGGGAGAGCGGAGGCACTTGGGGGGCACAGGTAGCTAGCCAAGTGCTATCTGAAGAGTATTGCACACATTTTATGAAAAAAATCCTCCCAGGGCCATGCAATCCCCTGCGGCGGCTAGCCCGACACCGTGTCGGGCTTCCCGCCAGGGAGATTAAAGACTACTATTACCGCTGACATACCTAATGTTTTACCTCACTTTATGCATTTACCTCATGTTTTACCTCATGTTTGGAAATGGAAAAAAATCTTTCAGAATTGCTAAAAAAAAAGAGAAAAATACCACATGAAGTATTTTACCTACAAAAAAATATTTACCTCACATAGCTACCACAATTGAGGCCCATATGTTTCCTAATAGGCATTACACAGTATTCCACAGGAGATAACAAAGAAACAGGAAAATAAACTAGAGTATGAATTTACTAATGCCCTCCCCTAAGGTTACCTTTAAAGAACTGTGAAAACTTTATTTTTCTGCTATTTATCATCTGATAAAACAAAAGAGAAAAAATCAGCCTATTTAACATGATAGTATCTGCCACACAGAATATTTCCTGAAAGAAAACATTTCCAAAGAAACCAGCAAATGAAAACACTGGCAGCAACATCAATGCAGATAAAATACCATTTCATCTTTCATCGAGTGGTACAATATATCTCTGATATCCGCTATTTGTGGTCACAAGGTGCATGCGCTACATCGAGTTCAATGTCCCATTACGTTAAATTGGATGGCAAGGATTCAGTCACACAGCCGTTCAGAGGATTTTATACACCTAAATATGCTACAGGCTATCCAAAAATTGGAAGTCAGATGAATCAGATGCACAACAATGATTCCAATGTGTTTATTCTAGATTATATAATGTACAATTTACTTCCACAAAACTGTTTCTGCTCATCGAGAGCCTTGTTTAGTACCAAGTTCACCCAAAAATGATATCTTGTTTTTAATGAGTTTCAATGAAAAATGTAACAAATATATAATGAAAAATAAGAAAATATAAAGGTTTAAAGAACAGGCAAAGTTAAATCCCCAGTACCACCTACCCTTTTCTATACTTTCTAAGTTGAAACAAGACACACTAACCCCAACAAAAAACATAACATAACATAAAACAACATAATTTCCACCAGGGGCTTTGCTAGCCCCAAAGATCAGTGGCACGTGCCCCAGATGTCCACTAGGCAGAGTCAGCTGTGGTGCCTCAATGGCAGGCATGCTGGGAGCTGTGGTGCATCAATTGGGGGTATGCTGGGTGCTGTGGTGCCTCTATGTGGGCATACTGATTACTGTGGTTCCATGCTGAGTGCTGTGATGCCTTTATGGGGGCATGCATTGAGCTGTGGTTTATCTATGGGGGCATGCTGGGAGTTGTGGTGCCTCAATGGGAGGCTCATGGGAGCATGGGAGAGAGTCCACTAGAAGGTCAGGGAATGCTATGGGGGAACTGCCAGATAACCTAGTGGCAAGGCAGCTCGCCCAGCAGAAAGCAAAAATCTAGCCTGCACTGAAGCCAGGTTACTCTGCCTACCGTAGTTATGTCATGTAAATTTAGCTCCACCCATGACCACACTGACATTCCGATGCGTGGCCTCACCCATTTTCAGGCTGGAGTGCCCAAAAGTGCCCCGGAACTCTTAGGATCCTAGCAACACCCCTGATTTCCACCAATATCAATACGCTCCATAGCTTAATTCACAACTAGGAAATAACTACACAAGTTAAGAGAAAGATGATTTGGAAGCAAGTGATCTTCAGCATCTGCCACCCAATGGACCACAGATCTTTATATTTGTAGGGAAATCTGTAATAAAAAAGAAACTGCCCCTGTGGGGTACCTACCTCAAAAGGGGAAAGCCTCTGGATCCTAATGAGGCTTCCTCCATCCTCTTCCCCCTCCAGGATCCCATGCTGGCAGCCCCTGAACAGCATGTGGCAATATTTACATTCTACGCTCCTGGCAGCCGCAGTATCAGCTTTCTGATCAGGCTTAGGCGGAAATAGCCAGGCCCGATCGGGTCCGCTCTACAACGCAGGAGCGCAGATTGTAAATATTGCAGTGTGCGTCTGCACGCTTGTTGGGGGGTTTTGGGGGAACCACTGCAGGATACCTGACGTTAAAGAGGACAGGGGAAGCCTCATTAGCATCCTGAGGCTTCCCCCTCGTAGATAAGCACCCCACAGGGGCACTTATTTTCTTACAGATACACTTTAAATTTGTATTATTAAACTCTTGTACAACAAAACAATGAGGTTGATTCACAAAAGGTATTGCATGACTACTTGTTTTGTTTTTTCATTTCAACTATAAAATACATTTTCAAAAGACACACAAAAGCCACAGTCAAGTGTTTCATGGGCCACATTGATATTAGTGTTAGTCCTACCTTTATTAATTTATTTTTGTTGTTTTTTGCTTGCTGGTTGCTTAGGATTTACATAGAAGCTGAAATGCTGATAGGGCTATATTCTATTTAAGAAATACGGATAGGGCTATATTCTATTTAAGGTGATAAGTAGCTTGCACGTGCAAGTTACTTAACACCTGGCCACCACACAAGGATTACCTGCAAATCCTATTGCTGGTTTCACTCATGCTCAGATGAAAACCTGAGAAATGCTCCCATATACCGGGCAATGGGGAGCGAGGTTTTGCACTGTGGTGATGCCTCGCTCCCCCAGGAGATGTGCGTGACATCCCCTGCTGTTTTCCGCTGCTGCATCTGGGGGTCTGCAGACCCCCCAACCCCCCACCTTCACCTCGCGGTTGCAGTGGCTGCTTCCCTGCAGTTATGTCCCTGGTCACTGACAAAGTAAAGTAAATAATATGAATTTCTCCATTACAATGGAACCTGTGTCAAGGAATGTTCAGTATTGGTGTTTGTGGAAACAAGGGGTGGCTAGGGAACTGGGTATATGACTCTCCAACCCAGCTATGACTCTCCAACCCAGCTGTCGTCTGTACCAACATGTACTGGTTAGTACCTACCAAAAGCAGTTGAGGGAAGGATAACCTGTAAACCGACAACAAGATCTTGAGCACCCAAGCTAACCATGTATTACTGATGACAGATCATACAGTGTATTACAGCTTGCTGCATATGGGGTTGTGTAGCATACCAGTCAGAGTGTCCAATGTTGACTTATGTCCACAAGGGCACAACAATAGTCATAGCAGCCACAGTGACTTCCATGGAAGCCTGGATTCTTCTAATCTGTTCACTGACCTTTCATATATTGGCATTACATTAGCAAACTTCCCTGGCATCCTAAACACCAGTTTTAACTCCTATTTTAAGAATCTTACTCCCTTCCTTTTATCTTCAAAATCAAAAAGACTTAACAGCATGTGCAACATTTTGGATAAATTAAGCACCTAAATAGGTACACAAATGATTGCATTTGCTTAATAAGAGCATAGATTAACGTCCTTTGCAATACCAAATGATTCATCTAACTTTTATAGTCACTAGTAACTATTATGAGGTTTTGTTACTTCAGACCTGCATAGCAGATGTTCAGTAAACACAGACAGCAGAGCTATGCATTTATTACGTAAAATAAACCCTTTTGGCTTACATCTAAGTAGGTGAACAGAAAAATAGCCATGTGGCACCTCTCCTTTAAAATGTCCTCTGCCTGCCAACTGAGGGGCATAGCTTCAAATCTAAGGGTGGCATCATCTTCTTTTCTACTTCCAGAGCTCTCTTCACATCATTGGCGTTCACCGGGACCTTTCAGGCAAATTCCCATTCTCAGTGGGGTGCCCTATAATACCAGCAAGGATTTATGCTTATGGATTTCTTTTTTAATTTTCTTCTTTGGATATGACACTTTTGTTTTTTCCTATTACTATGCACCTTGTGCATGTTGCTGGCTCGGCAACCGATATCAAAACATTAGTATTTTTCATCTGCAGTGGAGCTGACACCATAATGTGCTCAGTTTTGGCATTTGGTATTGTACTGGGTTAAGTTTTAGCCTAGTTTTCCAAGGCTTGTTTTTACTGTAAAAAGGTAGCAATTTAGCAAAGTCTAGCCTGAGTGTGACAACAGGTAGAACACTTTATTGTCCATTGGAGAGACATTGACACAGTTACTAGGCAGAGTGTGGAGGAGGATTGCACAGCTGGCATTTGTAGCTGATACTGAATACTGGAGCTTGTAAGTGCTGCAGAAGACTAAAGCATTAGCTCTGTAAGTGAACAGTTGATTCTCTATGGGATTTTACTAGAAGAGTATAACACTATGCAGAGAAGGTGTACTTCCCTGCAACACTTTCCTGCAACTGTTTTAAAAATCTTTAAGATCTTTATGAAAGCTTTTTGTTTGTTTTTTTAAAAAAAAATTCAGTTGCAATCTTTATTATATACAGTATGCCTAAAACGAAAAAAAAAAAATTACCAACTGGTACAAAGTATTTCAAGAGGAACTGTAGTGAAAATAACATAATGAATAAAATTGCTTATTTTGTACACTATTCATGTATAGATTTAGTCAGTGTTTGCCCATTGTAAAATCTTTCCTCTCTGATTTACTTGGTGGTGCCATTTTTATTTCTGCCAGATGGTCTGTATGGAAAGTTCGTACCGAGACTTACATGTGCAAAGGGAGATACTGCTTGCTTGGCAGTTGGAAAAAGCCGTTATTTCCCACAATGCAACAAGGCTCACAGAAAGCAAACTGCCAGGACCATAGTCATGACATCACACTGTGGGAGGGGCTTCACCACAATATCAGCCACACAAACCCCCCTGATGATCTATTTGAGAAGAGGTAACGATTTCTCATGGGAAGGGGGTATCAGCTAGTGATTGGGATGAAGTGCAATTCTTGGCTAAAGTTCCCCTTTTAAAGTGGAATGAAACTGTGAAGAAACGCGGAAAAGCCGCCGCATGGACGCAGGATGAGGCGGCTGTTTCCGTGGCTGGCATAACAGAACGCAGAGAAACCGCCGTGTCGGACGCGGTGGTTTGTACGCATAGGCCTGCTTCTCTCAGTGGGGCGGGATGCGGAGGAAACGCCGCATGCTCGGACAGCGTGGCGGCGGATTCCGCATCCCATACAGCAACAACATTACAACACATGACTGGTGTGGCTGGAACTGATAGTCCACACTGGTTTAGGAGGACGCGTGCGCGCGCAGAGAGGCAGGGCCTTTGTGGCAGTCAGAGGAGGGTCAGCTGACCAGGCCGGTCAGCTGACAATTGCAGCAACTTTCATTGGTCCAGCACTTAAGGGAGGTGCTGGAGAGCACTGGTGTATATATACTGGGTGCTGGTCATTCTCTGGTTGTCTGTCGTTGCGATCACTACGTGGTAGCACTCAGGCCTTGTCTGTATCTGTGTTCTAACATAGTTTCCAAAGGTGTTGACGATCACGGACCTCACACCTTAGCGTTAGGAATATTGAACTGTATTATTTGTTATGACCTTCTGCCTGCCTGACTATTCTCCTGTACTCTGATTCTGTACCTTGCTATCTCTGATATCCTGTTGCCAAACTCTGCTCGTTCCTGGACTCTGTATTTGCCTCCTGATTCTGTACCCCGCTATTCTGATATCCTGTTGCCAAACTCTGCTTGTTCCTGGACTCTGTATTTGCCTCCTGATTCTGTACCCCGCTATTCTGATACTCCGTTGCCAAACCCTGCCTGTTTATTGGATTTCGTACCTGTCTCCTGAATCTGTACCGTATCTGTTTGTGTGTTAACGACCTGGATTGCCCGACCTCGATAACTGGCCTTACTGTTAGAGGCAGTTCCCAGACCTGTTAGTGACACCTTCTTCCTGGTGTCACTCACACTCTGTCCTTCCTACTCTCAGCCTAGCTCCTCCCCCCGGGAGAGTCTAGGCCTTCGGAAGGAACTACTACTGTGCTATTCTCAATATATTACTGTTGCACTTAACACTCACTTGCTATCTCAGGTGTCCAGAGGTTAGTAGATATATCTGATTATCGGTGATACTGCAGATCATCAATAATCGTGTATATTCTGTATTCTCGGTGATACTGCAGTTCATCGGTAATCAGACCCTCTCTGTGTTACACCGATCGTTACAGAACGACAGACCAAAATACAAATGGACGCACACTCTGACCGTCTGGGCGCACTTGCCACTTCGGTGGACACCATCAATCAAGTGCTGGGTAGTCACAAGACTATGATTGAAGCCTTGTCTGGTTCTTTAAAAACCCTCCAGACAGCAGTAGATGAGGTGCGATCCCCTCCTAGTTCTGATATACGTTTACCCGTATTTAAACACACCTGAATTCAATATATTCACAACTAAGTACCTTTTGGAGGAACCAATAGAATAAAACGTAACTTTTACTTATTTATTAGATTAAAAGGAAATCGGCGCAGACATTACTAATAGTGAAACATGTGAATCAATTGGGTTGGCGGACAAAGGTTAGTTGTCACAAGGACAGGCCTGCCAAGATCCCAATAAGAAATTATTAAACCCCTACACCCAGAAACCCTACATGTTTCGTTTCATTAATAGAAACTTCGTCAGGAGTGAACAGTAGTAAAGTGTTAGAGTGCCAAACAAAGTGCTAAAATAATAAAGACATATTAACAATCACATGATACACATATTAGAGTAGTAGCTAGTATGGCCCCCAGTTGGCTGCCAACTGGGGGCCATACTAGCTACTACTCTAATATGTGTATCATGTGATTGTGACAACTAACTGTCCTTGTGACAACTAACCTTTGTCCGCCAACCCAATTGATTCACATGTTTCACTATTAGTAATGTCTGCGCCGATTTCCTTTTAATCTAATAAATAAGTAAAAGTTACGTTTTATTCTATTGGTTCCTCCAAAAGGTACTTAGTTGTGAATACGTTTACCCGTACCTGAGAAATTTTCTGGTCACAGATCTGACTTCCGAAATTTCAGAAGTAGAGTGTTATCTTATTTTGAGTTGAGACCCCGAACTTCTGGAACAATGGCCCAAAGGGTCACATTTATTAAGACGTTGTTATCTGGTGATTCTCAAACGTAGGCGTACAGTTTGCCCACTGGAGACTTAGCCCTCACGTCAGTGTACGAATTTTTTAAAGCTATGGCAGTAATTTACGACGACCCAGACCTTGCTGCGACTTCTGAGCGGAAGCTCAAGCTTTTGCGTCAAGGCAAGGGTCCGGTCGAGGATTACGCAGCAGAATTTAGGAGGTGGGCAGTTTCAGCCACGTGGGGCACTTATGCCCTCTTAGATTGCTTTTTATCGGGACTGTCGGATGAGGTCTCCAATCTCATGCTAAGTCTGCCTGAACCTAAAACAGTCGATGAGGCCATTTCAGCGCCATTCGAGTCGACCGCAGGCTGCGCTATCAGAGACAGACCCGGGGTAGTAGTCAGGTAAAGATGGTGTCCTACGTTGCGCCTCCAGTAACTCCACCTCCTCCTGTCTCTCCTCCACCCGAACCTATGCAAAACTATCTCAAGTGCAGCGAAGACGTAGGATGTCTGAGCAGCTGTGCCTTTACTGCGCAGAGGGGGGTCATAGAGTACGTAATTGTCGGGAAACGCTACCGCCTAGGAGTTGTAGGGGGTAACACCCTAGGCGCGCGTCTCTTACCCCTAGAAGATAAACGGTTACTTCTTCCTTGTACTGTTACATGGGAAGATAAAACCGAGGTTTCCGAGACCTTTGTTGATTCCGGCTCTGCAGCTAATTTTATGGATTTCGAATTTGCAAAGAAATTGGGTATTCCGCTCACCCTGGTAAAACCACCCATTCAGGTTACGGCAGTAGATGATTCCCCCCTGCAAAGTAATCATCCGCTGTCTCAGACACCAGAGGTGAAAGTCACTATAGGGGTACTGCATACAGAGAAACTGCAGTTTTTTGTGTTACACATGACCACCTCCACAGTCATCCTTGGCATGCCATGGTTGCACCGTCACTCTCCACAGATCGATTGGACCACTGGGCAGTTAACCAGCTGGTCACCTCATTGTTTCCAGCAGTGTTTAGGGTGGGTGACATTAGGCCAGACCAGGATTCATTTAGAGGGGGTTCCAGTACAATATTCCGAGTATACTGATGTGTTCTGTCCCAAAGCTGCTGACAAGTTACCACCACATCGCCCGTTTGATTGCCCCATTGATCTTCAATCTGGTTGAATGACCCCAAGGGGTCATCTTTACAATTTGTCCGGGCCAGAGAAAGTGGCCATGTAACAGTACATTTGTGAGAATTTAGCCAAGGGGTTCATTCGACCTTCCCGGTCGCCCGCTGGCGCAGGGTTCTTTTTTGTCAAAAAGAAAGACGGAGGTCTGCGGCCATGCATAGATTGCCGGGGCCTGAATAAAATCACGGTAAAGAATCGCTACCCCTTGCCCCTGATAGATGACCTGTTTACACAAGTTACCAACGCTAAAGTCTTTTCAAAATTAGATTTACGGGGTGCATACAACCTGGTGCGGATCAGAAAGGGCGATGAATGGAAGACGGCCTTTAACACGCCCGACGGGCACTACGAGTATTTGGTGATGCCCTTCGGGCTGTGTAACGCCCCAGCCGTCTACCAAGAACTAATTAATGAGGTATTCAGAGAGGTGTTGGGCAAATTCGTGTTAGTATACCTGGATGATTTTTTCCAACAACCTCCCTGAGCACAGGACACACGTCCGAATTGTATTGGACAAACTGAGGCAGAACATGCTTTACGCTAAATTGGAGAAATGCATCTTCGAGGTAACATCTGTCACCTTTTTGGGGTACATAATTTCCACCTCGGGCCTGTCGATGGACCCTGCCAAGGTCTCTGCTGTGCTGGATTGGCCTCAACCTGTGGGGTTGAAATCTCTTCAGAGATTTTTGGGTTTTGCCAATTACTATAGAAGGTTCATAAAGGGGTACTCTACTGTCATTGCACCCCTCACTAGTCTCACTAAAAAAGGGGCAGATACTTCCCACTGGTCTCCAGAAGCTTTGCAAGCGTTCTCCAAGTTAAAAGACTTGTTTTGCTCTGCACCCATCCTAAGACACGTCGACACTTCTTACCCCTTTATTGTTGAGGTGGACGCCTCGGAGGTCGGGGTAGGGGCTGTGTTGTCGCAGCGATCAGGGTTGCAGGGTAGATTACACCCATGCGCCTATTTTTCTCGTAGGTTCTTTCCGGCAGAGAGAAACTACGACATAGGCAACAGGGAGCTCCTGGCCATCAAGTTAGCCTTTGAGGAATGGCGTCATTGGTTGGAAGGAGCAGAACATACAATCACAGTTTTCACTGATCACAAAAATTTGGAATACATCGAGGGAGCTAAAAGATTAAGCCCCCGTCAGGCTCGATGGTCTTTGTTTTTCTCGAGGTTTAGATTTATAATTACGTACACTGCGGGTAGCAAGAACATTAAGGCATATGCCCTGTCCAGATGTTTTGAGCCAGAGACAGCACAGCCCTCTACCCCAGAGACCATTGTTCCGCAGAAACTGATCCTAGCAACAACTGAGACATGGAAAGACTGGACGGAGACCTTAGGGCCCTTTCAACAGGACGCCCCGGAGGGGAAGCCTGAAGGGGTTATGTTTGTGCCATTGCCATTCCGTCTGCAGATTTTACAAATGTTCTATTCACACAAAAATGCGGGACACCCTGGGGCCTCCAGAACACAGGATCTGGCCGATTTATTCATCATCCATGTTTTACGTTTGCATGGCATTCCGGAAAACATTGTGTCAGATCGGGGAGTCCAATTTGTTTCGAGATTCTGGAGGGCATTCTGTCACCAAATGGGCATGGAACTGTCATTTTCGTCGAGCTACCACCCACAGACCAATGGTCAGACTGAGAGGGTCAACCAATCGTTAGAACAATTTTTGAGGTGTTACGTTGCAGAGGCGCAAAACGATTGGGTCAGGTTTTTGCCCTTCGCAGAATTTGCGCACAATAATTTGAAAAGTTCTTCCACGAAATTCTGTCCATTTCAGATAGTTACTGGGAAGCTGCCCAAATTTTCCCCATTGCCAATCGCTTCCACTGCGTTCCCAGCTCTGGAGGCCTGGCAAAACTCATTTAAGGACGTATGGAGGATCGTGGAGAATAATTTGGGAAAGGCGTTTCAAAGTCAGAAAGGTCAAGCTGATAAAAAACGTTCATTAGAGTGGAAATTTCAACCAGGAGACTTAGTCTGGGTGTCCACACGTCACTTGACCTTGAAACAGCCTTCAGCCAAGTTGGGGCCCAGGTTTGTGGGTCCATTTCCAGTAACTAGAAAGATCAACAATGTT
Source organism: Hyperolius riggenbachi (assembly GCF_040937935.1). Taxonomy (NCBI): domain Eukaryota; kingdom Metazoa; phylum Chordata; class Amphibia; order Anura; family Hyperoliidae; genus Hyperolius; species Hyperolius riggenbachi. The sequence goes on from NC_090649.1 coordinate 141,367,794, forward strand.
ACTTATGCCATTGATCTTCCTGCCAGTATGCGTGGCGTAAGATCCTTTCACGTGTCTCTGCTTAAGCCAGCAGTCCATGTGGGTCCCACTCCTCCTCCTCCTGTGATGATAGATGACCAACCTGAGTACGAGGTAGCGAAGATTTTAGACTCACGCATAGTTCAGAACTCAGTACAATATCTGGTTCATTGGAAAGGGTATGGTATTGAGGAGAGATCATGGGTACCTGAATGTCGCATGCATGCTAACAAACTGAAAAGGGAATTCCACGCTTTACATCCTGAGAAGCCTGGAAGGAGCTGTCCGGAGTCCACTCCTCAGGGGGGGGGGGTACTGTGAAGAAACGCGGAAAAGCCGCCGCATGGACGCAGGATGAGGCGGCTGTTTCCGCGGCTGGCATTGTGGAACGCGGAGAAACCGCCGCGTCTGACGCGGCGGTTTGCGTGCACAGGCCTGCTACTGACAGTCTGACCAGGCGCTGATTCTGTACCCCGCTATTCTGATATCCTGTTGCCAAACTCTGCTCATTCCTGGACTCTGTATTTGCCTCCTGATTCTGTACCCCGCTATTCTGATACTCCGTTGCCAAACCCTGCCTGTTTATTGGATTTCGTACCTGTCTCCTGAATCTGTACCATATCTGTTTGTGTGTTAACGACCTGGATTGCCCGACCTCAAGAACTGGCCTTACTGTTAGAGGCAGTTCCCAGACCTGTTAGTGACACCTTCTTCCTGGTGTCACTCACACTCTGTCCTTCCTACTCTCAGCCTAGCTCCTCCCCCCGGGAGAGTCTAGGCCTTCGAAAGGAACTACTACTGTGCTATTCTCAATATATTACTGTTGCACTTAACACTCACTTGCTATCTCAGGTGTCCAGAGGTTAGTAGATATATCTGATTATCGGTGATACTGCAGATCATCAATAATCGGGTATATTCTGTATTCTCGGTGATACTGCAGTTCACCAGTAATCAGACCCTCTCTGTGTTACACCGATCGTTACAGAAACCCAGCATTAATTCTTCTTTGCTCTAATAGATTATTTACAGCATATTAAATACAACCAGCATTTTTTTTTTTACTGGAACAGCATTCAAAGGGTTAAACACAGGCCTTAGAAGCTCCCCTGCTGGGAAAGCTGGAGGAATCTGAACTAGAGATAATGGGCCATATGCAATTCCCTTTTTCACCTGATTTTTTTCCTAGGAGATAATTTGTAATCTTCAATTTAAAATAACTTTCCAGCACTTTTCAACTTAAAGCGGACCCAAACCAAAAATGTTTTTAATTCAAAATATTTAGTTGCACCACTCCGACACAGATATATAAACACTCCTTCAGGCCTATGAGCACTTCAGTGCATGCTTTTCCTCTTTACATAAATAGGATTATACAGATGGCAGCCATTAGCAATTCCTCCATTGCCAGACACCACCTACTCCAGCATTTTGCCGGATTCTGTCCTGGCAATATGAAAGGAAGGGAGGGGTTCCTCCAATAAATGTAAAATATTTTATATGTGTCATCATGCAGCTGAAAAAAGGCTGCTATTTATTATTATAATTTAGAAAATAAATGTTATTTCTGAAATCTTGTATTTTTAATTTGGGTCCACTTTAAAAAGTACCAAATAGTAGGTGAGAAAGTACTATTAAAATAATTTTGAGTATTTTCTTGCTTGCGGCTTAAAAGAAATTTTATTGGCAAGTTTAACCATTTAAGGACCAGCGGTCTCTGGGCACTTAAAGACCAGAGACCGCTGGTCCAATCCCGACGAAATCCCGACGATTTGCCGCACATACCCGCCGCAACCGCCGTCATCGCCGCTCGCCGAGACCCTCAGGACATAGACTCTACCGTCTCTATGACGGCAGAGTCATGTGAGCCGGTCAGGAGCTGCTTTCATTGGCTCCTGACCCTGTTTTTCAATGTAAGCCAATGGGAACAGCTTACATTGAAAGACAGGGTCAGGAGCCAATGAAATCGGCTCCTGACCGGCTCACATGACTCTGCCGTCATAGAGACAGGCAGAGACTGTGAGATGCGGCGAGAATCGTCGGGTTTGAGCGGCGCGATCGGCGGGTAGCGGCGGAAACGGCGGATGCGCGCTGCGGACAGTGATTGAGATCTACGCCCTGCCAGCCAGGAGCCCACCAAAACAGGGCGTAGATCTCAATCACTGCGGTCCTAAAATGGTTAAAATGATCACCTAGGAGAAGAATCATGCGAAAAAGTGAATTGCATATGGGCCAATGTTATTTTGTGTTTAATTGTATCAAGTGACGTGAGAAATGTAAACAAACCATTTTTTGACACTGCAGACTCTCCTGAAGACAGTGAGACAATCAGAAAGCATTTTCTGCTTACGTTAGAAGATGAATAAAGCAGTTATGAATAAAATGCAAAGTCAGCTCTTAGAGCAAAAAGAGTGTACTTTGGGAACGTATAATGAATAACAATAGTTATGCACAAAAGCAAATATTATAACCGTAAGGCATATATAAAGTAGGAAAACATGTTTTTATTGAATATTATGTCAGGGTTTTATACAGGGGTCTAGTCCTGGGAAAAAAGGTGGGTGGACTCTACCCCGACACTAAAAATGGGCGTGGCCATGCAGCAGAATGTGGGCGTGGTCATGGGCGTGGTCATGGGTGGGCCATAGTCCTGGAAAAAGTAGTGAGTGGGCTCACCCCAGCCACGGATGCCACCCCCCATACTCCCCACCCCCCCAAAAAAGGATATATACAGTGGGATTCGAAAATTTGGCCAACCTTGTTAATTGTCAGGATTTTATTGTACAAATCATTGGTTGATAGATACGATAAAAAATGTCAGTTAGATATAAACCTTGAAAGCTTTAAACTTTAGGAGACACACAAAGCGTGATATCTGAGAAGTGAAATTAAGTTTATTGGATTTACAGAAAGCGTGGAGTAATTGTTTAAACTAAATTAGGCAGGTGCATAAATTTGGACACTGATGTCATTTTACTCATTCCAAAACCTTTACAAGTATTATTGGAACTCAAATTGGCTTGGTAAGCTCAGTCACCCCTGCCTACACACCCAGGTAAATCCAAATATGAGAAAGAGTATTTAAGGGGGTCAATTATAAGTTTCCCTCCTCTTTGAATTTTCACTGAAGAGTAGCAACATGGGGGTCTAAAAAAAACTATATTTTACAATATATCTGGAGACAGCAGGTCACTTTTTACACAATATATCTGGAGACAGCAGGTCACTTTTTAGACAATATTTCTGGAGAAATTAGGTCACTTTTTAGACAATATATCTGGAGAAAGCAGGTCACTTTTTAGACAATATATCTGGAGACAGCAGGTGACTTTTTAGACAATATTTGTGGAGAAATTAGGTCACTTTTTTTACAATATATCTGGAGACAGCTGGTCACTTTTTAGACAATATTTCTGGAGAAATCAGGTAACTTTTTTAGACAATATATCTGGTGACAGGTCACAGGTGGTCACTTTTTAGACAAAAATATCTGGAGAAAGCAGGAGGTCAATAATATTATCAGGCAATATATTACACTGACACTGGTCTGACTGGTGGGTGGTAATGGTATTATATCTGGCTGGACTGGCACTGGCAGGCAGAGTTAAATTAAGTCTCCTGAGTCCTGTCTGTACTAGCAGGCCTGGCCTGCAAGAGCAAGGTGGTGCACAGTGCACACACACTGTCTGTGACAGTGCTGCAGTCAGTCAGTCCGGGTGGGCTAAGAGAAGACTCTCTGGAGTGGACTGGGTGACGGTCACTCTCAGACTCAGAGTGACTCGTCTCAGGGAGCAAATAGGGCAGGCTAGCTAGCCTAGTAGGTAATGGAGAACTCGCACTCGCAGTCGCACTAGAGCTCAGCTCAGGAGCAGCAGACTGTCTCTCTGTCTGTCTGCTCTGCCTGTGTGGCTAAAATGGCGCTGGGGGCTGCTGGGCTGGGCTGGGCTTAGCCTGGCTGGGCTGGCTGGGAGGTAAAGACGTCACGCCGCATCACGTGAGCGGCCGTCATTACGCTCCGGCTCCAGCCCCACCCACTAGAGGAGGGGAGAAGCCGGGAAAGAAATGCCCAGCGCGCCGAGCGGTCATGTGACTAAGCTGTCACATGACCGCAGCGCCTGCGATCACGCGAGCTCAGCTGCCGCTCCGGCTCCGCCTACTAGAGGAGGGGAGAAGCCGGGAGAGAAGTGCCCAGCGCGCCGAGCGGTCACATGACCGCTGCCGCTTGTCATGCGCAGTCTAGCCCAGCCGCCAACCAGGAAATGGGGACAGGGTGGACGGCGTTCACGTTGAAGAAAAGGTTTGTGAACGTCGTCCACCCGCGTTCACGCCCCACTCGACCACTGGTTTTATACCACTTTAAGCCCTAGTTCATACTCATGGTTTATAATTGCATTTTACATAAATGCTATTGCAAAAATTTATTCAAAGAAAACATTTTGAAAAATGATGTGGAGTCATATATAGTAGAATGCAGTAAACGATTCAGGGTACACACTTTTATGGTAATTTTCCTCTTTTTAGCATCAGAAACACTTATTATATCTATATATTGCTGTATATTAGTATGCAAGCCCACTCTGCTACTAATGCTTAGCCTAGGCTGTTTAGTTATGTAGAATTCTCTCAAAGCATTCTGGGAGAGCAGGAACATTTTCTACTGGCTTTAGAACTCTCAGTAAACAGACATTCCACAGAGAGCACTTGACAGGACTTAAGATGTTGCAACCTGTGATACATTTCAGAATGTAAATCGAGGTAATACAAGATTTTACAATGGGCCAACACTAACTAAAGAATTCATAAATGAATATTGTAAAAAAATAAGTATTTTTTTATTATGTTATTTTCACTGCAGTTCCTCTCTATGCTTTTACTTCCACAGCAGGTCACAGGTGGCCCTGCTGCTAACCACCAGTAGCGGGCAGCCAACTTCTTTGCATTACCCACTTCTCTCCATCATATATTCTCATCAAAACAAAACTAAAACAAAAAAATAATTTATCAAGTAACCATGGTGATTAGTGTATATTATAAAAATTACCTTTGGAGCCAAGCTATTCAGATTCAACAACCCATTGTGCAGCTTTGCTTGTCTGCATTTGTACTCCGGTCTGCACAGGTTTTAGAACTCTAGGCCCATATGCAATTACATTTTTTTCCCCAGTTTCCTTCTAGGTGATATTTTCAAAATTGTCTATAAAATGTTTGTTTTTTTTAAATAGCAAGTAAGATAATAGTCAAAATAATTTTGATATTACTTGTTTACCTTCTTTTTTGTACATTTTCATTTGCAAAGTGCTAAAGAGTTAATTTGAAAAGAGGTTGAAAAATTATCTCCTAGAAAAAAACTCAGGTGAAAAGGGGGATTGCATATGGACCCTAGTGCCTTTTCTCTTTCCTGTTAGCAGACTGATATCTTACAGTTGCTCACTACTACTTCCTGTGAACTACCAATCCCACCTTCATATTTCTGCTGTAATGTAGGAGGCTAAAATGCAGTAAAATCCAAGAGTACGGGAATCAGGCAGTTTTGGCCCATGAAGCAGGCATTCTGTATAATTTCTTGTGTCTATGATTTTGTTCACTCATCATCCTGATTGTTATTCCATTTTGTCATAAAATCATGCATTGCTTACTGATGGAAAGCCTGGGCAAGATTTACGAACTCATTTATTTTATTTTCACCTATCCAAACTGCACTTGGCCAGTGACAGACAGACATTATAAAATGATTCATTCAAAAATAATTGGTTTGAGTAACTCTAAAAGCGTGTGCACACATCAAGTGATGATCCTAATCAACAAATTACTATTTCACTAAATTTCACTTAAATTTGCGCAATTACGCTTATACGTTATTACGATTTTTAAATGTAATTGATTTTGTGTAGTCATTCGTAATTTTATACAATTTCATGAAATTTTGCGTAATTTCTTGCCGACTTTAGCAGTGAATAGCAAAGCCCCCTTACATGCTATTGACACCAAAATTGCTATATATGTTAAAAAGAATTGAGGGTACAAGTCAAAAACAAGAATTTTGCAAAAAGACTTTGTAGTTTTTGAGAAACTCGATTTAAAAAATGCAGGTAAAAATTGGTTTTTAAACTTAGAAAAATGACAGTTTAAAAAAACGTTTTTCTTTGCATTTTTAAAATCATTTCTTTAAAAACTACAAGGCCTTTTTGAAAAATTATTTTTTGACTTATACCCACTATTCTGCATGCATATGTAGCAATTTTGGTAGCAATAGCATGCATAAGAGCTTTGCTATTACCTCTAAAGTCGGCAAAAAAATTATGCGAAATTTCGTGAAAATTGCGCAAAAAATTACGTGAAATTTTGAAATACTACTATTACATACATAATCAATTAGGATTTTCTCTGAAATTTCGCATTACGATTACAATGCGTAGTTGCGAATTTCAATGCCACCACTGCACACATCCAATCTTGATTGGCCAAGGGCCAATTTTACCTCTTCGTGTAGTAAAGGTTGTCATACATCTAGTGGTGATGGGCAGATTCAACCAAGAGGCAAATCTCTCTGATCGAATCTGATTAGAGAGAGATCCGTTGGCTGTCCATGCACCACAGTTCCTGATGGATTTCAGCATCCGCTGCCACCCCCCCTAGTGTATAAACGCGCCTTCCCTTTGTGCATTTATATATTACCTGTCCTATGTTGCCCACCTCATGGTGCCCATACGTCTTCCGCTTCCTGCTCCTCCATTTGCACCTCACACGCCAGCTGGCGTTTAGCACCAGGCGCATGTGATGTCACACACGCACCACAGGCTGTATGCCGGGGTCACATTTATACACTAGGGCAGGGGTGTCAAACTCAAATACAAAGTGGGCCAAAATTGAACACTGGGATGAAGTCATAGGCCTCAATGTATAGTGTTCTCCTCCCTTATAAACTTCCCCGGTGTCTATTGGTTCCTCCCACCCCTATAGAGTTCCCTGGTGTCTAGTGGCCTCACTCCCTCCCCAATACAGTTCCCTGGTGTCTAGTGGCCATTCTCCCTCCCCTATACAGTTCCCTGGTGTCTAATGCCTCCACCCTCACCTACGCAGTGTCTAGTAGTCTTCCCTCCCCTATTCAGTTTCCTGGTGTTTCTGGTGTTCAGTGGTCCTCACTTCCTCCCATACAGTTCCCTGTTGTTTAGTGGTCCTCCCTCCCCTATACAGTTGCCTGGTGTCTAGTGCTTTCACCCTCCCTCTCCCATGTAGCTTCCCTGGTGGTCTATAGAGGGCCAAACATGATGCAACGTGGGGAAACCACTTGGGGGCCAAATTGGATAGCTCTGAGGGCCAAATTGACATGTATGCTCTAAAAGGAAACAAACTCCTGTCTGAGAGTGAAGAAGTTAAAATCCCAGACTTGCAGATTACAGACACACTCAATTTGTTAATCAGTAGCAAATTCCTCTTCATTGCCATCCTGCACTGTCTGATGTTATTAATTGCCATTTATATCACAGCTTGCCCTTTTTCATTAGCGAGAAAGCCCCTTTAGAAGTATGTTCTCGTTTATGCTAAGTCATTTTGTTCATCTACAATACCAATTATTCTTTTACCCCCTGCAATCCATACATTAGAAAAACAAGCTATCAATACTGATAACTTAATCTCCCGCTTTCTCAAGCATTGTCATGATGGGTTTAATCTCCTTCTTTTATCTTATAGTGATATATAGTGAAGTATAATATTGATTAATAAGAAGAGATAGCAACAGGATATCAATGGGGAAGTGTGTTCATCTTTCAATCTTTTAATCAAGAAATCACATTTGCATTTCCTTAACCTATATTAAAAAAAGTGTAATGAAATAATTATTTTTTATGATTAGTACAAATTAATGAGTATGGAAGTTTAGGACTATACATTTAATACAACAGGGAAATATTTATTAACCACTGCGGTTGGTGCGCTTTCGGTTTTCATTCAGGTTTAAAGTAGGTTAGGATGGCATAAAAAAGCAATAAGGAATAAAGGTATCCTAGCATGAAATCTGATAGATACTACTGGAATAAAATCGCTGAATAAAAGCCACCGCCTTCTGTGATATTTTCATTTTAATGTTCTGGTAATATATTCTAAGTCAGGAAAATGACTGATGATTTCACTGATCCCACTGTTCTGTTTTTAACCACTTGAGGACCTAGGGCTTTCTACCCCTTAAGGACCGGCCACTTTTTTTCCATTCAGACCACTGCAGCTTTCACGGTTTATTGCTCGCTCATACAACCTACCACCTAAATGAATTTTGGCTCCTTTTCTTGTCACTAATAAAGCTTTCTTTTGGTGCTATTTGATTGCTCCTGCGATTTTTACTTTTTATTATATTCAGCAAAAAAGACATGAATTTTGGCAAAAAAATGATTTTTTTAACTTTCTGTGCTGACAGTTTTCAAATAAAGTAAAATTTCTGTATACATGCAGCGCGAAAAATGTGGACAAACATGTTTTTGATAAAAAAAAAAACCCATTCAGTGTTTATTTATTGGTTTGGGTAAAAGTTATAGCGTTTACAAACTATGGTGCAAAAAGTGAATTTTCCCATTTTCAAGCATCTCTGACTTTTCTGACCCTCTGTCATGTTTCATGAGGGGCTAGAATTCCAGGATAGTATAAATACCCCCCAAATGACCCCATTTTGGAAAGAAGACATCCCAAAGTATTCACTGAGAGGCATAGTGAGTTCATAGAAGATATTATTTTTTGTCACAAGTAAGCGGAAAATGACACTTTGTGAAAAAAAAAAAAAAAAAAAAAAGTTTCCATTTATTCTAACTTGCGACAAAAAAAAATGAAATCTGCCACGGACTCACCATGCCCCTCTCTGAATACCTTGAAGGGTCTACTTTCCAAAATGGGGTCATTTGTGGGGTGTGTTTACTGTCCTGACATTTTGGGGGGTGCTAAATTGTAAGCACCCCTGTAAAGCCTAAAGGTGCTCATTGGACTTTGGACCCCTTAGTGCAGTTAGGCTGCAAAAAAGTGCCACACATGTGGTATTGCCGTACTCAGGAGAAGTAGTATAATGTGTTTTGGGGTGTATTTTTACACATACCCATGCTGGGTGGGAGAAATATCTCTGTAAATGACAATTTGTTAAATTTTTTTTACACACAATTGTCCATTTACAGAGATCTTTCTCCCACTCAGCATGGGTATGTGTAAAAATACACCACAAAACACATTATACTACTTCTCCTGAGTACGGCGATACCACATGTGTGGCACTTTTTTGCACCCTAACTGCGCTAAAGGGCCCAAAGTCCAATGAGTACCTTTAGAATTTCACAGGTCATTTTGAGAAATTTCGTTTCAAGACTACTCCTCACGGTTTAGGGCCCCTAAAATGCCAGGGCAGTATAGGAACCCCACAAATGATTCCATTTTAGAAAGAAGACACCCCAAGGTATTCCGTTAGGAGTATGGTGAGTTCATAGAAGATTTTATTTTTTGTCAAAAGTTAGCGGAAAATGACACTTTGTGAAAAAACACAATTAAAATCAATTTCCGCTAACTTTTGACAAAAAATAAAATCTTCTATGAACTCACCATACTCCTAACGGAATACCTTGGGGTGTCTTCTTTCTAAAATGGGGTCATTTGTGGGGTTCCTATACTGCCCTGGCATTTTAGGGGCCCTAAACCGTGAGGAGTAGTCTTGAAACGAAATTTCTCAAAATGACCTGTGAAATTCTAAAGGTACTCATTGGACTTTGGGCCCTTTAGCGCAGTTAGGGTGCAAAAAAGTGCCACACATGTGGTATCGCCATACTCGGGAGAAGTAGTACAATGTGTTTTGGGGTGTATTTTTACACATACCCATGCTGGGTGGGAGAAATACCTCTGTAAATGGACAATTGTGTGTAAAAAAATCAAAAGATTGTAATTTACAGAGGTATTTCTCCCACCCAGCATGGGTATGTGTAAAAATACACCACAAAACACATTATACTACTTCTCCCGAGTACGGCGATACCACATGTGTGGCACTTTTTTGCACCCTAACTGCACTAAGGGGCCCAAAGTCCAATGAGTACCTTTAGGATTTCACAGGTCATTTTTGTTTCAAGACTACTCCTCACGGTTTAGGGCCCCTAAAATGCCAGGGCAGTATAGGAACCCCACAAGTGACCCCATTTTAGAAAGAAGACACCCCAAGGTATTCCGTTAGGTGTATGGCGAGTTCATAGAAGATTTTATTTTTTGTCCCAAGTTAGTGAAAAATGACACTTTGTGAAAAAAAAACAATAAAAATTAATTTCCGCTAACTTTTGACAAAAAATAAAATCTTCTATGAACTCGTCATACACCTAACAGAATACCTTGGGGTGTCTTTTTTTCTAAAATGGGGTCACTTGTGGGGTTCCTATACCGCCCTGGCATTTTACAGGCCCAAAACCGTGAGTAGTCTGGAAACCAAATGTCTCAAAATGACTGTTCAGGGGTATAAGCATCTGCAAATTTTGATGACAGGTGGTCTATGAGGGGGCGAATTTTGTGGAACCGGTCATAAGCAGGGTGGCCTTTTAGATGACAGGTTGTATTGGGCCTGATCTGATGGATAGGAGTGCTAGGGGGGTGACAGGAGGTGATTGATGGGTGTCTCAGGGGATGGTTAGAGGGGAAAATAGATGCAATCAATGCACTGGGGAGGTGATCGGAAGGGGGTCTGAGGGGGATCTGAGGGATTGGCCGAGTGATCAGGAGCCCACACGGGGCAAATTGGGGCCTGATCTGATGGGTAGGTGTGCTAGGGGGTGACAGGAGGTGATTGATGGGTGTCTCAAGGTGTGATTAGAGGGGGGAATAGATGCAAGCAATGCACTGGCGAGGTGATCAGGGCTGGGGTCTGAGAGCATTCTGAGGGTGTGGGCGGGTGATTGAGTGCCCTAGGGGCAGATAGGGGTCTAATCTGATAGGTAGCAGTGACAGGGGATGATTGATGGGTAATTAGTGGGTGTTTAGGGTAGAGAATAGATGGAAACACTGCGCTTGGGTGGTGATCTGATGTCGGATCTGCGGGCGATCTATTGGTGTGGGTGGGTGATCAGTTTGCCCGCAAGGGGCAGGTTAGGGGCTGATTGATGGGTGGCAGTGACAGCGGGTGATTGATGGGTGGCAGTGACAGGGGGTGATTGATGGGTGGCAGTGACAGGGGGTGATTGATGGGTGATTGATAGGTGATTGACAGGTAATCAGTGGGTTATTACAGGGGAGAACAGATGTAAATATTGCACTGGCGAATTGATAAGGGGGGGTCTGAGGGAAATCTGAGCGTGTAGGCGGGCGATTGGGTGCCCGCAAGGGGCAGATTAGGGTCTGATCTGATGGGTAACAGTGACAGGTGGTGATAGGTGGTGATAGGGGGTGATTGATGGGTAATTAGTGGGTGTTTAGAGGAGAGAATAGATGTAAACGCTGCGCTTGGGTGGTGATCTGATGTCGGATCTGCGGGCGATCTATTGGTGTGGGTGGGTGATCAGATTGCCCGCAAGGGGCAGGTTAGGGGCTGATTGTTGGGTGATAGGTGATTGGCAGGTGATTGACAGGTGATCAGTGGGTTATTACAGGGAAGGACAGATGTAATTAATGCACTGGCGAATTGATAAGGGGGGGGGGTCTGGGGGCAATCTGAGCCTGTGGGCGGGTGATTGGGTGCCCGCAAGGGGCAGATTAGGGTCTGATCTGATAGGTAACAGTGACAGGTGGTGATAGGGGGTGATTGATGGGTGATTGATGGGTAATTAGTGGGTGTTTAGAGAAGATAACAGATGTAAACAATACATTTGGGAGGTAATCTGACGGCGGGTTTGCGGGCGATCTAATTATACACTTTGTATGCGGCGATCGCGGGGTTAACATCCCGCCGGCGCTTCCGTATAGCCGGCGGGATGTTGCGGCGGGTGAGCGGCGCCAGGCGGAGGCGGAGGATCGCGTCACTGATGACGCGAACGCTCCGCCCATGCCCCTACAAGGACCGCCGCCAATTGTCAATACGGCGGTCCTTGCGGGGTGCACTTCCTGGCCGCCAATTGTACATACAGCGGTCGGGAAGTGGTTAAGGCAAGCAATGTGGAGCCAATAACAATAGTACAGACAGTTCCAGCTTAAAGGTACCTACCATTTCCATGTATTTCTGGGCCGAAATTGGTCGCATGTATCCAGGGGCATAACTACATATTCTGAGGCCCCCCAGCAACACTGTCCCTCAATGTTCACACCCTTTCCTTTGCCTCCCCGTGGTGACTCTGGCAGCCTGGGGGCCCGTCTTGCTAAGGACATAAGACAAGTGTGGCCATCATAATTTTCACCCCCATAACAAGTGCAGCAGCAAAAACACCAGATCTAAAGGATGAACTCCTTTAAAGGAGGGAGTGAAGTAGCAGTTGATGCCCACTAACAGCCCTAGGCCACCCCTGTGGTTGCAGAGGCTGTTCCTCTGTAGTTATGCCCCTGCATGTATCGATCAGATATGCTGCAAGATGTCGGGCCACTGTGGTCGATCGGGTGCGCGGCGGTAGCTGGGAGCGATATTGGGAAAGCAACGAAACCCCTGGTGTTTTTGCCCCTTAGATTGAGTTTAGGAACAAATGTTCCTATTCCCCAATCACACTACGGGGGGGGGGGGGGGGCATGCGCCTGCGACAGGAGAAAACAGACATGGATGAGCATCTACACCCCTGGCCTGGGAGGTCAAGTTAGATTTTCAAGGATGTAAATTCACGTCCCAGGGTAGGGCAACCAGATATTGGTGATGAACTGCTGTGCATTATGTGGGTTTCCGAATAAGGAAACCCAAATTCAAACAGCAACACTTCTGCCATGCCATGCAACTGGTATGGTTTATTGTTTGGTATTGACAGCAGCCTCCATATTTCTCTCACCTCAGTTTCCTTTTAATTAACAGCTTTGTGAAATGGGAACTTTGACCTCCATCACACGGATAGAAATATGAGTGTGAGAATACAGAAGGGTAGAAAGTTGAGATCTGCGATTTACCATTTCTGAAATCATGCAGATGTGTGACTGTGAAGTGGGAAGATGTCACTGCTTCCACGTTTCTTTCCACTTAAAGATAAGTGTAAAAGTTACATGCATATGGTGCTATTTATAGAAATGTCAGGGGAATGATTACCTCTTACTGCGTTACATAAACTCATCAGCCAATGACTATTTAGACTATTAGATGAGAGCAAAATGTATTCCAATTATCAATAGCACATTTCAGCAATAAATATCAAAATCATACATTTTCCTTCTCGAGGAAAGCTTATTCAAAACATATTTTAAAGACATGGAGGTCTTTTCCCAAAATTGTGTTAAACACTAACCTGTGTAGGCAGCAAACATTTACTTTACTGGGATTTGTGCAAATGATGTGATCCATTACATAATTAGCGTAAATATGCAACAACTACGTTGCTTATGTAACAAGCAATATGGATGTTGAATATATAATACAAGTTTTAAAGGCACTATAGCGAAAAAAATTTAAAAATTTAAAATATGTGCTTATATATACAAGACAAGACAAATAACATTTATATCGTGCTTTTCTCCTGGCGGACTCAAAGCGCCAGAGCTGCAGCCACTAGGACGCGCTCTATAGGCAGTAGCAGTGTTAGGGAGACTTGCCTAATGCTGCATACACACTGGAGATAAAAGTCTTTGGAAAAGGCAAGATCACAGACCAATTTTACCCCATTCCATGTAGTATGAGAGCCATACTCTACACAGTCTATTCTATGGAGCTGCACTCCCCATCAGATAAAATCTTTGCAAGATGCTGCACACAAAGTTGCCCGTACACATTCAAAAGATTATTATCTACAAAAGATCTCTTCCTGCAATAGATCCATTCCTGCAAAATGCATTCATAGTCTATGAGATCTGCAGATCATCATACACACCTTGTTTAACAGGCAATCATCTGCAGATCAGATCCACCAGGATGGATTTTCAGATCTGCAGATGATTGCCAGATATGCAGATGAAGTCTGTTAAACAAGGTGTGTATGAGGATCTGCAGATCTCATAGACTATGAATGCATTTTGCAGGAATGGATTTATTGCAGGAAGAGATCTTTTGCAGATAATGATCTTTTGAATGTGTACGGGCAACTTTGTGTACAGCATCTTGCAAAGATTTCTGTCTGATGGGGAGTGCAGCTCCATAGAATAGACTGTGTAGGTATGGCTCTCATACTACATGGAATGGGGTAAAATTGGTCTGTGATCTTGCCTTTTCCAAAGACTTTTATCTCCAGTGTGTATGCAGCATAAGGTTACTTATAGTAGGTAGTAGAAATCTGACAGAAGCGACAGGTTTTGAACTAGTCCAACTCTTCATGGGGGGGATTCTCAGGTATTTATTTTCAAAAGCACTTAGGGCCCATTCACACTTGCAAAACGGTAGTACTTTTGCTAGCATTTTGCTCTGGCGATTTTTGTCGATTAACGCGTAAAAAATCACCATTCACACTTGTCGATTTTTTCGCGATCGCGTTTAGCGCTTCTATAGCACTAAACGCAAATGCAGAGAAATCGCCTGAAAATGGTGCAGGATACAAATTTGCGTTTGGCGATTTGCTTTATTCGCCAGCGATTAATGCAAATCGCCCAAGTGAGAGCAGGCCCATAGGGTATTATTGCACTAGCGCTTTAAAAAGCTCTAGCGCGTGAGCGTTTTGCCGGCGATTTCGGCAAAGCTCAGATGTGAACGGGGCCTTAGTGAATGGCAGTTGCTCTGTCGAACTGCCAAAAAACTGTGTAGGGAGCAGGAAAGCTGGCCAGCATCATTGTGTAAATCCTTTTTAGGGAATATATTTATAAAGAATAAAAGCCTTGCTGAGAATTCCCAATGAAGAGATGGACTAGTCCAAAACCTGTCGCTTCTGTCAGATTTCTTTCTATTTCGACAGTAACATAGGAGAAAAGTAATTTATGTCTCATTTTCCTCTGGAAAAAATGTACTTCGTATTTGTCTATGTTTGCACATATTTAAAATTTTACTATTTTTCACCATAGTGCCCCTTTAAGCAAATAACATTACCGGTTGCGTAATTTGCATAACTTAACATATGCTACCTGCCATTTTATCTATTTATTTTACCTTTAAACAATACTGGTTTCCTGGTTGTCCTGCTGATCTATTTGGCTGCAGTATTGTCTGCATCTCACACCTGAAACAAGCATGCAACTAATCCGGTCTCACTTCAGAGAACCTGATCTGCATGCTTATTCAGGGTCTATGGCTGAAGGTATTAGAGGCACAGGATCAGCCAGGCAATCTGCATTGTTTAAAAAGGAAATAAAAGTCAGCCTCCATATTGCTCTCATTTCAGGTTCCCTTTAATGGGAATCTGAGGTGATCTAGTCCAGTGTTTCTCAACATTTTATTGATATGTACCCCTTTAAAAACCCTGTACTCACCAAGTACCCCCTAGCATAGCAAACATTATCACAAGTACCCCTTGACAAATATACATTTAATTTTAGTACATGATATTTGGTTCTAAACAATTTCCAAGTATTTACTATTTCTTTTAATTAGCCAAACTACTAATTTGTTTTTGTTTAAATAAGATTCATCATTTTCTAAAACTTTAAATTCGTTATTCTTGGTTAAATATATCAAGCTCGAGTACCCCCTGGAACCATCAGAAGTACCCCCTGGGGTACACGTACCACACGTTGAGAACCTAGGATCTAGTCAACAATAGCACGTCTGTGTGTTATTTTTTTGTCCCAGCAGGGCTTTTAAAATATTAACCATTACCTCTATTTCCCTAATACAGCTTATGATTACATGGTCATAGGATAGTCCTAAGATCCCCCTCCGACAAGGTGGGGCTCTGTATCATCCCAAATTCCCTTAGTTTCCTACATTTCAATGCAGAGAAAGGCATGTCCTTGACTATCACTTATATACACATGCACAGTGATAGTCGTCTGTAGAGATTGGAGCTTGATCCCCCAGGTGACAGTTTGGTGCAGAATGCTGTACAGACGCATTGCTAAAGCACAGGCTAGTGATGCAATATTTTGCTACAGAGGAAGGAGGAGAGACCAGGGGCACAGCTAATGTTTTAGTGGCTCCATGCGACCCATAATGTGTGACTCCCCCCCCAAGGGCTGGCAGGAGAACAGCGAGGATCAGCGCTGGATCGGGGCCATGTGAGTTATGGCAGAAGGGGGGCACTTATCACACATAGGTTGGAGGGGGACCCTAAGTGACACAGAGAGGGGGACAAGAGGCATGGGCTACTGGGCACAACAGGCAGCCCAGCTTGGCAGGCGCCCTCTAAAGTGAGGCCCCAAGCTGGAGCGTGGCTTGCTTGTACCCTGCCAGCGCCAGCTCAAGATGGCGCAGCAGGCGGAGTAAAGAGCAAAACTCTGTCAAGGGGATCCAGCACATTCAGCTAATGCATTGGGGCAGCTGAAAGCACACTGAGCAGAGATAGCAGTTCAGAACCGTCACTGCCAAGTTACAACTTGTGTGTACACAACTTTACTCTCCTTCCTGGAATTCTGGCTAGGTGGCGTGTGGGCCAAACTGCAAGTCTCCTGAACAGCGCAAAATAAATCTGAAAGTTTTTATCAGTTAAAGAAGATAACTGCAAGCTGAATGAACCAAATAAAGGTCAAATAAAGATTTATTTATTTAATAATAATGAGCATAATCATTTCTAACATTTTTTGTGAGTGGTTTTGAGAAAATATGGATAAAAAGAAAAAATAGGCAGAGAGACAGAATTCTATAAACACCCCTGTAAATGACTAACATATGTCTATGATTTATTTCTTTTGTGCAGCCAGCGAATCATGTGTAGAAGATCCGTAATAAGCATTATTTACAAAGTTCATTATTTCACAGCTTTTCTCCTTCCAGTGTCAGCTTTGTCAGAAAGGTTTATCCAGGTTTTAAATTGGATTGTAATAGATTCTAATAATATGCCACCTGGAAGCCTGCAGTAGAAGGTAATATTCATGTTGTCATTTCGCCAGGGGAGAGGTGAGGTGACAAGCTTTCTACGGCCAGTGCAGAATTAGAAACCGCTCCCTGCGGACAAAGCATCTGTCACTGTGAAATGGAAGCAGGGAGGTAAACTGTAGGGATTGTCACATCTCGCACGCGGTGAGCCTATCTATTCCCAGAGAGATGTGGCTCACATCTATGCCTTTTGGTTTCCATTATGTCATTACCGCTCCAAGAGATATTTCCATCAGGTAGTCCTGGCCAGCCTTTTCTTGCTCTCGCCGTTCTCTCCCCGCATTGATCTTGTAACAGTCATTTTTCTCTGCCGTGCAGTGCTAAATAATTCCACAGCGTCTTGTTGGAAACTTAAAGCTGAAGTGTTGGCTCAGCAGAATATGTCGAGATAAATGAAAAACAAATAAAAAGTGTCTTGAATTCCTGATTTCCAGGGAGGCCACTCAGAATGGTACACACTGTGAAATCAGATCAACTCTTACAGGCACATTTTTTCCTCTAGTAGGTCTGCTGGGAGGTAGCTTCATGCACAAGGTCTATCCAGGATAGAACACGGTCCTCCCGAGGCCTCCACAAGCACACTCCACAGGAAAAACTACTTCTCAAATGACTCCCCGGATTCCATGAAAAAAAGCCATGATAAAGTCACAAAACACCTACTTAGAACATTCTTTGTTGCTTCTAAAACTTACACTTAGCTGTAACTTGTGTAAAGAGCATACCTAGGGGGCAAGTCAGGCCACGAGAACCAACAATGAAGTCTATACAATGTAGGCCTGCCCGGTGAATAGAGTCTCTTTTATTGTGGTATTTACGGTATAAAATGTGACATACTTAACGAATTCCATTTTAAATAAAGTTCTATAGAGAGCGATTCAATTCGTACTTCGCACTGAGTGGTGTAACTAAGGTGTGTGAGTTTTACATGGGGCCCCAAGCATTCTATTGATGTGGAGCCTAAAAACCTACCAAGGACAGCTGCAGTGTCAGAGAGACAAAGACAAATAACATTTATATCGCGCTTTTCTCCTGGCGGACTCAAAGTGCCAGAGCTGCAGCCACTAGGACGCGCTCTATAGGCAGTAGCAGTGTTAGGGATACTTGCCCAAGGTCCCCTACTGAATAGGTGCTGGCTTACTGAACAGGCAGAGCCGAGATTCGAACCCTGGTCTCCTGTGTCAGAGGCAGAGCCCTTAACCATTCCACACCCATTCCACCAGAGAGGTGGAATATGCGTGAGGAAACAGTTTGTTAAAGGGAAGGTTCAAGCAAAATAAAAAAATGAGTTTCACTTACCTGGGGCTTCTACCAGCCCCATGCAGCCATCCTGTGCCCTCGCTGTCACTCACTGCTGCTCCAGTCCCCCGCTGGCAGCTTGCCGACCTCGGAGGTCGGGGGCCGCATTGCGTACGTTTTTACGCATTCCCGCTAGTGCAGGAACATTAACACATACATTTTTACGCGTTACTGGTTCAATGCGTACATTTTTACGCATTTTTGAACCAGTGATGCGTAAAAATGTATGAACAACTTGAATAAAAATGTAATGCAAATTGTGGGCAGTTTGGAATTGGGCCAATCAAATGCACTTTCTACCCATTTTGAATGGCCCATTCCCAAGCGACATATAATTTACTTTAAAGCCTACCTCTTGTTAAAAAAAGAAAACAAAACAATACTCAAATGATATGACGTTATAATGTCCTGGGTAGTGATGGCCATGTCTAGAACACAAGGGGAATCAGTTTGGTCAGATGATGAAGATGCAAGTCTCTGATTTGCTAGTTATGATCATGTGCTAAAGCAGGATGTGATCAAAGGAAATTCAAGTTCTGCAAATCTATCAGCTGATCAAACAAATCACATGCTTCTCCATGAGTTCTCCTAGACCTGATCATCATAAGTTCTGGGTCATTGTGTTTGTAATAAGTGTTACCAGAGCCCTGTTCCTTTAGCCTGCTTCTCTATCGCCAGCACTGGAGGCCGAGGTCTTTTTCTTCGAGGGGTGGAGCTACATGCCTGGAACGGGGAGCTCCAGAGGTACATATTCTACCCATTGTTGTTGCGTTATCAGTATTAAATGTCTCTTTTTTGAAGATTAAATCTGCCAATACCTTTTGTTTTAAGGAGATAAAATTATACTTTACATACAGTGACATCATAAAGTTTTGTAAATAGGAATGCGTAACTCTGCTATGCCCAGCAGCTTTATTCTGATTGTGTAATTGGCTGTTAGCAATTCTTGCACTGCGTCTCTCTATGTGTAAGACCTGCTGTAAGAAGGTGGAGCATACATCATGGGGGATGTGGAGCATACATCATAGGTGATGTTCCAGTGGCCTGGTCTGTACATGAATAGCTCATATTAGAGAATAACATTCATTCTGGAACAGCAGGGACTCCAGAGACTACTGTACTTGCATTTGTCAGAGGACACTGCAGTGCAAATTCTTTAAAGAGAACCTGAACTGGAAAAAAAAGAGCCCCTGGGGGGGTATTACCTAAGGAGAGGAAAGCCTCTGGATCTGATTGAGACATCCACCCATCCTCCTCAGTCCCAATGTGGTCTCTCTAGGCCCCTCCAAAGCCACAGCCGACAAATTGTCAGGCTGTGGCGCAATATTTACTTTCCCAGCAGTAGAGTCGCGCCTGCGCTGGAACCGGGGTAGGTAAATATTTACATGGCAGGCATTCGGAGCGGCCTAGAGAGACCACCCTGGGACAGAGGAAGACGGGGAATCCTTAATTGGATCCAGAGGCTTCCCCCTCCCGAGGTAAGTACCCCCCCAGGGGGCCTTTTTTTCAGTACAGGTCCTCTTTAAAGCCTTAGTCCTGGCCAAATATTTAAATGCAGTGTTCCTGAAACCAGTCCCCGGGACTCCCCAGCAGTGCATGCTTTTCAGACAACCTCCCCTATGCACATCTGGGGTAATCAGTGTCTCAGCTAGATGCATTCCATGTAGCTGAAACACTAATTACCCCACCAGTGCATAGGTTAGGTTGCCTGCACAACACCATTGGAGAGTCACAAGAACAGGTTTGAGAAACACTGTTTTAATGCATATTGGGCCCAATACAATTAACTTTTTTCCTTTAAAACTCCCATCAAACAAAAAAATAACTAAAAAATGAGATGGCCTTTACTTTTTACCTACTTTTCAGCACTTTTTCAATTGCTAAGTGCTGAAAAGTTATTATTGTTTTGACTAGTTGAAACATGAGCTCCCTTGAGAAAACTCCTGGCCCTTATTCAATTCACCTTTTTCCTAGAAAATAATGGTACTTATCCGTTAGCCGGGCACATCCGGCAGGTGGCGCTGTTGTTGGTAATTTTAATTATGATTACTTCACATAACAAAACTGTGACTGTAAACGCCGTGGGTGGCGCTAATTGCATTCATAGTTATGATAACAATATGTGTATCAAAAAAGTGATTTAATTCAATGAGAAAATAAGCCGGCGGCAATGTAACAGATCAAGCCGCCGGCTTCGTATCTCGCTCTCCTCCCCCTTGCCCTCTCTCGTATAGAGCCCTGGGGGGACATGCGTGTCCCCCCCAGAGTCGTTCGTTGCGGCAGGGAATTCTGCCTGTTTTATTGCGACGAACGACTCTGGGGGGACACGAGTTCCCCCCCCCTGGGCTGCCAGTGTTGTATACGAGAGAGGGCAAGGGGGAGGAGAGCGAGATACAAAGCCGGCGGCTTGATCTGTTACATTGCCGCCGGCTTATTTTCTCATTGAATTAAATCACTTTTTTGATACACATGTTGTTATCGTAACTATGAATGCAATTAGCGTCACCCGCGGCGTTTACAGTCACAGTTTTGTTATGTGAAGTAATTATCATCGAAATTACCAACAACAGCGCCACCTGCCGGATGCGCCCGGCTAAAGGATAAGTACCAAAATAATTTTTAATCTTCTGTTTACAATAACTTTTCAGCGCTCTGCAAATTGAAAAAGTACCAAAAAGTAGGTAAAAAGTACTGTCAAAATTATTCTGAGTATTTCATTGCTTGATAGTGGCTTAAAAGGCACTTTAATGATAAAATGTGAAAATATCACCTAGGAGAAAAGTTGGGAGAAAAAAGTGAATTGAATCAAGCCCATTGTGTCGAAAATATAAGAACTGCACCTGAAACAAAGACCAAACAGCAATCTATGAACTGGCCAAGCTCCTGCCATCAACATTAAGAAGCCAGATAGGAGCTTAAAAGGAGCACCAGTCATTCTTTCCCACTGAACATAAAGCAGATCCTACCCACCTCCACCTTGTGTTCTGCAGAAGGATGCAGAGATGAGAGGTAGGCAGGGTCAGTAGTTAGATCTGTGCAGAGAAAGAAACTCCCACTCTGCTGGCAGATCTGTTATTTGTATATGTTATGGCCAAAACCAGAAATCGGCCAATTCTAGAATTGGCCGGCCGTTTCTAGAACTGGCCGATTTGACGTCGGCCAAAGTCCAAAATGCTGGGAAATTCTGACATTGGCCGGCCAGTTCTAGACACGGCCAAAGTCAGTCGGCCAAAGTGCAAAACGCATAAATCCCAGAACATCCCTGGCACTCGGAACTTCCTCTCTGAAAGATACAGCATAATAATCTTTTTTTTTTAAAAACGCATTTCTTAGTTACAGATATAGCAGTTCATAGTTCTACCAATCCTGCAATAATTCTGCAGTGTTCCTTAAAGAGACTCTGTAACATTAAAAAAATCCCCTGGGGGGTACTCACCTCGGGTGGGGGAAGCCTCCGGATCCTAATGAGGCTTCCCACGCCTCCTCTGTCCCACGGGGGTCTCGCCGCAGCCCTCCGAACAGCCGGCGACTGTGCCGAATGTCAGTTCAATATTTACCTTTGCTGGCTCCAGCGGGGGCGCTGTGGCGGCTTTCCGTTCCGAACTACACGGAAATACCCGATCTCATTCGGGTCCGCTCTACTGCGCAGGCGCAGGAAACTTGCGCCTGCGCAGTAGAGCAGATTGACGTCACCGCTGCACGGACTCCACGGAGGGCTGCAGCGAGACCCCTGACGGATGGAGGACGGCGTGGGAAGCCTCATTAGGATCCGGAGGCTTCCCCCACCCGAGGTGAGTACCCCCCAGGGGATCTTTTCATGTTACAGATCCTCTTTAAAGGACTTACAAGGCAAAATGATAAAAAAAAAAGTTTAAAAAGTGAAGTACCTGCATCTCTTTAAAAGACACGGAGGACGCCATCCGCGCCCTCCGTGTCATTCCGCCGGATCCCCGCCGCTCAATAGACCCCCCGGCCTGTCACGACCACAGGGCCCGGTCGGGCTCTCCTGCCTTTGCCAATATGGCCGCTGGAGCTGGCCGCGGCTGCGCAGTCCGCACCTGCCGCGAGTGCGGCTGCGCAGCTCTAGGGCCAACCCCCCGATCCACGCTACTGTAGGGGGGTTGGCCCTAGAGCTGCGAAGCCGCACACGCGGCAGGTGCGGACTTCCTTTAAAAGCAGGCGTAGTGTTGAAGTGTTAACATCTTGGGCTTTCAAATAAGCTTATTTGCCATGGCAGTCAGTTGACACAGGGGAGAGATCAAATTACAACTTGTGATTAGTCACAGGTGCGGTTAATTAGACAGGCTAAACTCTCTTAATTACATACAGGCATGCATTTCTCTCTGTTTTACTTCTGTCCTGTGCAAGAGTTAAGGTCCACTTTAATTGGGCGAATCTGTAAGGTCCTGTGCAGAGAAAGCAGCTGCAGCCGACAGGCTGCCCCGGGTCCTGAGAGAGAAGACACAAAGGCAGAGAAGGAAGGCTGCGGGGAGAAGATGGAGAGAAGGAAGGCTGCGGGGAGAAGATGGATTGAAAAAGAAGCCGGAGAAAGAAGGCGTGGTGGAGATAGCAGCTTCAGCCGGGAGCAGGAAAGGCATCCCTGGATCCCTGCGAGACAAGACGAAAGGCGGTGGTGAGCGGCGACCTGCTTGGGGAGCAGCTGGAGAGCAGACCGAAGGCAGCGGGTAGCGATGCGGACAGAAGGCAGCGGGAATGTCAGAAGGCAGATGTGGTGGCAAGCGGTGCTGTCAGAAGCCGGGCGAGTAGATGGAGGCGGAAAGCGGTGAGCTGCTCGTCCCGACTTGGCCGGTGTACAGTACAGTCAGCAGCTGC
Source organism: Hyperolius riggenbachi (assembly GCF_040937935.1). Lineage (NCBI taxonomy): Eukaryota > Metazoa > Chordata > Amphibia > Anura > Hyperoliidae > Hyperolius > Hyperolius riggenbachi. The sequence continues at coordinate 141,390,958 of NC_090649.1, forward strand.
CGGGTAGAAGGAGGCGGGAAGCGGTGAGCTGATCAGGACTTGGCCGGCCATGGTGCAGTCAGAAGCTGCCATGTAGAAGGGGGCGGGAAGCGGTGAGCTGCACGGGACATCGGGACTTGGCCGGCCACATTTAGTCACATCGCGTTCTGGCCGCCCAAAGTCCGCAATTAACGCTCGTTTTGCATATTGGCCGCATCAGGCGGCCACTTCTCGTTCTGACCGGCCAGAACCTGAAGTGGCCAGACTTCGGGTTCTGGCCGTAACATATACAGATCTCTGCATCACATGACTGACTTGCTAAAGGGAATTTCTCTGGAACAGCTGCATCAAATCTGAAAACTGTGTATGTTCACTATACAGCCTTAGTAACAAAGACAAGTAGGTAGAAAGTCCTCTTTTATTAGTCCAAAATAAAAGAGCTTTGAGCCAGAGCTCCAGTCAGGCTAGTAGATTTATCTGTGATGGACGGCTCAAGGGTTAAAATCAGCCTGGATGGGCCATGGACAGTTTTCAGCACATACCGTTTAACCCCCTTTCTCCTGGGGTACAGATCGTAATGAGAGATGGGCAGACTATTGCATCTGATCGAGTTCTGTCCATCTGTGAAATATGAGGAAATAGCACAATTCCCTTCCCCTACATCAGATCATGGGTAATTATCTTTTTACCAGATACATTCATATCTCAGTTTCAGAATACACCACAATGGAGATTGACGTCTTGACACATTCATAATGTGTCAATCCCTTTAAGTTCCGCAAGGCTGGCATTAATCGAAGTATGGGGATATGGTACAAAACCTATAGTATTTAATCCTAGGTGGTCAAGAGTTGACATTAAATTTAATGCCCCTCTGCACTCCCTCCTGGCATACTGTCTGCTTCCTTTGTTGCTACCAGAAGGGGAAATTTACAGGCCGTGTTCTGCAAACCCTTATCAAATTCTTTTTGAGAATCTAAGTGGCCTGGTGTCATTTAGTGGAAGAGCCAGGCCTGCCAGGAGGAGGTAATGGGTTTATTGGCCCTCTAGGAGCAGTTGTGCCATTAAAGGAACACAATCGCAAAAAAAGTAGGCAGTTAGGGCCCTTTTCCACCAGCGCGTTTGCGTTGGCTGAATCGCAAAAACGCAAACCGCTAGCGATTTTACAATCGCTACGGTTTGCGTTTTAACATAGGAATCACGGTAGGTCATTTCCACTACCGCGATTCGTTTTTTACTTGATCGCGATCGCGCCGCGGAGCGACTTTTGCCGCGATTTTGCTATGCAGTGCATAGCATAGCAAAATCACGGCCGCAAACGTCGGGGAATCGCCGCTAATTGCGATTCAGCAATCGCTAGCGTTCAGCGTGAACGCTAGCGATTGCTAGTGGAAAAGGGCCCTTAAAGTATAACAGAACTGACAGTTAAAGAGGAACTCCAGTAAAAATAATGTAATAAAAAAGTGCTTCATTTTTACAATAATTATGTATAAATAATTTAGTCAGTCCCTGCCTAAATTTGCCCATTGTGAAATATTTTAAATCCCTGATTTACATTCTGACATTTATTACATGGTGACATTATTACTGTTGGCAGGTGATGTAGCTGCTGCATGCTTTTTTGGCAGTTGGAAACAGCTTTAAACAGCTATTTCCCACAATGCAACAAGGTTCACAGACAGGAAACTGCCTGGAGTACCAGGGTCCTCAGAGTTTCTTGTGGGAGGGGTTTCACCACAATATCAGCCATACAGCGCCCCCTGATAGTCTGTTTGTGAAAAGGAATATATTTCTCATGTAAAAGGGGGTATCAGGTACTGATTGGAATAAAGTTCAATTTACCAAATGCATCATCCAGAGTACAGGTACTCTTTAAGGCACTATTTTTGGTAAAGCGGACCTGAACTCAGAACTTCTTATCTGCTCTAAAAGATACTCAATAGCATATTAACATTGTATTTTTAATTGTTATAACTCAGTGCTGTCCAACTTCGCGGGCATGGAGGGCCGTATTTTTTTCAGACCACGCGGCACAACTGATCGACCCCCCCCCCCCCCCCCGGAAAAAGAAAAATACAGGCATATTTCCCCACAAAATGCAATTAGAGTGATAGCAGATTCCCCGCACAGTACAACCAGATTGGCAGCAGATTCTCCACAAAATGCACTCACATTGGCCGCAGATTTACCCACATAATACATTCAGATTTGCTGCAGATTTACCCACAAAATACACAAAAAATGGCTGCAGATTTACCCACATAATACATTCAGATTGGCTGCAGATTTACCCACAAAATACATTCAGATTGGCTGCAGATTTACCCACATAATACATTCAGATTGGCTGCAGATTTACCCACAAAATACACAAAGATTGGCTGCAGATTTACCCACAAAATGCAGTCAGATTGGCTGCAGATTTACCCACATAAAACATTCAGATTGGCTGCAGATTTACCCACATAATACATTCAGATTGGCTGCAAATTTACCCAGATAATACATTCAGATTGGCTGCAGATTTACCCACATAATACATTCAGATTGGCCGCAGATTTACCCACAAAATACACAAAGATTGGCTGCAGATTTACCCACAAAATACAGTCAGATTGGCCGCAGATTTACCCACAAAATGCAGTCATATTGGCCGCAGATTTGCCCACAAAATTCAGTCACATTGGCTGCAGATTTGCCCACAAAATGCAGTCAGATTGGCCGCAGATTTGCCCACAAAATGCAGTCAGATTGGCCGCAGATTTGTTCACAAAATGCAGCCAGATTGGCCGCAGATGTGCCCACAAAATGCAGTCAGATTGGTCGCAGATTTGCCCACAAAATGCAGTCAGGTTGGCCGCAGATTTGCCCACAAAATGCAGTCAGATTGGCCGCAGATGTGCCCACAAAATGCAGTCAGATTGGTCTCAGATTTGCCCACAAAATGCAGTCAGATTGGCCGCAGATTTGCCCACAAAATGCAGTCAGATTAGCCGCAGATGTGCCCACAAAATGCAGTCAGATTGGCCGCAGATTTGCCCACAAAATGTAGTCAGATTGGCCACAGATTTGCCCACAAAATGCAGTCAGATTGGCCGCAGATGTGCCCACAAAATGCACTCAGATTGGCTGCAGATGTGCCCACAAAATGCACTCAGATTGGCCTCAGATGTGCCCACAAAATGCACTCAGGTTGGCTTCAGATGTGCACACAAAATGCACTCAGGTTGGCTTCAGATGTGCACACAAAATGCACTCAGATTGGCCTCAGATGTGCCCACAAAACGCACTCAGATGTGCCCACAAAATGCACTCAGATTGGCCTCAGATGTGCCCACAAAATGCACTCAGATGTGCCCACAAAATGCACTCAGATTGGCCTCAGATGTGCCCACAAAACGCACGGATTGGCCTCAGATGTGCCCACAAAACACACTCAGATGTGCCCACAAAATGCACAGATTGGCCTCAGATGTGCCCACAAAACGCACTCAGATGTGCCCACAAAATGCACTCAGATTGGCCTCAGATGTGCCCACAAAATGCACTCAGATTGGCCGCAGATGTTCTAAAATATTTACGCCCCCCTCGTTGTCCGCCGTCCCCCTCGTTGTCCCCCATGCTGCCGCCTATAATTCACCTCAGATCGGCAGCAGGAGATCTGAGCCAGTCAAACCGGCGCATAGCAGCCGCGCTGTGAATTTGAATGCAGGAAGTGACATCATCGGTCACGTCCAGCACTTAAAGTCCCCCGTGCGGCTGCCATGCGCCGGTGTGGCTGGTTCCTATCTTCTGCCGCCGCCGCCAATCTGAAGTGTGTTAGAGGAGGCAGCATGGGGGACAACGAGGGGGGAGGCTGTAACTATTTATAGTCTGCAGCCGCAGCATGGGGGAAAGGGTTTTTACTTTTTTATTTTTTTTAAAGTTGCGCTGCCACTGCATGGAGCAGGCGGCAGGGATACCGCAGCAGGAGGCCTGGCGGGCCGCCAGTTGGACAGCACTGGTATAACTGATACAAATCCTAAAATAAAACTTGAGTGTTACTACTTCCTGCTTTTATAGAAGCAGACATATTGTTAAAATCCTTTGCTTTCAAATGAGCTTATCTGCCATGGCAGTCATGTGACACAAGGGACAGATCAAATTACAGCTTGTGATTAGACACAGATGAGGGGGAATTAGACAGGCTAAACTCTCTAAATACACACAGGGTGCATTTCTCTATGTTTTAATTCTGTCATGTGCAAGAGTTCAGGTCCACTTTAAAGTTTCAAAAGGGTAAACATTGAACAATTTACATTTTATTTAAACAATAGGTGACTGTGACAGCTTCTCTCTAGCACTTTCTTTCAAGGTAAATACATTTCCTGAGCTATTGATTGCAGCTGTTAATGGCTAATGTAAATGTAACATATTGTTATATACTGTATCTAGTCTGTGCATAAATCTAATCTGCTGTTATGGAAGCACAGATTATATCAGAAGGAATTTATCACCGCTCCCATTGCATTAAGGGGGAACATACAATTGGTCTGTTGCAGAAACAATTTGTCTTTTTGCGAGTGCCGGCTGACCTCAGATGAATCATGTGTGGTGATGTGCGGCTGAGCCATGAGTAGTTTACCAGAGGTCATCAGAGACAAGAGAAGATTAAATTGTCTGCACCATGGCCCTCCATCATGTATTCAATATATGCAATAGGACTTTGGAGATTTGTCTCAGAATTTCATGCACTTTGAGTTATTTTCTCCACACCTGCTTGTCAGCTAAAAGGTCCAGAACTCGGAGCCCCATTTTCTCATTCCTGCAGCCATAAATCTTCTCCTGATTAGAACTGGTGGATGGATGAAATGCTTACCATGTGAGTACAGTAGAATAGTATGCCGGCCAAGAACATTAAATCAGGTACATGCTCTACTTTCTGCATCTGAAAGAGGTGGCAGCATATGGGCAGCATTTTTACACCACATACAGTATAAGAATCAGAGTGCTAAAAAGAACAGTAAACTTACTGTAGATAATATTAAAGTTGTATGAAACTCAGCATTTCCACTTTGTTCTAAAAGATTATTTACAGCATAAAATCTACTACCACAACAAAAAATTATAGTAGAACAGCATTCAAACAGTTAAACACAGCACTTTGTTCTTCAGTGGAAATCTTCTGGCCTCAGAAGGGGTGATAACATTATCTTTTATTTACATTCCTTTGTCAGATACATTTAGTAAACAAGATACATTTAGTAAAAATTTTTATTTTAAATTCTCTTTTTTACTATTTTATCATTTTACTAAGAGTGACTCGTACTCTGCCTTTATATTATGGATATGTGCACTGTCACTTTATACATGCTACTTGCACATGTTCTCAGTCTATTTTGTATGCATATTTTGCTGTTAAAAGCATAATTGCACATTTTATTGCTGTAGACTTGTGGTGCACCTTCGGGTACCTGGTATTTGCGTTCCTCTGGCAATCCCCTTTTTTTCCTTTTGTTTCCCTTCCCCAGCACCCTCCAAAAATCGTTTGCCTGAAGAAGCAGGACTGTCACCCGTGAAACGCGTTGCACTTTTGGAGTTACTAATAAATGTTACTTTAGACTGTCTGGAAAGGCCTCAGAGCAGCCACTAACTTCAAGCCCCCTCCTCAACACATACTTCCTAGCTTTGCGCTAGCTGAAGAGCTCAACAAATTCTATTGCAGGTTTGAGCAACAACCCACCCATCCTGTGGACCTAGCACTCACCTCTTCACCAAGGGAGTCTACTCCCACTTCATCTTCCCATACTGCTAGTGCCCCCCTGGCACTGAGGATAGTCCAGGAGGCCGATGTCCTACGACACCTCCGGAAGCTCAACACCAGGAAAGCTTCAGGCCCGGACGGCATATCTCCAACCTGCCTGAAAACATGCGCAAGCCAACTAGCCCCAATCCTCACCTCCATCTTCAGCAAATCCCTGACGCTAGGCAAGGTTCCCTCCTGCTTCAAAAAATCTGACATCATCCCAGTCCCCAAGAAACCAGGAGCCACTGATCTAAATAACTACAGACCTGTTGCTCTAACTCCAGTCATCATGAAGACCTTCGAAAGACTGGTTCTCACCTACCTGAAGGGACACACAGCCACCTTAATGGATCCCCTGCAATTCGCTTACAGGGCCAACCGGTCCGTGGAGGATGCCATTAATATCAGTCTAGCACACATCATGGCTCATCTGGATAAATCCAACACCTATGCTAGGATCCTGCTCCTGGACTTCAGTTCCGCTTTTAACACCATCTGTCCGAACATTCTGCATGACAACCTGGCACGACTTGGTGTGGACCTCTCTCTTTGCACCTGGATCAAGGACTTCCTCATGAACAGGACACAACTAGTGAGAATCGGCGGCTGCTCCTCTGGAGTCAGAACTACCAACACGGGGGCCCCGCAAGGGTGTGTGCTGTCCCCAATTCTTTTTTCCCTGTACACAAACAGCTGTACATCATCCGCTGATTCTGTCAAGGTCATCAAGTTTGCGGATGATACCACCATCCTAGGTCTCATCGGAGAAGACAGGGAGCTTGTATATCGTAGCGAGATTGATCGGATCCTCAGGTGGTGCACGGACAACAAACTGGTACTAAATACAGCAAAAACGGTGGAACTGATTGTGGACTTCAGAAGGAATGCCCCATCTCCCCGCCCAGTCTACATTGAGGGCACTGAGGTCTCCAGAGTACACAGCGCACGCTTCCTTGGCACCACCATCACTGAGAACTTAAGGTGGGATGTGAACACCTCCGTAACTCAAAAAAAAGCCCAGCAGAGACTGTTCTTCCTGAGGCAGCTGAGGAAGTTTGGAATGTCGCGGGAGCTAATGACTAGCTTCTACACGGCCACCATTGAGTCTGTCCTCTGCTCCTCCATCATTGTCTGGTACTCGGGGGCAAACACAAAAGACAAGCACAAACTTCAGAGGGTAATCAGCACTGCTGAGAAGATCATCGGGTCACCTCTGCCTCCCCTTGACCTCCTCCACACATCCAGAATGAGGTCCAGGGCCAACAGGATTACTGACGACAAATCCCACCCTGGCAGTCGCTTCTTCGACCCCCTGCCCTCAGGCCGCCGCTACAGAACCATCCCCACCAAAACCACCAGGCACAGGAACACCTTTTTCCCCCAGGCAGTTCTCCTACTCAACGAATGAGAGTAAGAGTGCATGCCTGTGGTCCATACGGTTCCACTGTTCCACGTGTTACAATCGTATCACACTACTCTTACACAATGGGGCTGTTCATCCACACTATGTTTTTGTTATGTTTTTGTTATTGTTATTATCAATGCTGTTCTATTGTCGTTGTTAACTTTTGTATTACTACTTTGTATTCCTATATTGTCGCTGTTATATTGTTGCATTCCTATGTAGCTACTACTGATGCTGTCAACACGCACTACCATCCATGTCTGCCATGTGTCCACAAATAATTCCGGGTGCAGCACTTGTTGCACTTGGCGAATAAAGCTGATTCTGATTCTGATTCTGAAGTAACCTGTCCATTCTCCGGCCTTTTTTTCAGAAGGGAGGTGAGTCCACCCACTTCCCCTTTTTTAACAATTTTAACTAATTTTATTTTGCTTGGCGCCTCTGTTATCGTATTTCAATAGTATCTAGTCCACCCTTGGTGGAGGGGTGTATCCCCATTTTCTCCTATCTACAGAGAGCGACTTTTTAATCCTGAGCGGGGTCAGGTTACATTTCTCCCCACCGGCCTGTCCAGTGGTTGCCTTTGTGGCGACCCACCCTTGTGAGTATAATCATCTCATTTATTCACAACAGATCTCTCCTTTAGGGATGCTCATTCAGATTCCGCTGAAATGCAATTTCCGAAATTCCGATCGGAAATTGCATTTCCGCATCGGAATGCGGAAATCGGTAATGCAAGTGCAGTAGGCGGATTTCCGCCGGAAATCGCGGAATTTCCGCCCGACTTTAACATTGATTTTCTCAGAATAAGGTCTTTTTGAAAACTTTTTTTGTATCTTGTTCACAAGATTCAGTTTAATAAACCCTGAAAATTTGGTGTGTCTAGGACTTAAGGGGGCTTTGCTATTAACCGCTAAAGTCGGCGGATTTTTACTGTAATGAAAAATGCAGAAAGCCTGCATCTGTCTATTTTCTGCATTTTACATTACAGTAAAAATCCACCGACTTTAGCGTTTAATAGCAAAACCCCCGTAAGGCCTATAAACACCAAATTTTCCAAGTTTATTAAACAGAATCTTCTGAATAAGATGCAAAAAAAAGTTTTCAAAAAGACATTATAGTTTTTGAGAAAATCGATGTTAAAGTCGGGCAGAATTTCCACGATTTCGGGCGGAAATTCCGCATTGGAATGCGGAAATTGGTAGCAGAAAGCGGAATCGGTAATTGGTACATGACGGAAATCGGATTTACCGTGGAATCGGAAATTGGCATTCCAACCATCCCTACTCTCCATATTAACATACTGCACCATATTGGGCTCTCGGTTTCTCCCCCATTTTTCAAGCTGGTGATGGTAGATGATCATGTGTACATCATCACATTAGGGAGACACTGCTAATCTAGGGCAAACTGATACCACACCAGACCAACCAGCCATACTCAGATACTTCATCCAGTTAGAAGGTAGCACATACATAACTCAAATAATGAGATGCACTGGGATCTAATAATGAGATGCACTGGGATCTGGTCCTTTAGTGTCCTTGATACAGCTGATAGCGTCTCTCTATAAATTTCTCCTTTAAAGCTTTCTGGCTATGTTCCCTCTATATTCCATTCATAGGGAATCATCACCACCACCCATTATGGGTTCAGACTCACCAAACTGTAAGACCTACACTCAGGTCTAGTTGTGCATCGGGACTGTAATGCTGGGTCTAACGTACACACAGAAAACACAATAAATCAAGGTCAGGTCGAAGCTCGGGCCATACACGAAAAGTCGGAAATGCACAGTACAGAAGGACTAATGTAGAGCTAGGTCAAAAACGGGCTAAGATCGTTACACAGGTAATCAGATGACTTCAGTACAAGGGATAGAGACAGGTGCTAGGTCAATATTCAGGCACATGTCATACACATAGGATCAGATATACAAGGCACAGAAAAGGATGAGACAGAGACAAAGTCGTTAAGCTAGCCTAGGTCTATAACGGGTATCAGATGACTGAGGTACAAAGGGATGAGACTTTAATCAGAGTGGTGGACTTGTCAGATCATACACAGAAAGACAATAATTACTATAATTACAATATGTATATATATTACACAGTTCTAAACTGACTGGAGTACATATATATCGGGCTGATGCGCAATATATGAAATATAGCTCTCAAACAACTATCTCACTAGGATAAGGACCAAGAACCAGCGTACTGATTAGTATCAAGGCCAACGAGCAAGTGAATACTCTGGCCTTAAATACCCAAGAGGCAGAGTAAAAGCCCAGCCCCCAGAATTGACAGCACCTCCTGCAATAAGGTGTCAGCTGATGACATCACAGCTGACACCCCATCAGACACGCCTCCTCAGCCTATAAAGGCAGCTCTGAGCTGCGTGCGTCCTGCCAGAAACAACACGCCGACCTACATCTATAAGGGAGCCGGGGATGCGAACCTCCTTCCTCCAGCTGCTCCACACTATCAGAGCAGCCTGCAGAGACCACAGCAGGTAAGTTTGTTACATTACCCCCCCCCCCTCAAGGGGTGGACTCTGGACACTCCCCACCTGGCTTACCAGGATGTTGACAATGGAATTCCTGAATTAATTAATCGGCATGAATTTGCCGTGCAGGAAACCAACTCCTCTACTCTGGACCATAACCCTTCCAATCCACTAAGTATTGTAAGGAATTACGGATCTTCCCAGAGTTGAGAATTCTCTCCACTTCATATTCAGGCTCTCCATCCACCTCGACGGGAGGTGGAGGAGCTGAAGATGAAATTATGTTAGCAGCAGGTTTCAAGAGAGAAACATGAAATTAATTGACTCCTTTGATGGACTGAGGTAATGTCACCCGATATACTACATCGTTATTTTTTCCTGAATAGGATAGGGACCAATAAACCTAGGGCCAAATTTCACAGAAGGTTGACGTAAGGGAATGTTATGGGTGGAAACCCACACAAGGTCTCCAGGAGAAAACTTAAACTCATGTGAGCGTCGGTGCATCAGTGTAGATGTCACGATTGTGGAACTTTCCCCGTGATCAGCGCACAACGCGTGCGCTGACACGGCGGAGATCCTCCACAAGCGTATAATTTGCAGGAACCCAGCAAAAGGTGCTATGCACCTGTAGAGGGAAATTCCTGTAGGCAGATGGCGCTGGGGAGTGCAGAGGAACCAATCCTCTGTACCTCCACAAGTGCCAGACAGGAATTGTACGAAGCGCAGAACGCAATCGCAAGAGAGGCGGTTGCGAATGAGATTGAGCAAAAGGGATAGGTTGTATGTGTGTGCGCCAATCCAGTCGCCACTCCGCGACCGCGCACACACAACAGCAGATACGAAATAGGAACGCGATCGCGAGAGGTGCGATCGCGAGACGTGACACAAGGCAGAACAGAATAGAATACGAGGGTAGCAAAGGCACAGCAAATACAATAAGGAGATACGGAAAATAACAACCGCTAGCTAACCGTGAACACCGCACTCATTCGCAACAGTGCACGCGGTTATGCGCGATCTCCACGTGATAAGCACAATAGAGACAAGCACGCCTAACTAACCATAAACAGACAAACATGAAACAGGGGACGCGAGCTCTTGCTTAACGGTTACCTCACCGAGCCTGTAGCAAGCGCAGCGGACAAGACAGACACACGAAAAACAAGAACTAGGCAGGAAGGATCCACCGCTCTTCCGCCAGAGCAAGTGTGATCCAAGCAGGAACACAGATCAGAAAGATCCACAGCCGCTAACGCTAGCGGCTAGTGCGATCTCAGCAAGACAGAGCGATTCGCTATCAACCGCCGTTGGTGACAGCGCAATCGCGACCGACAAGACAGAACAGAAGGATCCCCAGCGCTCGCACAAAGTAGCTAGCGCGATCCCAGGAAACAGAACAGAAGGATCCCCAGCGCTAGCACAAAGTAGCTAGCGCGATCCCAGGAAACAGAACAGAAGAGATAGCTGGCAGCAACCGCTGCACCAGCTATACTCCAAGAACATAGATCAGAACCATTTCCTGTCAACCACCATAGGGACAGGACAATGGCAAACAGGCAAGACAAGACAGAACAGGCAATACAGATAATACAACCTGACTGGGCTAGAAGGGGAGCCTAAAGCAACCCCCAGGAATTAACTATATTAGATAGCAATGGCTGACACTCCAGCAGTGTCCATCAGGAACTGAGCATGGAAGGGAAATGACCAGCAAAGCATTGTGGGAAAGACATAGTACTTATAGTACACGCCTCCAATGAATGTGGCCAGGCAATTTGCATGACAACGTATGCAAATTCCTCTGCAAGCACAAGCTGCAAAACTGACAGAAACTCTTCTTTCCAGAGTCCTGCAGCATGCAAACTTACACAATGGTCAAAGGGCTGCCTGTCTGCACAGGCAGCTGAGCAAATCATCACAGTACCCCCCCCTCCAGGGTCGAATTCCAGACGACCCCCAAAACTGCTATTAGCAACAGACTCAAACTGAAGACTCATGAAGGTCGGGGCAGCCCGACAAGGTCCAATTCCAGAGTCAGTCCACCCGAAACCGACCTCATCGGAAACAGAAGCCACCGAAACATGCCCATCAGTACTACCAGTCTCAGTATAACACCCATCAGGACTGTGAACGCCAGAGAAGAAGCCATCGACACCCTCCAGACAATACCCACCACCTTCCACGGAGCGTCCGAAAATACCAAACCTGCCACAATACCTGTTCGAAGTGTCCCTTACAACACAAAAGCCACCGTTGATCTTATCCAGTGTACCAAGCAAAATTTCTCCCGGAATCTCCCAGAACCTTTTGAAGCTCCACAGAGATCCCAAGAGGGCAGAACAATCACCAGGCTCACATGGAGAATTACCAAGAACCCCCATGGAACCAATGACAATTCCGGATTCAGAATTACTAGGACACCCATCAAGATCAAGACTTTCAGGGACCACTTCTGGGCATGCAAGCAGGCAGGCCATATCAGAGCATGTCTCCACCGAGGAAGCATCTGAGTACGCTGGTAACCGAGACACACTTGGGCTTTCTGGGTCACAGAGCACACTGGGGTACACCAGCACAGGAGAACCCTCAGGACATGTCGGGGAACTGCCAACCTCAGAGTCCAGCACGACAAGACCAAAACCAGTACCGGACAGAGAATCATCATGAGTGGAGGTCACAGGCACTGGACTTCCAAAAGAAGACTCGGATACAAATTCAGAAATTTCTGTGACAATAATATCATCTTTGACTACATATGAGTGAAGCTCCATCAGAGCTGAAAAGGTAGCCAGCAAGGCAGCAATGCCTACGGAAGAGGGTAACCCCTCAGAAGAACTTGGGGGGCAGGAGACATCTCCTACAAGTTCTGCACCCTTTGGGAGGAACTCGGAGACCTCCAGAACATCCAACAAGACCTCAGGAGCATCATTTTTCAAGTTTTCTAAAAAGGATTCTGAACTATCCATGTTACAGGGCAAAACTAGAACTTTATTTTGTGGACAGGGCAGATGTCCCAGGAATGGTTCCACCATAACCTGAGACTGGATCTCATCATCATGAGGGGAATGTACAGGTATATTTACTGGAACACACACTGACTCCCTAACTTCATTCTCACTGTACCCAGAATTCTCTGTGGCAGTCAAACTAGCTTGTAACTCCAAAACTGCAGAAAAACAAGTAAAAATAGCAGCAATACCTAGACGAGCCTCTAGGGGCAGGGCAGGAGATATTGTACAAGGCAATGTTGACTCATCCAGAGTACAGGGTGAAGAGTCAAAACTTCCCTCAGAGCAAGAAAGGGACTCACAAATGTCAGTGTGATTGGACATCATATTGTTATTCATGGTACAGGGCAGGTTCAGAGAAAGCGTCTCTGAATAAGGCAAAGAGGGTTCAGCATCAGATTCGCAAAACCGAAGCGCTGTCTCACTCTTAGATTCGGCTAACAATGTCGAATCCGAGGAATCAGAACGCAAAACCTGCGAATCAAAATTCACTTTAGGTTGTGAAACTGACGCTTCTATAGCGCAAACCTCCGCGATCTGCGGAGCAGACTGCAAGGCATCTAGGACCGAAACGCTGGAGCAACTGTTCCCAGGCAACGGGCCCTTACAGGTGTGAACAGGGTGAGACAAAGACTCATCTGCAGAAGAAATAGTGACATCAACAGGACAAGCTTTATTAGGCATATTAATTTTACTTTTGACGCTGCACAGTCGAGAAACTTTCCCCATAGCAGGGTCACAGACGGAAGATCTCAAAGATCTGTTTCTAAATGACAAAGGATCCCACACATCCTTGAGGAAACCGGCAGACTCATGCCGATCACAATCTGCAGGAACATCCGAGAAACAGGCATCAGATCGCACAGATTCAAACTGCACACTGTCAGGAGCGAATCCTTCAGGATTCGCACAGGAATCAACCACAGCGGCACACTCATTCATTTCAGATTGCACAAAGTCAAGACTCACATGCTTTACCCCAGAAAGGCAGGAACAATCATCCGACAACGATGTCTCTTTATTGGAATCAATTGGTTGGTGTGTGTGCAACTCATCCAAAATCGTTTGCCATACATAGATCACCAGATCCACATCATCCTTGTCACATTCATCGGAATCAATCAGAAGGTACATAGAGTCAAGACAAGCATTCAAGACATCTTCGCTTTTTGCGATGTAAAAATCGCAAAAGGCTTTCCAATCAAAATCGAATTCCTCCAGCAAGGCCCCAACATCCCAGGAAGCAAATGGGGGTTCAAACAGGCCAGTATCCAAATAATCTCCATAGGGGTGGAGTTCAGGAACAAGAAAAGATTTTTTAACTGCTTTAATGTAGTGTGCGATCCTACCTATAGCAGGATCCACATAAGCTTTGGATTGGGGCAGAAAACCTGGAAACTGATCAGCAGATGCATTATAAACATCATTATCATACTGCATGGTTTTGCCCATTTCAGACTTGACAGAAATAACCTCTCTATCTGTGGTTGCTAGGGGCAACGGATCTTTCCGCTGGGAAGCCTTCCTAGATCTTTTACGTTTAGGCTTAGAGGCTTTGGATGGCTGCTTTATGGATGAAAGAGTAGATGGAACAGCTGATTGAGCTGCTGACAACAACTCATTAAGGGGGTATGGTAATTGAGGTAATCTCAGCCAATTGTGAATTAAAAAGGCCAAGAATTCCAGGGGTCTTTGACTCAGGGTGGTATGATCTAACACATCATAACCCCACATTGACATTTCGCCCCCCAACAGAATGTAGACCATTTGGGGGGCCCAGGTAGACACTGGGGTGCATTGGAATTCAGGGTTCGCTAACAGTTTCGTACACTCAGACAAAAATTCGTCTGCTGATTCAAGTTCAAGTTTTTTAAATCTCTTAAAGGTACAAGAGCCATATTCGACAAAATCGTACAAATCGGAAATTCCGTCTACACTGGGGTTTTGGGTTGGGCTGGTCATTCTGTCACGATTGTGGAACTTTCCCCGTGATCAGCGCACAACGCGTGCGCTGACACGGCGGAGATCCTCCACAAGCGTATAATTTGCAGGAACCCAGCAAAAGGTGCTATGCACCTGTAGAGGGAAATTCCTGTAGGCAGATGGCGCTGGGGAGTGCAGAGGAACCAATCCTCTGTACCTCCACAAGTGCCAGACAGGAATTGTACGAAGCGCAGAACGCAATCGCAAGAGAGGCGATTGCGAATGAGATTGAGCAAAAGGGATAGGTTGTATGTGTGTGCGCCAATCCAGTCGCCACTCCGCGACCGCGCACACACAACAGCAGATACGAAATAGGAACGCGATCGCGAGAGGTGCGATCGCGAGACGTGACACAAGGCAGAACAGAATAGAATACGAGGGTAGCAAAGGCACAGCAAATACAATAAGGAGATACGGAAAATAACAACCGCTAGCTAACCGTGAACACCGCACTCATTCGCAACAGTGCACGCGGTTATGCGCGATCTCCACGTGATAAGCACAATAGAGACAAGCACGCCTAACTAACCATAAACAGACAAACATGAAACAGGGGACGCGAGCTCTTGCTTAACGGTTACCTCACCGAGCCTGTAGCAAGCGCAGCGGACAAGACAGACACACGAAAAACAAGAACTAGGCAGGAAGGATCCACCGCTCTTCCGCCAGAGCAAGTGTGATCCAAGCAGGAACACAGATCAGAAAGATCCACAGCCGCTAACGCTAGCGGCTAGTGCGATCTCAGCAAGACAGAGCGATTCGCTATCAACCGCCGTTGGTGACAGCGCAATCGCGACCGACAAGACAGAACAGAAGGATCCCCAGCGCTCGCACAAAGTAGCTAGCGCGATCCCAGGAAACAGAACAGAAGGATCCCCAGCGCTAGCACAAAGTAGCTAGCGCGATCCCAGGAAACAGAACAGAAGAGATAGCTGGCAGCAACCGCTGCACCAGCTATACTCCAAGAACATAGATCAGAACCATTTCCTGTCAACCACCATAGGGACAGGACAATGGCAAACAGGCAAGACAAGACAGAACAGGCAATACAGATAATACAACCTGACTGGGCTAGAAGGGGAGCCTAAAGCAACCCCCAGGAATTAACTATATTAGATAGCAATGGCTGACACTCCAGCAGTGTCCATCAGGAACTGAGCATGGAAGGGAAATGACCAGCAAAGCATTGTGGGAAAGACATAGTACTTATAGTACACGCCTCCAATGAATGTGGCCAGGCAATTTGCATGACAACGTATGCAAATTCCTCTGCAAGCACAAGCTGCAAAACTGACAGAAACTCTTCTTTCCAGAGTCCTGCAGCATGCAAACTTACACAATGGTCAAAGGGCTGCCTGTCTGCACAGGCAGCTGAGCAAATCATCACAGTAGAACTTTTGACAGCAAACAGCATTCTGTAAGTTTTGCTGAATTTGAGGCCAAATTTGCTAGATGTGAGTACTCCATTCCTCCAAAGCTGGAAAAGAGGAAGGCGAGCATGGAAAAAAAGGTGAATTTGAGATTCTGACCAGTGAAGATCCAGAAAAGAGACAGCTTAGTAGAAGAACTAGGGAGATTGTTGAGATTCAGCAAAAGGCAAGAAGTCTAATCATGACTCTTGACAATCTGATACAAAACAATGGAGGTACTGCTCTAATGATTGATTAGTCTTTTCTGTTTGCCAATTGGTCAAAGGATGGAATCCCGAAGAAAAGGACAAGGTAATACCCAAGAGGGTAGTGAAAGCACGCCAAAAGCGAGAAACAAACTGCACCCCCCGGTCGGACACTATATTCTCTGGAATCCCATGCAACCGGAACACATGGATCACAAACAATTTGGCCAGTTCTTGGGCTGAGGGCAGATTAGAGAGGGGTACAAAGTGTGCCATTTTTCTGAAACGGTCAATAACAACCCAAATAACTCTTTTGCCCCTAGAGGAAGGTAGATCCATCACAAAATCCATAGATATATAAGACCATGGTCTAGATGGAATAGGTAAAGGCATAAGGTGCCCTCGGTGAGCGACCTGTGATACCTTGTTTCTGGCACAAGTGGCACAGGCTGCCACAAATGCTTTGCAGTCTCTCTTTATAGAGGGCCAACATACATGACGATACAGAAGTTCTAAGGTCTTGGTCTCCCCAGGATGCCCTGCCAGTTTAGACTTATAAAACAATTGAAGTATCTGAAGATGCAGATGTAAAGGAACATAGTCTACATTGGGTGGTTTTTCAGGAGGACTGTCTTGTTGAAAAGACTGTAAAGAACCATACAAATCAGGAAATTCTGTAGTATGAACTGCAGCAAGAACTTGATTCGAGGACACCATTTTCTCAGGAATAGTAGGTGAAGTGATTTCAGTTTCAAAGCTTCTAGACAAGGCATCAGCCTTCACATTCTTGGAACCTGGTTTATACGTAATTATAAAATGAAATAGAGCAAAAAACATTGCCCAACGTGCCTGTCTAGGATTAAGCCTTTTAGCCCCTCCTATATATTCTAGATTCTTGTGATTGGTGTAAACTGTAACTGGATGAACTTCCCCCTCCAACCAATGCCTCCACTCCTCCAAAGCCATCTTTATAGCCAAAAGTTTTCTGTTGCCTATGTCATAGTTACGTTCGGCTGATGAAATTTTTTTTTGAAAAAAATGCACAGGGATGTATACGTTCGGGATTACCGGAAAATTGAGAGAGAACTGCTCCCACTCCGACCTCAGAGGCATCAACTGCAACAAAGAACAACAAAGTAACATCTGGATGGGTAAGGATAGGGGCAGTACAAAAAGCGGACTTCAGCTCAGAAAAAGCCTTCTGAGCCTGTGTGGGTCAATTGACTGGGTCTGCATCTTTTTTCGTTAGGTCGGTTATAGGAGCGATCAACGTAGAGAAATTCCTCATGAATTTGCGATAGTAGTTGGCGAACCCTAAGAAGCGCTGAATAGGTTTGAGTCCCTTAGGCCTGGGGTCCCCAACCACCGGACCGTGGCTCACTGCCGGTCCATTGGCAGTTTTCCATCGGGCTGCAGCGGGTCTTTCATCTCGCCCCTACCCCCTCCCCCCCGCGGCCACCGATCCTGTTACCTTATGAGCGGGAGGCCGCTTCCTTTCTTATATTCCCCCGTAGCCGCTCTCCTCTTAGCAGCATCTCCTATTACAGCAGCACGTCTTGCAGCTGCTGTAAGGAGGGAAGGAAGCAGGGCAGCGGTTCCCATGGTGATGCATATCGCCGCTACAGGAAGCCGCTTCCCTGCTTCCTTCCCTCCTTACAGCAGCCGCAAGACGCACTGCTGGAATAGGAGATGCTGCTAAGAGGAGAGCGGCTAAGGGGAATCTAAGAGAACAAGAGGCCGCCAGCTCATAAGTTAACAGGAGCGGCGGCCGTGGGGGGGGGGGGGGGGTAGGGAACACCTACCCATACTAGGGCGCTATACTGGGCACTATACTAGCTATATACTGGGGCACTACCTACCTATACTGGGCCCTATACTAGCTATACTGGGCACTGTACTAGCCATACTGGGCACTATACTAGCTATACTGGGGCACTACCTACCCATACTGGGCACTATACTAGCTATACTGGGGCACCACCTACCCATATTGGGCACTATACTAGCCATACTGGGCACTATACTAGCTATACTGGGGCACTACCTACCCATACTGGGCACTATACTAGCTATACTAGGGCACTACCTACCCATACTGGGCAATATACTAGCTATACTGGGCACTATACTAGCTATACTGGGCGCTATACTGGGGCACTACCTACCCATACTGGGCAATATATCAGCTATACTGGGCACTATACTAGCTATACTGGGGCACTACCTACCCATACTGGGACTATACTAACTATACTGGGACTATACTAGCTATACTGGGACACTATACTAGCTATACTGGGGCACTATACTAGCTATACTGGGGCACCACCTACCCATACTGGGCACTATACTGGCTATACTGGGGCACTACCTACCCATACTGGACACTATACTAGCTATACTGGGCACTATTCTAGCTATACTGGGGCACTACCTACCTATACTAGGCACTATACTAGCTATACTGGGCACTATACTGGGCACTATACTACCTATACTGGGCACTATACTAGCTATACTGGGACACTACCTACCCATACTGGGCACTATACTAGATGTACTGGGCACTATACTAACTATACTGGGCACTATACTACCATACTGGGCACTATACTAGCTATACTGGGCACTATACTAGCCATACTGGGCACTATATTAGCTATACTGGGCACTATATTAGCTATACTGGGCACTATACTACCTATACTGGGCACTATACTAGCTATACTGGGCACTATACTAGCTATACTGGGCACTATACTAGCCATACTGGGCACTATACAAGCTATACTGGGCGCTATACTGGGGCACTACCTACCCATACTGGGCAATATATCAGCTATACTGGGCACTATACTAGCTATACTGGGGCACTACCTACCCATACTGGGACTATACTAACTATACTGGGACTATACTAGCTATACTGGGACACTATACTAGCTATACTGGGGCACTATGCTAGCTATACTGGGGCACTATACTAGCTATACTGGGGTAACTATACTAGCCATACTGGGGCAACTAAACTCCCTATACTGGGGCAACTTAACTCCCTATACTGGGGCAACTATGCTGCTATGCCGCCGCACCCCATGTGCACGACACTGTTCACTAGGTCGCGCGCACACGCTCAGAAAGTGTTCCCCGGGCAGAAAAAGTTTGGGGACCCCTGCCTTAGGCTGTGGTCAATCTAAAACTGCTGAGAGTTTTTTCTGATCCATAGCAAGTCCTGTGTCAGAAATTATGTATCCAAGAAAAGGCACCTGAGTAACCTCAAAAAGACATTTTTCCAATTTCAGCGAACAAAGAATTTTCCCTCAATTTCTGCAAGACCAGTCTTACATGACCCTGATGTTCTCTCAGTGAGCTAGAATAAATAAGGATATCATCCAAGTAAACCATCACATCTCTGAAAAGATCATTCACGAAGTCCTGGAAGACAGCAGGGGCATTACAAAGACCAAAGGGCATCACAAGGTACTCATAATGCTTGTCTTGGGTGTTAAAAGCTGTCTTCCATTCGTCCCCTTGGCGTATTCTTATCAGATTGTATGCACCTCGTAAATCCAGTTTGGAAATCTGGGCGAAAAGGTCATCAATCAAAGGTAGAGGGTACCGATTTTTTACAGTAATTTTGTTAAGCCCCCTATAGTCAATCCAAGGACGTAATCCTCCTGTGATGATCCGCTCAGCTGGCTGCACAGGCAGACAGCTGTTTGTCCATTCCTCTAGTCTGTGGGCTGCAGGTCTCTGGAACAGAGACCTGTCTTTCCATTGCAAGTTTCTGGTCTGTTCTCTTGCTGGGGAATTTGCATACATTCGTTATGCAAATCCCCTACCTGCCTTCTTTGATGACTGGCACTATAAGAGCTTTATGTTTCCCAGAAGGCTTTGCTGGTCATTTCCCTTCCATGGTCTGTTCCTGATGGACACTGCTGGAGTGTCAGCCATTGCTATCTAGTATAGTTAATTCCTGGGGGTTGCTTTAGGCTCCCCTTCTAGTCCAGTCAGGTTGTATTATCTGTTTGTTTGTTCTGTTGCCATTGTCCTGTCCCAACGGCGGTCGACAGGAAATGGTTCTGATCTCTGTTCTTGGAGTATAGCTGGTGCAGCGGTTGCTACCAGCTATCTCTTCTGATCTGTCTCTTTGGATCGCGCTGGCCACTTTTCGCTAGCGCTGTGGATCCTTCTGTTCTGTCTCCTGGGATCGCGCTGGCCACTTTTCGCTAGCGCTGTGGATCCTTCTGTTCTGTCTCCTGGGATCGCGCTGGCCACTTTTCGCTGGCGCTGTGGATCCTTCTGTTCTGTCTCCTGGGATCGCGCTAGCCACTTTTCGCTAGTGCTGTGGATCCTATCTCTCGCTTGTCCCTGTTTTCGCGTGTCTGTCTTGTCTGCTATGCTTGCTGGAGGCTCGGTGAGGTAACCGTCAAGCAAGCGCTCGCGTCCTCTGTTTCATGTTTGTCTGTTAATAGTTAGTTAGGCGTGCTTGTCTCTGTTGTGCTTATCACGTGGAGACCGCGCATAACCGCGTGCACTGTTGCGAATGAGTGCGGTGTTCGCGGTTAGCTAGCGTTTGTTATTTTCCGTATCTCCTCATTGTATTATTTGCTGTGCCTTTGCTACCCTCGTGCCCTGTTTTGCTCAGTCTTGTGTCTCTGTCGGCAATCGCCATTCTTGCGATTGCATTCCCACTTCGTTTCCGCCGTTGTGTGTTCACCGTCGCTGGGTGGCGACTAGTTTGGTGGACACACATTGGTTCTGTCCCTTTGCTCTGTTTCTTGTGGGCTATCCAGCCCTGCCTGATCGTACCTTGTCCTGGATCTGTACAATTCCCGTCTGGCATCTGTGGCTGTGCAGCGACTGTGTTCGCCTGCACTCCACAGCGCCATCTGCCGGAGGGAATTGCCCTCTGCGGGTGCATAGCACCTAGCCTGGGTGTCCTCAAATATACGCTTGTGGAGGGTTTCCGCCGTGTCAGCGCACGCGTTGTGCGCTGATCACGGAGGAAGTTCCACAATCGTTACACCTCCATCCTTCTTTTCTACAAAAAAAAATCCCGCTCCTGCTGGAGAGGTAGAAGGTCGAATAAACCCCTTGTCTAAATTCTCCCTAATGTACTCTTTCATGGGCAACTTTTCAGGAACTGTTAGGTTATAAAGATGACCCTGAGGAGGCATGGTGCCAGGCAATGAATCAATTGGACAATCATATGGTCTATGTGGAGGTAATTTATCAGCAGATTGTGGGTAGAAAACATCAGAGAAGTCTTGATAAGGTGGTGGAATATCATTAGAACTCACCCCTGAACTAGAAAGGGAGATATTTTTTAAACAGAACCCCTGACAACGATGACTGGTGAGTTTTCCGGAACACCAATCTGTAACCACGGCAACCCGAGAACCAGAGAACTGGAGGGCATTCTAAGAATGTAAAACTAGATTTGTTCCAAATGCATAGCCCCAACCTGCAGAGAGACTTCAGGAGTAATGGTAATGGGTGTATTGGTCTGCAGAGGGGTGTCGTCTATAGCCGTGACGAAAAGCTTGTTCTGTAAAGGTACAGCAGGAATACCCAACTTAGCAGCAAGGACGGAATCAATGAAATTACCGGCTGCCCTGGAATCAATGAAAGCCTGAGAATGCAAGGACTTATTGTCCCAGAAAATAGTGACTGGCAACAACAGTTTTTTTATTTTAAGGGGAGAATGCTGTTCACCCAAGTGAAGTCCCCTTACTTCACTTAGGCGTTGGAGTTTTCTGGAACCTTTTTAGAACAAGACTGAGCAAAATGACCCTCTCCCCCACAATACATACAAATACCTTCTTGTCTTCTCCTAAGCTTCTCCGCGGGAGAGTGTGAGAAAATGCGGAAAAGCCGCCGCGTGTACTGGCAGCAAGGCGGCTGTTTCCGCGTCCAACGCGGCGGTTTGCACGCAGCAGTGTGTGTCTGGGATGGCTGGCTCTGTTGGTGCACCTGGATGGAGAGCTACGTGCGCGCCCGCCAGAAGTCAGGACCTTTATACCAGCTGGAGATGGATCAGCTGATCAGGACGATCAGCTGATTCCTGCTAGACTCCTGATTGGCTGAGTGCTCGGGCGGGGCGGCAGAGTCCTGCAACTATATTTATGGCTTGCTTGCCAGTTGCTGGTTGTCTGCCATTGCGAACACTTACGTGGAAGCATTCAGACCATAGTCAGATCCTACGGTGCGCTTGAACCAGGAGGACCTGGGAATTCACACTGAGCCAGATTACTTTTGTTTATCATTGTGTTATACTCCAGACTAGTTCCAGGGTGCTGAGACCACGGACCTTGCATCCAAGACTAGGGAATTGTATTATCATTTGTGTTATACTCCAGACTAGTTCCAGGGTGCTGAGACCACGGACCTCGCATGCAAGACTAGGGAATTGTATTATCATTTGTGTTATACTCCAGACTAGTTCCAGGGTGCTGAGACCACGGACCTCGCATCCAAGACTAGGGAACTGTATTATCATTTGTGTTATACTCCAGACTAGTTCCAGGGTGCTGAGACCACGGACCTCGCATCCAAGACTAGGGAATTGTATTATCATTTGTGTTATACTCCAGACTAGTTCCAGGGTGCTGAGACCACGGACCTCGCATCCAAGACTAGGGAATTGTATTATCATTTGTGTTATACTCCAGACTAGTTCCAGGGTGCTGACACCACGGACCTCGCACCCAAGACTAGGGAACTGTATTATCATTTGTGTTATTCTCCAGACCTGCTTGTGAAGCCCATCTTCCAGGGGTCACTAGCCACCGAGTCTTCTTGCTACTCAGCCTGGGACTCCGCCCCCTTGGATGTCTCAGGCTGCTGCAAGATCTCTGCACTTCCAAAGGGAGGTATTTCTCATACTGCCAAGGACCACCTGCTCCTCGGGTGGTCCTCACTCAAAGTTATTACTGTTGCACCAAACATTCACACTATATAGGTGTCCAGAGGTTAGTAATATATCTGTATTATCGGTGATTCTGCAGAACATCAATAATCAGGTATATGAATATATAAAGTCAGCGCAGGTCTATAGTAATACAGCTTTCATCATTTTTTGGTATACAGGATCTTCGAACAAAAGGGTAAAGAAGCAAGGCTTACCAGATTCCAACAACCCACATTATAAGGTTGTAAACGAGTTTGATAGGTGGTCCGCAGAACTTTCAAATGGTGTCGTTTCACCAGCGATGTTGCACACTACAGATTCCTCCGGAATATAGTAGATGTCCTGAGATCGCAGAGACTCACCAAAGGGGAGTCCAGTAGGATAGTGACATGAAAGAGATGTACGGCACATCAGATTCCAACAACCCACATTATAAGGTTCTAAACGAGTTTGATAGGTGGTCCGCAGAACTTTCAAATGGTGTCGTTTCACCAGCGATGTTGCACACTACAGATTCCTCCGGAATATAGTAGATATCCTGAGATCGCAGAGACTCACCAAATAAAATGGTGCCGCCTGTCGCCTTCCCTGCCGCCTGTCGCCTTTGGGAACACCATTTTATTTGAGGTCTTCTATTGACCATTTTATGCGCGCTACTTTTTCGGGGTTCCCAGTGCACGGGCCCCGTATGTGAGTTTTCCTTTATCCTTGTTTTTAATTGTTTTACTTGTATTGTAATAAAGACGGTTTACACTTAGATGTGCCGTACATCTCTTTCATGTCACTATCCTACTGGACTCCCCTTTGGTGAGTCTCTGCGATCTCAGGATATCTACTATATTCTGGAGGAATCTGTAGTGTGCAACATCGCTGGTGAAACGACACCATTTGAAAGTTCTGCGGACCACCTATCAAACTCGTTTACAACCTTATAATGTGGGTTGTTGGAATCTGGTAAGCCTTGCTTCTTTACCCTTTTGTTCGAAGATCCTGTATACCAAAAAATGATGAAAGCTGTATTACTATAGACCTGCGCTGACTTTATATATTCATTGCTTGCGTGGACTTTTGGACATTGTCCTTCTCGGCTGCGGTCGCCTTCCGCCTTGGCGCTGACACTTGTTTTTTATAATAATCAGGTATATATCTGCATTTTTGGTGATACTGCAGATCATCAATAATCAGATTCTCTCTGCGTGCTGACACCAATCGTTACAGAGAGAGCTTAGAGTGTCCTAGCTGCATTGGTTCTTCAGCAGTTAAAGAAGGAGCGCTTCTCTGTCAAGCAGAATTACTTAGAGAAGAATATGTTTTCCCCTGTCAACGGTATCTGAACTGCCTGTATAGCAAAGGAAATAGCTTCCTCCAAGGTTTTGGGTTCTGGATGGCTAACTAGCATATCATTTACTGAATCAGACAAACCAAAAAGAAATTGATACAAGAGTGCTGCCCCACCCCATTTAACAGAAACTGACCACTTCCTGAACTTGGCAGCGTACTACTCCGCAATATGTCGACCTTGACGGAGGTCTCTTAACTTGCGGCTAGCAGTAGCTGTAATGTCAGGATCAGCATAAACCGTGGTCATGGCTTTAAAGAAATTCTCCACCGAAGTGAGAGCTTCATCATCTGGGTTTAAGCCATAGGCCCAAGTTTGAGAGTCACCCTGGAGTAACGTTTTAATCAGGGTAATCTTCTGTGATTCTGTTCCAGAAGATCTAGCCCTACAAAATACGATAAACAGCGATTCTGGAAATTACTGAAATCAGACTGTGACCCTGAGAATTTCTCAGGTAAAGGCATTTTAGGCTCTGCAATAGGTAAATTCGGTGTACTAGGCAAATTAGCTGGCTATTAGCACTAGCGGAAACATTGAATTGAGCAAGCGAGTTTGATAGCTGAGTTAACTGAGTCTGCTGCATAGAAACCTGCTCAGTAAGCTGATTAACAGCTCCTGCTAGCGCCAGGATCTGATTTCGCAGCTCATCCATGTTTTTTGGGCCTTGATAATGTAATGCTGGGTCTAACGTACATGCGGAAAATACAATAAATCAAGGTCAGGTCGAAGCTCGGGCCATACACGAAAAGTCAGAAATGCGCGGTAGAGAAGGACTAATGTCAGAGACAGGTGCTAGGTCAATATTCATGCAGACGTCATACACATAGGATCAGATATACGAGGCACAGACAAGGATGAGACAGAGACAAAGTCGTTAAGCTAGCCTAGGTCTATTACGGGTATCAGATGACTGAGGTACAAAGGGATGAGACTTTAATCAGAGTGTTGGACTTGCCGGATCATACACAGAAATACAATAATTACTATAATTACAATATGTATATATATTACACAGTTCGAAACTGACTGGAGTACATACAGTGGGTTGCAAAAGTATTCGGCCCCCTTGAAGTTTTCCACATTTTGTCACATTACTGCCACAAACATGCATCAATTTTATTGGAATTCCACATGAAAGACCAATACAAAGTGGTGTACATGTGAGAAGTGGAACGAAAATCATACATCATTCCAAACATTTTTTACAAATCAATAACTGCAAAGTGGGGTGTGCGTAATTATTCGTCCCCCTGAGTCAATACTTTGTAGAACCACCTTTTGCTGCAATTACAACTGCCAGTCTGTTAGGGTATGTCTCTACCAGCTTAGCACATCTAGAGACTGAAATCCTTGCCCATCCTTCTTTGCAAAACAGCTCCAGCTCAGTCAGATTAGATAGACAGCGTTTGTGAACAGCAGTTTTCAGATCTTGCCACAGATTCTCGATTGGATTTAGATCTGGACTTTGACTGGGCCATTCTAACACATAGATATGTTTTGTTTTAAACCATTCCATTGTTTCCCTGGCTTTATGTTTAGGGTCATTGTTCTGCTGGAAGGCAAACCTCTGCCACAGTCTCAAGTCTTTTGCAGTCTCCAAGAGGTTTTCTTCCAAGTTTGCCCTGTATTTGGCTCCATCCATCTTCCCATCAACTCTGACCAGCTTCCCTGTCCCTGCTGAAGAGATGCACCCCCCGAGCATGATGCCGCCACCCAGGGGCGTAACTAGACATCACTGGGCCCCCCTGCGAATATTTGGATGGGCCCCCCCCCCCATAGGTGCCAAATAATCGTAACGGGGCAGCGTTTCACTGTAAATTAATTGTAAAGTGGGCAGCATTTTACCAGACAATCGTAATGTGGGCCAGAAAATCGTAATGTGGGCAGAGTTCACCAGAAAATCATAATGTTGGCCTTTAGAAAATCATAATGTGGGCAGAGTTCACCAGAAAATCGTAATGTGGGCAGAGTTCGCCAGAAAATCGTAATGTGGGCACCAGTCACCAGAAAATCGTAACGTTAGCAGCAGTCACCAGAAAATTGTAACGTGGACAGCATTCACCAGACAATCGTAATGGGGGCAGCGTTCACCAGAATATCGTAATGTGGGACAGAAAATCGTAATGTGGGCAGAGTTCACCAGAAAATCGTAATGTGGGCAGCGTTCACCAGAAAATTGTAACATGGACAGCATTCACCAGACAATCGTAACGTGGGCAGTGTTCACCAGAAAATCGTAATGTGGGCCAGAAAATCGTAATGTGACAGCAGACACCTGAAAATTGCAATGTGGGCAGCAGACACCTGAAAATCGTAATGTGGGGAGCAGACGCCTGAAAATCGTAATGTGGGCAGCAGACACCTGAAAATCGTAATGTGGGCAGCAGACACCTGAAAATCGCAATGTGGGCAGCAGTGACCAGAAAATCGCAATGTGGGCAGCAGTGACCAGAAAATTGTAATGTGGGCAGCAGACACCTGAAAATCGCAATGTGGGCAGCAGACACCAGAAAATCGTAATGTGGGCAGCAGACACCAGAAAATCGCAATGTGGGCAGCAGACACCAGAAAATCATAATGTGGGCAGCAGACACCTGAAAATCGTAATGTGGGCAGCAGGCACCTGAAAATCGTAATGTGGGCAGCAGACACCAGAAAATCATAATATGGGCAGCAGACACCTGAAAATCGTAATGTGGGCAGCAGACACCAGAAAATCGTAATGTGGGGAGCAGACACCAGAAAATCGCAATGTGGGCAGCAGACACCAGAAAATCGTAATGTGGGCAGCAGTGACCAGAAAATTGTAATGTGGGCAGCAGACACCAGAAAATCGCAATGTGGGCAGCATACACCAGAAAATCGCAATGTGGGCAGCAGTGACCAGAAAATCGTAATGTGGGCAGCAGACACCAGAAAATCGCAATGTGGGCAGCAGACACCAGAAAATCGCAATGTGGGCAGCAGTGACCAGAAAATCGTAATGTGGGCAGCAGACACCAGAAAATCGCAATGTGGGCAGCAGTGACCAGAAAATCGTAATGTGGGCAGCAGACACCTGAAAATCGTAATGTGGGCAGCAGACACCTGAAAATCGTAATGTGGGCAGCAGACACCTGAAAATCACAATGTGGGCAGCAGACACCAGAAAATTGCATTGTGGGTAGCAGACACCTGAAAATCGTAATGTGGGCAGCAGACACCAGAAAATCGTAATGTGGGCAGCAGACACCTGAAAATCACAATGTAGGCAGCAGCCACTAGAAAAAAAAATGCACCTGTGAAAAAAAAAACAATTCACTTACCTGACAGAAGTCTTCTCCTCTCCCGGCATCTGGCTCGCAGCTCCCCGAGTCCTCCTGCAGCACATCTCCCGCGCTGACAGGCAGAGTGCAGGGCTATGGCAAGATGGCTGCCGAAGCCCTGTACTAGAGACACAAATAGTCTCCAGTGTAGGGCTTCTTCGGCGGCCATCTTGCCGTAGCCCTGCTCTGCCTGCCGGAGACTATGCAGGCTGTTGGAGCGGGGCTGCGGGGAATGAACTGGCGCAGCGTCTATTAGACGCTGCGGCCAGTTGAGCACCTTGCTGGGGGGTCCAGAGCAACGCTCCCCCCACGCACAGTGAGCGGGCCCCAGAGCAGCCCCGGGCCCCCCTGCGGCTGAGGGGGTTCGCATCACCGGTAGATACGCCGGTGCCGCCACCACTATATTTCACAGTGGGGATGGTGTGTTCAGAGTGATGTGCAGTGTTAGTTTTCTGCCACACATAGCATTTTGCATTTTGGCCAAAAAGTTCCATTTTGGTCTCATCTGACCAGAGCACCTTCTTCCACATGGTTGCTGTGTCCCCCACATGGCTTGTGGCAAACTGCAAACGGGACTTCTTATGCTTTCTGTTAACAATGCCTTTCTTCTTGCCACTCTTCCATAAAGGCCAACTTTGTACAGTGCATGACTAATAGTTGTCCTATGGACAGAGTCTCCCACCTGAGCTGTAGATCTCTGCAGCTCGTCCAGAGTCACCATGGGCCTCTTGACTGCATTTCTGATCAGTGCTCTCCTTGTTCGGCCTGTGAGTTTAGGTGGATGGCCTTGTCTTGGTAGGTGTACAGTTGTGCCATACTCCTTCCATTTCTGAATGATCGCTTGAACAGTGCTCCATGGGATGTTCATGGCTTTGGAAATCTTTTTGTAGCCTAAGCCTGCTTTAAATTTCTCAATAACTTGATCCCTGACCTGTCTTGTGTGTTCTTTGGACTTCACGGTGTTGTTGCTCCCAATATTCTCTTAGACATCCTCTGAGGCCCTCACAGAGCAGCTGTATTTGTACTGACATTAGATTACACACAGGTGCACTCTATTTAGTCATTAGCACTCATCAGGCAATGTCTATAGGCAACTGACTGCACTCAGATCAAAGGGGGCTGAATAATTACGCACACACCACATTGCAGTTATTTATTTGTAAAAAATGTTTGGAATCATGTGTGATTTTCGTTCCACTTCTCATGTGTACATCACTTTGTGTTGGTCTTTCATGTGGAATTCCAATAAAATTGATTCATGTTTGTGGCAGTAATATGACAAAATGTGGAAAACGTCAAGGAGGCCGAACACTTTAGCAACCCACTGTATATATATCGGGCTGATGCGCAATATATGAAATGTAGCTCTCAAACAACTATCTCACTAGGATAAGGACCAAGAACCAGCGTACTGATTAGTATCAAGGTCAACAAGCAAGTGAATACTCTGGCCTTAAATACCTAAGAGGCAGAGCAAAAGCCCAGCCCCCAGAATTGACAGCACCTCCTGCAATAAGGAGTCAGCTGATGACATCACAGCTGACACTCCATCAGACACGCCTCCTCAGCCTATAAAGGCAACTCTGAGCTGCGCGCGTCCTGCCAGAAACAACACACCGACCCACATCTACAGGGGAGCCGAGGATGCAAACATTCTGATTCATGTCTACAGGGGAGTCGGGGATGCTATTGACTAAGAGTAAGAGGAAGCTTCCTCCATCAGAGCAGCCTGCAGAGACCGCAGCAGGTAAGTTTGTTACAGTGACACTTTGTGCTGTCCCCCACCTCTAAGGATCACACATTGGATGATGTTATATTGTCCTCTCCTTGTTGTACCAGTACCATCAGCTAGTACCAGTACCTCCAGATATTGGTAACCTCAAATGCAAAGGCCTCTCATAGAGTAAACACGTTTAACATTTATATAACATATTATACTATAAAATTCCTTGCACTCACAATACTTCACCTTTAACAACAGTGTTGTGATGATCGCTGCTGCAGCAGCTGTTGCTGGAAGTAGTAGTGCTGCAGCTCAGGCAGTTCTGATCTATTTCCATGCAAGCTGCATAGCTTTGTCTGTCTTTCCCTGCTGTCAGCTTGTGACTGATTATCATTCACCTGTGTGGGAATCTGCATGTCTGCTCCCATTGGATGACCTCAGTATAAAGATCTGCTTCCTGCAGGGTTTCCTTGGGTTTTCATAGCTTCAGTTTAAGCCCGTCTTGCAGTCGCTTTAGCCCCCGATCGTGTTTCTTGTTATAAAGATACTTTGCTGGTCTTTGCATCATATATTGGTTCATTGCCAATATATATGCATACCAGCACGTTTATTATTTTCCTTGTATTCGTGTTACGTTGATACATCAGTGTCGCTGATATATACGTACACGAACTGTTTATTTCCTGTGTTCAGTTAGTCAGTTTTCCAGCACGTTTTGGTAGTTTGCGCGTACCGTGAGCACCCGTGCTGAGCTAGTTATCCTGTTCCTGGTCCTGTTTGTGGATTGCGTTCATCTCTGCGAAGAGATAACGAATCCTTCTGAATCCAGTTCTGTTGCTGTTTGTGGATTGCGTTCATCTCTGCGAAGAGATAGCGAATCCTTCTGAGTCCTGTTCCCTGTATTACTCCAGTCCTAGTCAGCGTTCCTGCTTATGTCATATATCGGTTCATTGCCGATATATACATATGTTAGTCAGACGTTACAAATAGTTTCATTGATAGCTGTAATTGTAATACGCTAGGAAAACATACTTATTGTATATTTATCTGTGTTACGTTCATCTATCTCGATCCTGCTATTTCCTGACTATCCTGTCCTGTCTTTGTGAGGCACGCCATCGCCGCAACGCATTGGCTGCCTCATTCCAGTCTGTCTGGTTTTGGACGCTTGCTGTCGCTAAGTAGCCGCTAGCTAGCAAGCGTTCATTCTGTCTACCTGTCCTGATCTCCTCAGTTCTGGTTTATGCGCTCAGCGCTACTTTGCGCTGAGACGTTATAACAAAAGCATTGTTTGTGGCTGTCAGATCTGCACCGGCTCTGTGCGCCACAATCTCCTATTGGAGTCAGTCCTCCCCTCCACTATACTAGGGATAGCCTGTTTCTTTGTGCTAGTGTGTGTACCTCCTCCACGTCAGCTCATGCGTTGCATGCTGACTGTGGAGAATACACCACCAAGCCTTACAAGTGTAGAGTTTTTTTTTCTGCTGGCATGTGAGTGTGCAATCCCGACAGTCGCCTCAGTATGGGACGCTGATCAGATCTCCCGCATGTTCCACCTCACTCTCAGTTCCGCATCCACACTTTGTCCTACATGTTTCATCACGTATGACTCATCAGGGGCTTTGCATGTGCTACCTTCTAACAGGGTGATTTGTTATATTTTATGAAGGGGCAGCTCCAACGTAAAATAACGACTGAGGTTGTTGCATTGTGGATTGAGCGCTTTTCTCTTAACAGTGTACTTAGATACTTGCATCATCACCAGCAGGCCACACCCCCGGCCGACCTGATGGAAAACTGACAGGGAGGGTGGAGATTAGGGGCAGCGACTAGCCACCGCCCTCTCTTAAATCTGAGCGACGAATGCGCAGCCTCCTGCGTCACACAGCTGTAGTGTGGAATGGGCTGCTCCACCCGCTGGGACACGGATGTCAGAGGCTTGTTGCCATGTGAACCATGACACATTGCATCCACAAAGCCGAGTATTACATATCACAACAGTAAATAGAGCATCATCAGCAGACAGGGGCATAGCTACAACTCACTGGGCCCCATAGCAAATTTTATGGACAGCCCCCCACCCCCTTTCGGACAAACCCCTCCTTGCCAGTGGTCTCCCTTTGGTGGTGCTAACAGCCTACTAACTAATAATGTCTATAATGTTGTTTGTCTTTTTATTGTATAATGTGTGGGCACTGTATGGTAACATAGTGGATAACACTCTTGTATTGATGCACTGGGTCCCCAGTTCAAATCCCAGCCAGGACCCTATCTGCATGGAGTTTGTATATTCTCCCCATGTCTGCATGGGTTTCTGACGGTCACTCCAGTTCCTCCCACATCCCAAAAACATACAGATAACTTAATTGACTATCGCCTAAAGACTATGATGGGCATATGACTATGGTAGGGTTAGATTGTGAGCTCCTCTGAGGACAGACAGTGACATGACAATGTACTCAGTAAAGTGCTGCAGAAGATGTCAGTGCTATATAAATACATAATGATATGGTAGGACATTATACTATGACTATGGTAAGATTAGATTGTGAGCTCCTCTGAAGACAGTCAGTGACATGACTATGTACTCTGTAATGTACTGCAGAAGATATCATTGCTCTCAGGGGCGTAGCAATAGGGGGTGCAGAGGTAGCGACCGCATCGGGGCCCTTGGGCCAGAGGGGCCCCAAGGGGCCCTCCCACAACTACAGTATTAGCTCCCTATTGGTACTGTGCTTATAATAATCACTTCTATAGATACTTTTAATATTGATAATCATTAACAAACTGTTCCCCATCCCCTTCTTGCACCTCTGACACTGTAGTTGCCATTGGCAGGTTTTGGTGCGCCGTATCAATTGTTATGTATAGAGTGCTTGGGGGGCCCCATGTAAAACTTGCATCGGGGCCCACAGCTCCTTAGCTACGCCACTGCTCTATAAATACATAATAATATGGTAGGACATTAAACTACGCCTATGGTAAGATTAGACTATGAGCTCCTCTGAGGACAGACAGTGACATGACAATGTACTCTGTAATGTGCTGCAGAAGATGGCAGTGCTATATAAATACATAATAATGATATGGTAGGACATTAGACTACGCCTATGGTAAGAGTAGATTGTGAGCTCCTCTGAAGACAGTGGGTGACATCATTGTGTATACTATAAAGCAGTGGAGGAGCAATGAACTGATGCAATGAATTATACATAGTAAATCAATGTTTGAAATGAGACATGGAGAGGGGGATAGGAAAGAAGGAAAAAGGAGGCAGTGTTCCCACAGGAAAGACACACTGCAGGGAAATGGAGAACAAAACAATAGGACATATCTTACCAGGACTTCACACCAGTTTGGCAGGGACATAAGAAGCACAGTACCAACATCCCTGCACTACTGAGGAGTCTGAGGGAAAAAAAAGACCAAAGCACATGATGGGAGGGGGGAGGGGTAGAGAGGGGAGACCAGAAAACTACAGCTGGCAAGTAATACTCTTATCTAAATTGCACGGAGCTGCTTCTCTCTGTTGGGTAATTACAGACATGGATTTCAGCTTTATTATCTGTATATAGGCCCATACACACGTCAGACTTTTGCAAACGACGGGTCTTTTGAACGTCCCGTCGTTCAGTCGTCCGCACGCGACATCGGGCGTGTGTACAGACTGTCGTTCGTGTGATAAGCAGTCTTATCACCCGAACGACAGTCTGTACACATGCCCGATTTCGCGTGCGGACGACTGAAAGTCGTTTGACTAGTCGTTTGCAAAAGTCCGACGTGTGTATGGGCCTTATCGCTGACCTCTGGAACACTGGACTGTCTGCACTATTGATTAATCATTCTGATCAGCATTTACACTGATCAGAATAATCAATCAACAATGCAGGTAGTCGGGTGTCACAGCAGGCAGTGTACACACAGATAATAATGCTGAAAACCGACATCTGTAATGCTGTGAGAGTGCAGCTCCATCACTTTCTCTGCCACAGCTGCGCTCTCTTTTGCGTCTATCCCCCTTGAATCTGCATACACGGCACGCAAGGGAAGGAGGGGGTGGAAGTGAGTCAGGGCAGGAAGAACTGTAAACTTCCTGGCCATGTGCTGTGCACTGGAGACCCGAGCGGCTCTGCCCTGCTGGTGTACACGGCAGGAGCCGCGAGTCACTGATATAGTATTATGCTGCTGGGATGGGGCCCCCTAGTGGCGTTGGGCCCCATAGCAAGGCTATGACTGCTATCCCTATTCCTACGCCAGTGTCAGCAGGCCAGGGAAAGAAATTGTGGAGTATTACATAAAGAGGTTTGATTAAAAGAAAAGGGACAAGATCAAATTCCCTATTCATACCTCTGGGTTCTAACATATCCAACTTTTTAATTCTATAGGGTTCTCACCATAAAAGTTGTTATGCCTGTCACCTCCTCTTATGGGCGGTACATGTTCTAACACTTGGAATATAAGTTAGCGAACATGATGTACATAAAGGAGGCCGCAGGGACACAACTAGTCTCATGTGTATAATAACCATTAGTTTTATACTTTGTACTTCTGTAGGGGTGTACAATTTCATCCCCTTTGATCCACATGTGAAAATGTACGCAGCTGATGCACGGGAATGTGCCACTGCAGCCTGACCTGCCTGATGAGCCTGTAGTCTGAGTTCCAGGGTCAGCATGCACAAGTTTATCCCTAAGGTTGGGAGCCCTTTTGCATGACATTAGAGGTGTCAGTTTAAATGCCTAAAATTCCTGGCCACGGCCCCTCATTCGCGTTCCTGTCGGCAAGAGTGTCCTGTGCAGGCGCAGTAAGAGAAAACCTCTTGCTTCTGCACAAAACTCTCTTGTGGACAGAAATGCGAATAAGGATGCGCGCGGCCAGGGCCGTGCAGCCACAGTGGCCTGAAATGAAACTACGCCATGGCAGGGGACTAGTGGAAGCCCCAGGTAAGTGAACCTTTTTCTATGTGACAGTTTATGTTCACTTTAAGGGGAGGCAATGGAAGGGTGATAGAAATAAATATTGCAGCAACCAGCCCTTTTCCTGTCTGAACATTTGATTTTAGGCAAAAGACATTTTTTAAGGAATGATTATGTGCTGTGCACCAGAGGAAATAAGGAGAGGAACAGACTACCCACAAAGGTATGTGGATATGGATCAGGTAGTCTTGCTCAGGTCAGATGTCAGGTCAGAATTTGCTCTGCACTTGCGAGCTAAAAAATAAAAAAAAATTAAACCAGGTAGCTACATTAACCATAATGTAGACATTACCATTAACATAATGTTGTGCACACCAACAACTATCTATTCCGCAGAAAGAGTTTTCTACCCCTCACTAAGGAGATACTTTGTAAAACATTGCTTGAGTTAGCATACTGCACTTTGTACCAAATGTCACTTGTTTAGGGAAATTGGCATTGAAATTGTAATGAAAACCATTTACAACCATAATATCTTTCATAGCCTTATCATTTTAATCCTAATCAGCTGGATAAGGGCTAATTCTTATAAGAACACTGAATTCCTGACTGTGTGACAGAGAGGACCAGATTTCTGGAAAGGCCACAAAGGCCTGGGTTGTGGGCGGTAGTTGGCCAAGGGGTGAAAACACGTGGAAGAGGGATTGCTGCCTATGGAAGATCAGGCTGCACTTGGGAGCAACACATAGAAGAGGGGAGCTGCTGCACAAGAGATCTGTATATAACTGAAGGGGGCTGCTGTACATGAATGCTAGACATAAAAGAAGGGGCTGCATAGGGTGCTGTTCAAGAAAGTTGGCCTAGTGGTGGAAAAAGAATAAATCTGGCCTTGGTGATACAATGAACTGAGGTATGATCATCATCACTAGAGGATCCTCTTCACATATTTTCTTGCGTACATCAACTGCTGCTTCATTGTCTCAATTGTCTGTACTAATTTCAGTGTCTTCATCTCCTCCTCCTCCAACTGGGTTATGTTCAAAAGGAGGGCTACTGCTGTCAAGAGGAGCATTCCACTTAGAGAAAAATGCATCTAATTTAACTGTATTCTCTATTTCCTTACTTAATTGTCGATGCCTTTTATTAGCTTGTTTATGATACTCAGCACCACTTAATCTCTTCCTTCAAAGACTTGTGATGAAAGTGTAGAATGCAACGCAGCAAGGATTCTGAACAGGAATAGAACTACAAGGAGGAGAGAAAAATGATAACTGACTGATGTGCAGGATCAAAGAAAAACGTTCTCTAATATTGTACATACTGACAACTTCGCAAAGTCCAAGGCTGACCGCATGCGGTGATAATCATTTTTAGATCTTATCGATCAGCTCTGTAGAAACTTTACACACCATGAAAACTTTATTCGTTTTCCTGAATTCAATTATATATTAAATAATGTTAAAGAATTACAAAATGTTGATAGTTTTATTGCTGTTCGTGTTCTCATCAGTGACATTTACCCCCATCTTCTGTATTTGCTAACCTTGCCACTGGGACAGGAAGTTAAAGCAATCTCCACATGATAGTTCTCTCACACTGAGGGGAATTTCATTCATTTCCTGTTATCCTCATTA
The DNA here is from genome assembly GCF_040937935.1 of Hyperolius riggenbachi. Taxonomy (NCBI): domain Eukaryota; kingdom Metazoa; phylum Chordata; class Amphibia; order Anura; family Hyperoliidae; genus Hyperolius; species Hyperolius riggenbachi. The sequence goes on from NC_090649.1 coordinate 141,427,071, forward strand.
GTATCACAAACCCACAGGAAGTGACAAACAAAGCAATGATCAAACAGAGTGCAGTGGGGTTAGAACTTTATTTTGAGAAACTATAACTCACTTCCATACAGTAAAACCTATACTTAAAAACCTTACTGCCACTGCATTCAATTCCAGCTCCAACTGAAATGCTGGAAAAACTAAACAAGGTAATGGAAACAGAAAGTATGCACTTTATTGTGTCTCAGGCCTAGTGCACACCAGAGCGGTTCTGCTGCGGTTTGCGATCCACCTGCGGGTGCGAATCCGCTAGGGTAATGTATTTCAATGGGCTGGTGCACACCAGAGCGGGAGGCGTTTTGCAGAAACGCATACTCCCGGGCTGCTGCAGATTTTGGATTGCGGATGCGTTTCTGCCTCAATGTTAAGTATAGGAAAACCGCAAACCGCTCTGAAAAACGGCACTTCAGAGCGGTTTGCCAGGCGTTTTTTGTTACAGTAGCTGTTCAGTAACAGCTTTACTGTAACAATACATGAAATCTACTACACCAAAACCGCTAGACAAAACCGCAAAACGCTAGCTGAAACGCTGCAGAAAAATAAGAAAAAGCATTTCAAAATCCGCTAGCATTTTGCGGATCTGCTAGCGGTTTTTGGTGTGCACCGGGCCTCAAAGAAGATTAAAAAAACACAAAAAAACGGAGTCTACAGCCCTATAAAGTGGCCCTGTAAGCAGTAGAAAATTCACCAATCTGCACAGCAAAGAATAATACATGAATGCAAACAACCAAAATGGATGCTCCAGCTATCAGGTACTTTTATTGCAAAAATTACAACATTATTTTATTTAAGTATTTATGTAGTGCCAACATATTACGTAGCGCTGTACAGATTATATTGTCTAGTCACTAAGGCCTGGTGCACACCAAAAACCGCTAGCAGATCCGCAAAATGCTAGCAGATTTTGAAACGCTTTTTCTGATTTTTCTGCAGCGTTTCAGCTAGCGTTTTGCGGTTTTGTGTAGCGGTTTTGGTGTAGTAGATTTCAAGTATTGTTACAGTAAAGCTGTTACTGAACAGCTACTGTAACAAAAAACGCCTGGCAAACCGCTCTGAAGTGCCGTTTTTCAGAGCGGTTTGCGGTTTTCCTATACTTAACATTGAGGCAGAAACGCATCCGCAATCCAAAATCTGCAGCCGCCCGGGGGTATGCGTTTCTGCAAAACGCCTCCCGCTCTGGTGTGCACCACCCCATTGAAATACATTACCCTAGCGGATCCGCACCCGCAGGCAGATCGCAAACCGCAGCGGAAACGCTCCGGTGTGCACTAGGCCTAACTGTACCTCAGAGGGGCTCACAATCTAGTCCCTACCATAGTCATGTGTCGATGTATCATGTAGTGTATGTATCGTAGTCTAGGGCTAATTTAGGGGGAAGCCAATTAACTTATCTGTATGTTTTTGGGATCTGGGAGGAAACTGGAGTGCCCGAAGGAAACCCATTCATACATGGGAAGAACATACAAACTCCTTGCAGATTTTGACCTGGTTGAGATTCGAACCAGTGACCCAGCTCTGCAAGGTGAGAGTGCTATCCACTATATCACCATGCTTCTTTAGTAATTGTAAAAAAAAAATTCTTACATAATAATCAATTTCTAGCTACTATGGAATTTATCCTCTGCTCCTCAGTTATCGTCTGGTATGCGCTTGCAAAAGCAAGCGACAGGTATAAACTGCAAAGAGTCATTAGTGTTGCAGAAAAGATCATCAGATCACCCCTGCCACCTCTCCATCTCCTACACACTGCAAGCAGGGGCGTAACAATAGACCCTGCAAGGGATGCAGCTGCAGGGGGGCCCAGAAGCCACAGGGGGCCCCATCCTGACAGACTGAACTAAGGGCAAGGAGAGAAAAAATATTTCTGATCTTTCTAATGAGTGCATCTGCTCAGCCACTAATAAGAAATCATACAAAGATTTGTAGACAGTCCCTATTCAGTGCGCAGCATGGTCTTGTGTACAGCCTGTTCTACCTTCAGCCTTTCTACCCCTCCCGAAGTGCTCTATCCTGTAGTGATGCTTGAGGAGTCTGGGCGTGGAGAGAAGGCGGGAGGGGGCCCCATCTGTAGTTTCGCAGGGGGGCCCTGTGATTTCTAGTTACGCCCCTGACTGCAAGGATGAAGAAAAGGTTCGGCAGGATTTCCCGCGACCCCTCCCACCCAGGCAATTGCTTCTTTGAGCCCCTCCTATATGGCTTGCGCTACAAAACTCTCCCATCCAGAACCACGAGGTGCAGGAACACCTTTTTTCTCCAAGCAGTTCCAGTTCTCCTGCTTAATGGCAGTCTCCCCTGTGTGACTCTAACCTCTGAAGGTGGCCACTAACGGTCCAATTTCTAGTGAAAAATTGTTCGAGCGTTCAGAAATTCTGATCGAATTGGTTGTAAATAATCTCCATTGATGGGCACAATCGATTACGAACAATTAGAAAAATATACGTCCAATTGGATTTTTGGCAAACCACAATTTGGATTTTCTTGTTGGTTATGATAGATAGGAAGCAAAGATTGGTTTGTTGGTGGTGTAGTCAGGGCCGGGCCGAGGCAGAGGCAAGAGAGAGTCCAGTCTCAGGGTGCAGTGGTGCAGTGTAGGAGAGGGCGCACAACACACTTAGCTATCATTCCCCTATTGTGTTTGAAGCAGAGAGAAATAAGTAAAAGGGATACATGGCAGTAACTGAAAGCCAGATACTGTAAATAGAGATTAAGGTGTTGGGGGGGGGGGGGGGGGGGCGCCTCTTACTCTAATAGCAATCAGTGTGTGACGGCTGGGGTGGGAGGGATGGAGGGGCGCACTTTGGTGTCTTAGCCTTGGGTGCTGGAGGACCTTGTCCCGGCTCTGGGTGTAGTACTAGTGAACGATTTTTCTTCCGATCAGATTAATCTGAACGCTCAAACGATTTTTCATTACAAATTGGATCGTTAGTGGCCACCTTTACTCAGCATAACTTCCAGCCAGTCACCCTTATTGTCACAGCACCCCCTGGACAGTTCTGCCCCACTCCCTGGCTTGTTATTGTCCTAAATAGTTAAACGTATGCTCCACATGCTGCCTTAATTGTCTATTTCCTGTAATTGCAACATGTTCTCTATTGTAAAGTTGTTGATGTCTTATGTGTTAATGTATTAAGTACTTTTTTGCCTTGCCATGTGAACCACAAGCAATTCTGAGTGTGGCATTGTTGTGAATAAAAACCCATTGTCTTGGTGAATAAAAAGTTTTTCTGATTCCTTTAAAAAGTGGATCTAAACTTGTGCCTTAAAATTATTTCTTCTAAGCAGAGGGCAACACACTATTTTCCCCACAGTTCTCTACTCCATTTTGAACATCTGTCCTGTCTGGACTAAAGAGTAGTCCCTCTACCAGTCTGAATCACCAATTTACAATGACCGATGCTGTCATTTATAAAGATTGTTATTGTCTGTCTGAATGATGCATCTAAAAAAGCATACCACTACAACTTCTCTCTTGCAAGATATGACTGAGGTTGGAATGGTGAAATCCCTGGCTGGCCCTAGAGGCCTGATAGTGACGATAGTTATGTCCTCTAAGAAAATTGACATGGAGACAGTTATGCTGTCCTTTGACTACTCTGTCCCTCTGATGCTGTCCACTACTGCCAACCCAGAAGAACCCTTCAGGTAGCCTTCATGGCCTAGTGGTAAATTTGAGATGTCTAAGTGTAGAGGACCAGGAAAGAGGTAGCCACCAACCTGTTACCACCTGACGACTATCCAAGGAGAACACACAGTCACCAATGGCTCACTGAAGCACTTAGAAATGTTGTTGATGTCTTTATCACCAGTATAAAAATCAAACCTTCAAATTCCAACTCTTTCAAGGAATGAAAGACTGGGATGTCTGTTGGTGAAATATCTGGCTCCAAGGACAGCCTCATGTTGTCCTCTTAGTCAGGGGTGTATCTGGGTAATATAGAGCTTATGGAAAACACTGAAATTGCCCCGCCCTTCCCCGGTCAGAGCCCCCTTCCCCTCTAAAAACAGCGTCCTTTCTTGTGTACATGTGTTATGGCTGTCTGTGTTTATTGATTTGGGATATTGCTAAAGTTATTTTTTTGGAATTGTCTCTTCTCATTTCCACTCTATCCTCTTCTAACTAAGCCAAGTGCACCCATCGCACATAAATGAAGTAGCCATGTTTCCCAGATTTAATCTAATCTGAGGTCTGAATGATTGGAAGGAATTAGGGAAGGAATGGGGCAGGCATGGCGGCATCTTGATAGCTGAACTCTGCCACCCTAGGCACACCATTTAGCCACTATAGCGGCTATATAATACTTCTGCGCCCAAATTATACACTTGCATCACTATAGCTGCAATTATCAGTTGCAGTCAATAGAGGTGCCAAATTCTAACTAAGGGCTGACATCCTTTTTACACGTTTTGTCTCTACACGCACGCACACACACACACAAGCACGCACGCACACAAGCACGCACACACACACAAAACACTCATTTGCCTGCTTCCCAAGTGTCAGGAATACAGGGCATGGAGCAAGTTTATATATTAAGTGCACCCCTTCCCACCTGCTACCTGTAGCAAGAGCCATCCAGTGCCTAATAAAAGATGTGATCCTGTTTGAAACCATGATTAAAGGACAACTGAAGAGAGAGGTATATGGAGGCTGTCATGTTTATTTCCTTTTAGACAATACCAGTTGCCTGGCAGCCCTGCTGATCCTCTGCCTCTAATACTATTAGCCATAGCCCCTGAACAAGCATGCAGCAGATCAGGTGTTTCAGTGGTTCAGACTTATAAGTCTGATCTGACAAGACTAGCTGCATGCTTGTTTCTGGTTTTAATCAGATACTACTGCAGAGAAATAGACCAGCAGGGCTGCCAGGCAACTGGTATTGATTAAAAGGAAATAAACATGACAGCCTCCATATACCTCTCTCTTCAGTTCCCCTTTAAGGTATTTAGACAGAGCCGAATAGCTCACTTACAGTGAAAGATAAGCAACAGTAACAGCAGTGCGTACACACATGAAGTGTAGTGATGTCTCAGAGATGGTATGTGCTATCTGACTTATATAGCCCAGCTCAATGAACAGAATGATAGTGCTGATGCTGCTGCCGCAAGCATAAACTATCTGAGCATTGTATTACTTGTTGGCTCTCTGATGTGCAGCATATGGGGATGAGGTGTAAAAGATGACTTCATTCAGCACAGTTGTTGGCTGCCTCTTATCATCAGATGAACAAAAAGCCAGATGGATTAAAAGCACCATGTTGACAATTTGGAATTAAGCCTTAAAACAAATGACTCTGAAAAATTAGGATTTTACCTATATTGCAGTGTGTATTCATTTGATTGCTAATACAACCAAGAGAGCGACAACACCAGCTATAAAATGACGCCATCTTTAGTGTAATGTGATAATTTCATCGTAGTCTGCACACATCTTCTGGTGTTAGAGAAACTACAAATGGCTCACAGGAGCCTACAGGCACAGTTGTCCTGGCACCTTAGATTTTTCCCTCCATGGACCTGCAAACCCTCACCGAACCGCACTACAATTGTGTTGGCTGTCCCAGCTGTCACCTCTCCCTTACTTCCCCTGCCCTTCATGGGTAGCTACAGGTGTCCGTTAGCATTAGGTAGCCAGAGGTACCCTCAATATTAAGTACCTAGTAGTGTCCCCAAGTATTAGGTAGTTATAAGAACCTCAGTATTAAGTAGCTAGAGGTTCCCCTGACTGAAGGAAGACCTCATCATGCAGACAGCAGAGTGAGTAACCTCTCATTTACACTCTTATCAGGACTCTGCATAGGGAAAGAGGGAGGGAGGTGCTCTGGGAGGGGAGTGAGCCGTCTTTCCATCATCAGGCGCCTGTAGGCACGTGCTTACAGTGCAGTATGGTAAATCCGGCCCTGCTCATGGTGAACCAGAACTGCTAGGGGTGTGTAAGGGGCTGAAAGAGACCAAAAAGCCACCTTACTAAAATGCTATGCAAAACAGAAGCTTGCCTTCTTAAAATAGAAGGGCCCTGATTTATGAAGTTGCGCTGCTATAGCAGTGCGAGCTCCGTGACAGCAGCGCAAGCTAAATCCAGGGCTGCACGCTTTGCGTGGTTTTGCTGTGTAGCATGCCTTCCTTAGTTACACGCCCTGCTTACATGGCAATGTGCGCTTCTTTAAATGCCAGGCACTGCAGTGAAGTATCGCAGCCACGATACTTCACTAGTGCGGCCGCTATTATGTTAATTAACATAATTACTATGTCAATTACATAGTAACTATGTTAATTCACATACTAGTGGCCATGCTAGTGAAGTATCGCGGTGGTGATGCTTCAAAGCAGCATCCGGCATTTAACCCCCCTGGCGGTATAAAAAAATTCCGCCAGGAGGGAGCGCAGCAGTTTTTTTTTCAATTTTTGTTTTCTTATATCATGTAGCGAGCCCAGGGCTCGCTACATGATAGCCGCTGCTCAGCGGCATCCCCCCCCACCCGCTTCAAACGCCCTCTGCGATCTCCGATCAGGAAATCCCGTTCAAAGAACGGGATTTCCTGGAGGGCTTCCCCCGTCGCCATGGCGACGGGGCGGGATGACGTCACCGACGTCGGGACGTCATTGGGAGTCCCGGGCCACCCCTCAGCGCTGCATGGCACTGATTGGCCAAGCAGCGCACGGGGTCTGGGGGGGGGGCGCGCGGGCGCGACGGATACCGGCGATCGAGCGCGGGGCAGCGGCGATCGGTGTGCTGACGCTGCTACCAAAGTGCTAGCTGTGTCCAGCAAAAAAAAATTAAACAAATCGGCCCAGCAGGGCCGGAGAAAACCTCCTGCGCGGCTTACCAAGGAGGTTAAAGGAGCACACACTGCTGTGTAACTCAGCGCCACAGAAGATGAGACAGCTCCACGGAAGATGCTGGCTGATTAATAATAATTTAAAACTTACATACGGGGCCCTAAACATGGGAACCCACAGAGAAATTTGCGTGTATGTTGGTCAATAGTCATCGAGTCAATGAAGGTGCTGCCTATCTCCTTCCCATTGTCTCGATGACTATTGACCAACACACGAGCAAATTTCTCTCTTGATTCCCATGTTTTGGGCCCCATATGTAAGTTTTAAATTTGCTTGTTTTTACTCTTCTGAACCTTTGTGGTTTTCTACGGCTTTTAAATAAACAGTTTACACTTAGAGCTGCCGTTTGTTTATCTTTTATGGTGACATTTGGAATACCACACCTGTTTGCACTGGGAAAGTGAAGGACGACCTTACCTCTTGGAAATCGTGGTCCTGCCCCTACAGGCCGGCCTTAGGTTTCACAGCGCCCTGAGCGTAACCAGATTTGGTGCCCCTCCCATTCATCCTCTTCACGCACGCACACACACGTCCATGTGCAAGATCCCCTTTAGTGTATATAGGCAGATCCCCCCCCCCCCCTTTGGTGTATATAGGCAGATTCCCCCCCTTTTAGTGTATACAGGCAGATCCCCCCTTTTAGTGTATACAGGCAGATCCGACCTTTAATATATATAGGCAGATCCCCCCCCCCCTTTTGTGTATATAGGCAGATTCCCCCCCTTTTAGTGTATACAGGCAGACCCCCCTCCCCCCCCTTTTAGTGTATACAGGCAGATCCCCCCTTTAATATATATAGGCAGATCCCCTTTAGTGTATATAGGTAGATCCTCCCCTTTAGTGTATACAGTCAGATCCCCTTTTGGAGTATATAAGCAGATTCCCTTTTAGTGTATATAAGAATATCCCCCCTCCCCCCCCCCCCCCCCACACACACACACTTTTAGTGTATATAGGCAGATCCCTCTTTAGTATATATAGGCAGATCCCCCCTTTAGTCTATATAGGCAGATCCCCCCTTTAGTCTATATAGGCAGAACCCCCTCCCTTTAGTATATATAAACAGATCCCCCTTTTAGTGTATATAGCTAGGAAGATAAATAGTGTATAGTATGCAAGCAGATCTCCCTTTAGCGTATATAGGCAACCCTCCCCCCACACTTCCCCAACCAGGAGGCAGTTGGGGAATCTTACTTTTCTGCTTGTAGCTGGGGACAGAACATGGCCAGGAGTGACAAGAAGGTCTCTCTCTGATTAGTGTGCAGCGCAGACATTGCCTGTGAGACATTGCCTCACAGACTCAGCAAGAGGCAGCAGCAGGTTCCTGCAGTCTTTGCCCCATCACCCCCAGCGGCACCAGGGGGCGGTGCTACCACTCGCAGCAGCCACAGACGGACCCAGAGTCCGCAGCCAGCAGGTAGAAATGCGGCCAGGGCCAGTTGAATGCACATCACATGCGCCCCCCCCTGGAAGCCGGCGCCCTGAGCCACCGCTCTGGTCGCTCAGGTCAAAGGCCGGCCATGTGCCCCTATACCATCTCATGCACAATACACAACCTTATAATGTGGGTTGTGGACATCTGGTAAGCTCCTCTCTTTCCTCTGGGTGATGGTGGCCATGTAATTCCATGAGATCTGAGTACCACTGTGGTGAAGTGCTATAGACTGTATTTATTTCATGTTGATCATCTGAGACCTGCGCTGATTTGTATAAGTATCAATTTGTGAATTTGTGAGTCTGTTCTCAGCAGCGGTTGCTTGTTTGATTTCCTTGGCGCTAATAGAGTCTCTGTTTCAATAATAATAATAACTAAGGAAGGCACACTACACAGCATGACCGTGCATAGCGTGCAACCCTGGATTTAGGTTGCAGTAATGTTATGGAGCTTGCGCTGCTATAGCAGCGCAGCTTCATGAATCAGGGCCAAGGTAGTGAAGAGTTCTGAGATATCCCACAGTGCATCACTGCAGAATATGCAAATCATCTTTTTGCTGTCCCTGATAGCTAAACCTTTGTTGACAAGGTGACACATTTTTATTATGCTGCCTAAGTTTGTCATTGCTTTCCTTCTAAGGAATAAATGTCTTTTAATTCCATGGCTGCAATCTCTGTCTGTAGTGAGCTTGGAGCCCAAGAACACAAAGTCTGATAATGCTTCCAGTTCTTCCCCCTCTATATGCCAGGAGGGAATGGGTCTTGGTGCCATGATCTTAGATTTTATAATATTGAGCCTTAGGCCACGTTTTGCACTCTACTCTTTCACCCTCATCAAGAGATTTCTTAATTATTGTATTTTTATTTAGTATTTATATAGCGCCGACATCTTACGCAGCACTGTACAGAGAATATAGTCTTGTCACAGTCCCTCAGAGGAGCTCACAATCTAATCCCTACCATAGTTGTATGTCTATATCGTGTAGTGTATTTATTGTAGTCTAGGGTCAATTTAGGGGGAAGCCAATTAACTTATCTGGATGTTTTTGGGATGTGGGAGGAAACCAGAATGCCCAGAGAAAACCCATACAGACACGGGGAGAACATACAAACTGCATGCAGATGTTGACCTGGCTGGGTTTTGAACCGGGCTGGGTTTCGAACCGGAGACCCAGCTCAGTGCTAACCACTATGTCACCGTGCTGCCCCTTCTTCACTTTCTGCCATCAGAGTCATATCATCTTCATATCGGAGGTTGTTGATATTTATTCTAGCAATCTTAATTCCCGCTTTAAAAAGGCCACTAATGATACAATTTACCAAACAATCATTATCGAACTCTTCTTTGTATGAACGATCGGAAATAATCGTTTTGGACCACTGATGGACAAAAATTTCCTAACCAATCCGATCAGATTAATGAAATCAAACCGATTTTCAATTTGGTACCATCAATCTAATAGGATTGGTTAGGAGATTTTTGTCCATTAGTGGTCCCAAACGATCATTTCTGATAGTTCATACGAAGAATCGTTCTTAATCGATCGTTAGGCAAATTGTATCATTAGTTGCCACCTTAAGCTTCATCCAACCCTGCATTGTGCATGATATACTCTGCATATAAGTTAAATAAATAGTATTTCTATATACCTTACCCCACAGCAATAGCTTATCTATCATCAGACAGTTCTGATTTCCATCCTCTTTTTTCTTTGAATGACAATTACTGATGTAATTTTCCAATCAGTAAACCATTGCTAAGGTGTGCAGAATTACTCAGTGCTTGATAACAATGTAAATCACTGTCACCTGAGGCTCTCAATCTTCACGGCTTAGCAGACTCAGATGTCACATGAATAAATACAGTTTATAGAGTTAATAACATAAGTACAGCATTCTTACAATATATATTATGTCAGAAAGCTCACATACATTTGTTGATACTACCTACACTTTCACTCACTTATTGCCTTTCAGCAGCAAGCTAAATCATATTTATGTAATTAAAACAACAGTCCACACACATACAAGCAAAAATGGTGCCGGTAAACTGGGGCGCAGAGTGAAGCCAAAAAATGACTCACCCTTCTCCTGCAAAAGTCCCGGCAGCGATACTTACTTTCCCCCCTCCAGGCCGCCATGGACTCAGGGGAAAGACGTAATTTGGCTGCCAGCTATTATACAATACAAAACAATAACATTTGTAAAGCGCTTTTCTCCCATAGGACTCAAAGCGCATAGTTGTGTCTCAGATTAATACAGGGTTGCAGGCTGGGTTGTGTTACCTCTGTGTGTCATGTCAGATTGAGCCAATAGAATCATATATAAGCCTGTATGTGATTCAAAACTTCTTATTGTACGCTTCTGATACAGTTCTGTATAATGCCTGAAGAAGCTTGCAATAAACCATGTACAGTTAGCCATTCACGGTATCACCAGAATCAGCGTTTGTTGGTTTGATGTCTGCATTACTGTTTTTAAAGTAATTTGGGCCTTGTCTTTTGACGGGATCCAAATTACCTTCTGAGTGCCACTATAGCCGTAATATACATTTTATACAATTTCTCTGAGCCATTTTACACAGTTACACACACACGCACACACACACACACACACACACACACACACACACACACACACACACACACACACACACACACACACACACACACACACACACACACACACACACACACACACACACACTTGTTTTTGCATTAAATAAAATGTGCCCATGTCCTCTTCTGCTGATATGCTCTCCCCCTTTCATTGGGGCCTGACACTCCTTTACGTATGATTATGTAGCAGTAGGAGGGTGGGCCTGCTTTGCTTTTTCCCACTGAAACAATGCCCCATGCTCACTGACAGACTATGAAGAGTAGCTCATGGCTTAAGGTGCCAATAAACTGGCATATAAGCAGCAGATTCGTTCATCGGAAACATTCCTCTCTGGTCGAAACAGATCAGAGAGGGTTCCCTTGCTGAAAGAGTAGTGCACACAGATTTCCAAAAGATTTCCAATAGCAAATAGCGATAACGCACTGCACTTCCTTTGCATAACTTTGGAGAAACTGTAACATGTTCCATTGACTTCAATGGCCATTGTGGCAAGATGTGGTAGGAGGAGGTGACGCATCGCGACTCAACGCAGTAAGTGTAAAAGGGGCCTTAAAAGCACTAAAAATCAATGATGGGGAAGAAAAAAAAATAGATTTACAAGGCAGCTGAGAAAAATGAGAAGTATCTCAAATTATATGTTCAAATTAGAAAAACAATAAATCTCTAGCAGGTTCAAGGAGTCTCCACTAGTATGCAAATCTGGATTCCTACAAGAAGAAAACCAATAACCAATAAGGTCTTCTAATCCTTGCCCTGACCTGAAAACACCACATAAACATTAGTATACATCAGCACATAGCATTTTATCTTACAGTTGATTAATTGTTATTATATGTTGTACATTAACACTAATGTGGGACACTATATATTTCATTCTTGTAGGATCCTAGAAATCTGTATTTCCATGTCAGTGGGGACTTATTAACCCTTTCCAGTATTTATTGGGCGTCTTTTATTTGAATATATTATGGTATGGGGATATTTGTCATCAATTGCTTCAGGTACCTTATAGTTCTGTTTTCTTCTGCACTGTGCTATTCAGATGGTGGCCATACGTGGTACAATTTTTTCATCCAATCTTACCATTTCTATGTAATATAAGGGAACCGCTTAAATTATCTTTTCAGTATATTCACTTAATTTACCGTATTTTCCGGACTATAAGACGCACTTTTTCTCCCCCAAAAGTTGGAAGAAAAAGTCCCTGCGTCTTATAGTCCGAATACAGGAAATCCCCGACCTACAGATCACCCGCAGAGAGGAACCGCCGACCCGCCGCAACCTCGGGGATTCCCTGTATTCACTGTGTCCTGCCGTCAGCCTGTAGGAAGGAATCAGCTGCAGCCGCTATCACTCACCTAATCCAAAGAGTGCCTGCGGCGATCAGCTGCTGTTCCCTCCTTGTCGCTGGTCTTCTCCGGGTCCCCGATGTCCTCCTCGCCCCCCGCACTGCAAAAAGAAATCAGCGGCGGTAGCCGCAGGCATCACTCACCTCATCCGGCGGCGATCGGCTTATGTTCCCTCCTTGCCGCTGGTCTTCTTTGGCTCCCCGATGTCCTCCTCACCCCTGCACTGCAAAAAGAAATCAGCGGTGGTAGCCGCAGGCATCACTCATTTCATCAAACGGCGATCGGCTGCTTCTGCCTCTTTCACTCCTTCTCCTTAGTGGCAGCACTTCCTGGTCAGACGCGACCAGCCGCTAAGGACAAGGAGTGAAAGAGGCAGAAGCAGCCGATCGCCGTTTGAGGAAATGAGTGATGCCTGCGGCTACCACCGCTGATTTCTTTTTTGCAGTGCGGGGGCGAGGAGGACATCGGGGACCCGGAGAAGACCAGCGGCAAGGAGGGAACATCAGCCGATCGCCGCCGGATGAGGTGAGTGATGCCTGCGGCTACCGCCGATGATTTCTTATTGCAGTGCGGGGGCGAGGAGGACATCGGGGACCCGGAGAAGACCAGCGGCAAGGAGGGAACAGCAGCTGATCGCCGCAGGCACTCTTTGGATTAGGTGAGTGATAGCGGCTGCAGCTGATTCCTTCCTACAGGCTGACGGCAGGACACAGGGGCATGGAAGCAAAACACAAAGAGGGGCCACCTGGAGCCAGACAAAGAAGGGGATTGGAGGCAGACACAGGATGGGCAGTGGGCAAACAAAGGTGGACAGGTGGCAGGCTCAGGTGGACAGGGGGAAAACCCGGACAGGTGGCAGGCTCAGGTGGACAGGGGGCAGGCACAGGGTGCCAGGGAGCAAACACAGATGGACAGGAGGCAGGCACAGGGGGCAAACACAGATGGACAGGAGGAAGGCACAGGGGGCAAACACAGATGGACAGGAGGCAGGCATAGGAGGTAGACAGATGTCAGCCACTGGGGGACAGTAGGCAGACTTAGAGAGGTACAGTTGACAGACACAGGGGGACAGGAGGCAGACAGGTGACAGACACAGGGGGACAGGAGCCAGACACAGAGAAGGAAAGGTGACAAACTCAGGGTAACTGGAGGCAGACACAAAGGGAGAGAGGAGAGGACACAGAGGACAGGAGGAGAACACAAAGAGGGACAAGAGGAGGACACCATGGGGGTTACAGGAGGAGAGTGGGGGGATAACATCTCTAAGACACCCCTGCACCATAGGCGCACCAGGTTTAGTATATATATTTTTTCCTGGGTTTTTGCCCTCTAAACCTAGGTGCGTCTTATAGTCCGGAGCGTCTTATAGTCCGAAAAATACGGTACCTTTATACTACATAGAAATGGTAAGATTGGATGAAAAAATTGTACCATGTATGGCAACCATTAGTGATTTTAAATGTTTGTGTCTTTTTCTGATAATTATCTTTTGTATTTGTATCAGTAAACAGTATGATGCACTAAGGCTCCCCTAAGTGCATCACTATAGGCGATTATAAGGTAAATTATATAGAAATGAAGTGCATGATTTTAATGCCAACTGAAAATGGGGGTTAAATGGTCAGAAATATATAAACTCTCTTGCAATAATATAACAATTTATTCCCATGAAAATATAAATTTCCAAAATTAGGCTTAGGCTTCCAAAATTAGGCTGGATTCACACTGCTGCCTGATCCACATTTAGCACCATTGGGTCCACTGCTGCTGCCACCATCCAGGTTCACCGCCACTGCTGACACCACCACTCGAATCCACTGCAGGGCAGAAGCACTGCTATATCAGAAGAACCCTGGCATAAACGTTATGGTGCTCCCTGGTGAAGGAGGCTTCCCATTGGCCTGTTGCAATCCATTAGGAATGTGTAAATATATATCGTCAGGAAAGGTCCTTTCAAACGGAAGGGTAGAGAATGTTTTGTCCTCCAAAGGGCAATCCACTACACCCAATTTGGACATTTAATGTATTTTATGAGGACTTGGGGTTCTTCAAGATACCATGACAAGATATTGCAGTGGCAAAAACTTAATTCACTTTTATTGACACAAAAATGTTCCTTTTGATAATATACTTCATTCAATCTTCATAAATATCACATCAAAGCATTGAAGGCTATATTCAGGACAAGGCAATTCTTCATGAGACTGACAAAGCATATAATCTGGCTTGATGTAATGAGGAGAACATGAGCATATATTGGCCTTAATTCTGGGAGGGTTTTCGAACTAATTACCTCATGTACGGTAATTTACCTCATGAGGTAATGACATTTAGGTAGGTTTTAGTCATGTTTTACCTCATGCGGTAAATTATGAGGTCATTTGCATTCATTTTACCAAAAATAGCTATTCTCATGGAAATTAGGGGGCATCAGGGCCGGGCCGAGGCAGAGGCTGGAGAGGCTCCAGCCTCAGGGCGCAGTGTAGGAGGGGGTGCACAATTCATTCAGCTATCATTCCTAATTGTGTATGAAGCAGAAAGAAATAAGAAAAGGGGATACATAGCAGTGACTGCAAGCCAGATAACTAGATATTAAGGTGTTGGGGAGGTTGTGGGCCCTGTGGCCCTCTTAGTCTAATAGGAATCAGTGTGTGACGGCTGGGGTGGGAGGGATAGAGGGGCGCACTTTGGTGTCTCAGCCTTGGGCGCTGGAGGACCTTGTCCCTGCTCTGGGGGGCATGTTAGCACATAATTTACCAATCAGTTAAGACTTACCTGAAGGTAAAGTCAATTTGTATGAATTTTGCAGTTTTTAGTGGAGCTCCTATTGCTGTTTTTGTGGAGTGTAATAGAAAAGAATAGTAGAAATAAAACTAAAAATATTTAATGGATTTTTTTATAGAGGATGCCTATAAATATACTTTTCATAGGTTGCTACATAATCAAATAAAATAATAATTTTGCAGCACAATGGCAGTTGGAGACACAATCTGTACAGATTTTTTTTTCTTTACCAATCAGAAAACATAAATGGAAACAGACAACACTTTTCATCTCATTAATTACTACAAACTTGTGCTAAAAGTCTGGCAGAAAGACATGCAGCTGAGAGTTTCAAGAAGAATGACATAGATTAAAGGGATACTGTAGGGGGGTCGGGGGAAAATGAGCTAAACTTACCCGGGGCTTCTAATGGTCCCCCGCAAACATCCTGTGCCTGCGCAGCCACTCACCGATCCTCCGGCCCCGCCTCCGGTTCACTTCTGGAATTTCTGACTTTAAAGTCAGAAAACTACTGCGCCTGCATTGCCGTGTCCTCGATCCCGCTGATGTCATCAAGAGCGCACAGCGCAAGCCCAGTATGGTCTGTGTCTGCGCAGTACACTTCTGGTGACATCAGCGGGAGCGAGGACACGGCAACGCAGGCGCAGTGGTTTTCTGACTTTAAAGTCAGAAATTCCAGAAGTGAACCGGAGGCGGGGCCGGAGCATTGGGGAGTGGCTGCGCCAACACAGGATGTCTGCGGGGGACCATTAGAAGCCCCGGGTAAGTTCAGCTCATTTTCCCCCGACCCCCCTACAGTATCCCTTTAATGATTGCTCTTAATTCTCATCTAAGCTGCAGCCTTGTACACATACTGGACAATTACAGTAATCCTCCAGGCTACCTATTTCGGGGGGGGGGGGGGGGGGGGGGTTATTATACTGGGGAAGGAAACTGCCTTGACTGGAGGGATTGCCAGGGCAGCTAGCGGAGGATCCAGGTTGCACGGGAGGACCAGCCTATGTATACTTTTTTTAAATCCCCCCATCTCAGGTATACATTAAGGAAAGTAAATGTAGAGAGAAGAAAAGGGAATGGGAGGCTCATGTTGACCCTCACTGTGTATCAATATGACCCAGGTGAGCGTTGCCTCCAAATGACAGCCCCCAATTTTTAAAGCTATAAATCCAGATTTCAGATTTGCAGAATAATTATGGACTCCACTGGGTTCCAGGCCTGGAGACCCTTATGCACTGTGTGCACTTCCAACATCTATTAGTTACAGAAAAAACAGGAATTTCCCTTCACCGGAAGCAGGAGATTTGGGCGCATGAGACAAGTGGACAAAAAGGGCGCCCCATTCACTCCCATTATAAATATCGTTTAATGGGCGCCGAACAGGGAAAAAAGGGCTCCGGAGATTATTAACGTTTTACAAACGGCGCCCGGAGATTTTTTATGTTTTATAACTGTGCTTGTGATGATTTACGTTTACAAAATGAGCCCGTGACGAATAACGTTTATAAAAATACTAAACATATTTATCCTATTTAATTAAAACATTATTTAACATTTTAACCCTTACTGTTTGTAAAACATTATTATTCACAAAATAAAGCGATCAGTACCTAACGTAAATTGCAATATATTTTTTACAATCACTATTTGTAAAACATTTCTAAAACATTATTATCCACCCAAAAAAATGATTTACATTTTTTTATTTACATTTTTTATTTATTAATGTTTGTAAAACATTATTATCCATAGGGAGTCTTAGGTTTAGGCACCACCAGGGGGGTCTTAGGTTTAGGCACCCCCAGGGGGGTCTTAGGTTTAGGCACCCTCAGGGGGGTCTTAGGTTTAGGCACCACCAGGGGGGTCTTAGGTTTAGGCACCACCAGGGGGGTCTTAGGTTTAGGCACCACCAGGGGGGTCTTAGGTTTAAGCACCACCAAGGGGGTCTTAGGTTTAGACACCACCAGGGGGGTCTTAGGTTTAGGCACCACCAGGGGGTCTAGGGGTTAGGGATAGGTACAGGGAGGGTTCTGTGTGAGAGTAGGGTTAGGTATAGTTTTTGTACAATTTTAATAATACTAATCAACAGTTATTATGAATGTACTTTTATTAATATCATTGTTATAAACAATATTTTCACATTTTATTATAATAATAAACGATAAATCAAGATTATTCATAACCATATATAATTATAATGTTTAAACTAATATTACTGTTTTTTTTAACAAACGTAATTATAAGTTTCAGTTTAGAAACAGGGAAGATTAACGTTTTAAGAATTGCCGATTTCATAAACATTATTTAATGATTTATAAATTGTTAAAACACTATTTGTAAACGAAATTCTACACAATATTTTTATAAACGATAATACTGCTTATCGTTTACACCACGCGCCCTTTTTTCCCGACGCCCTTTTTTGATGTACGCCCCTTCACCTCAGTGGTATACCTGCATTTCACATCCAGAGCTGACCATTCGCAGATGATCCTTGCAGTAAGACACATGTAACTCATGTAAACCATACAAACACTTCACACAATTAATACTAAAGTAGATGATTCTGTTCAAGCTCCTTCATATCAGTCCAGTGTTGCTTAATTAAGCATATGTTCACTGGAGCACATAACCACTGCTTGTTAGGACTCTAATAATGGAATCGGATGATATTGCTGGAATAAGGAGTCTGAAGGGAATTACTGTAATTATTAGTAAGTGTGTTTGTGCCATTCTGGAGCAGCTTACATGTGTGCTATCAATAAAAATATAAATTATAGTCACTTATTTTAGTCTTAATTATGTCACTTTGTGTTATTTCTTACCACCACCAAATTAAGGCATCAGTAGTCCAGGAACCCCTCTCCCTTTATAGCTTAGAGGCAGGGGCGTAGCAATAGGGGGTGCAGAGGTTGCGACCGGATCGGGGCCCTTAGGCCAGAAGGGCCCTCCCTCAACTGCAATATTAGCTCTCTATTGGTCCTGTGCTCATAATAATCACTTCTATAGATTCCTTGAATAGTGGTAATCATTAACAAGCTGTTCCCAATCCCCTTCTTGCACCTCTGGCACTGTGGTTGTCCTTGGCAGGTTTTGGTGCGCCGTATCAATTGTTATGCACAGAGTGCTTGGGGGGCCCCAATGAAAAACTTGCATTGGTGCCCACAGCTCCTTACCTACGCCACTGCTTAGAGGCTCCCATGGACCTTCCACACTGCTTTGTTCTCTGTTTGCTTACAGGTGCACAGTACTCTACCAGTGTCGGACTGGGAGCTGGTAAAGCTGAGGAATTCCACCTGCAGGCCAAGCAGCAGAAACCCTGAGCTATCACTCCCAATAGAAACCTGCAGCAAGTCTTCACTGTGAGCAGTAACACCTGATTACTGCTGCTTGGCCAGCAAGTGGATTTCCTCAGCTTTTCCAGCTCCCATTCTGACACTGTACTCTACACTCTGAGATCAGGTTATTTCTTTCTGGCTAGAGCCAATCCAAACACGTCCATGTATATTTCAGCCCATACTGACTTTGGGCCCTTTTCCACTATCAGCATTTAAAATGCAAATTGCTAGCCATTTTTAAATCACTAGGGTTTGCTAAATAACATAGGAATTGCGCTAGTTATTTTCCACTACCGCGATTCAACTTTTACAAAAGCGCAATCGCGCCGTTGAGAGATTTTTATTGCAATTTTGCTATGTAATGCATTGCATAGTAAAATCACGATCGCAATCGTGGAAAAAATAAGGGACTTGTGCAATTGCAATCGCTAGCATTTAGCGCTAGCGATTGCTAGTAAAGAAGGGTCGTTACTGGTATTCAGGCAGAACAGGCAAGTACCTACAGAATGTAAGCCCACCCAGTAAAGATAACCATACATGTGGTCACCACCAGCCCCCACCCACTTAACCTCCTTGACGGTAATCCCGAACTGAGCTCGGGGTAAGCCTCCGCGGAGGATTGCTCAGGCCCTGCTGGGCCGATTTGCATAATTTTTTTTTCAAAAACGCAGCTAGCACTTTGCCGCCGATGCACCACTACCCGCCGCGATGCAGGCCCCCCCCCCTCCCGCATACCCCTTGCGCAGCCTGGCCAATCGCCGCCAGGCTGCGCTATTGGGTGGATCGGGACTCCCTGTGATGTCCCGACGTCGATGACATCACTCTGCTCGTCGCCATGGTGATGGGGGATGCCCTGAGGGAAATCTCGTTTAGAACGGGATTTACGGATGGGCTTGATCGCCGGCGGCGATCGGAGGGGTGGGAGGGACGCCGCAGGGAGGGGGGAATCATGTAGCTAGCGCTAGGCTAACTACATAATAACAAAAAAAATTAGGCTAAAAAACCTCCCGCGGTCGCGCAGCCAAAAATCAATTGACCGCCAGGGAGGTTAATATACAGCGTGTGAGTGGGGCATGCTGGGTTTTCTCATTGGCCACATCCAGTCCTCTTCTCTACGACTCATCCAACAGCATGTCTCACATAACATGACGCCACTAGTGGGAGTCAGGCTACTTTTACACTGCAAATCCCAATTCCGATTTGCAATTCCGATTTGTGATTCTGATTTCCACTGAATGATAGCAACACAAGAAAAAAAGAAAACAAAAATGCAGCATGTGTAAATTGCATCAGAATCGGAATTGCATGTAGTGTAAAAGCCACCATAGGAGGAGACACAACTATGGCGCTTAGGTGAGATCCTGGCGCCAATTGGTTAGTAACTTCAGCATGCTGCACTTGCATTCTGCAATCACCAGGGGAGGAGGGCATGAAGGGGGCACAGCAATCGCCAGGGTACCCCTCCTGGCCCTATTGTGGCACCTCCACTGAATTAAAGGGAAGGTCCGAGCACTTTAAAAATAAAATCCACTTACCTGGGGCTTCCTCCAGCCCCCTACATCTATCCTGTGCCCTGGGCACAGCCACACTGGCTCCCGGTCTCTTGCAGTAAAAAAGCCGACCTCGCCAGTTCTCCTGCGCGTCAGCATGTGGCTCACTGGTCGCGCTGATGTCATCTGGACTGTACTGCGCAGGCTCAGAATCAATGCACCTGCGCAATACAGTCCGGATGATGTCAGTGTGACTCTAAGAGCTGCTTGTGCTGGCGCAGTGGTTATCCTGCGCTGGAGGGGACCCCGGGCCACCAGCAGTAAGTGGAGCAGCGGTGAGGGCACAGGATGACTGGCAGGGGCTGGAGGAAGCCCCAGGTAAGTGTATTTGTTTTTATTTTAATAGAGCTCAGATTTGTCCTTTAAGCACTAAATTAACAAAAATGGGTGGTAACTGTTCGTGAAAAAGTGGTAAAGATAAAGTAAGCAGAAGTCAACAAAATCCTTAATAAATTATACTGTATAAAACAAATCAAAGACTCTATACAAAGCTGAATACAAAGCATGGACTCTGGACAAAGGAGACCATCCTTAATGAGGAGGTTTTGCTAGACTAGTAGGAAGGAAGGAAGAGCTTATTTCTTAGATTGAAAATCACTAACGCTTTTCTTGAAAACCACACGGGAAGAAGACGAAGCTGCAAGTTTCCGATACATGAGAAAATTGAAGTTGTGCAGAAATTAGATATATGGTCCTGATTAGCTATTCATTAACGCAGAATAAATACATTTATATTTAGCTAGCTGACAGCATGTTGAGATATTTATAAAAATCAGAGAGTAAAATGACTGCGGGCTGATGAGCAGTTTATTTCAAGGCTTGACAGTCTTTTCTTCACCTCAGACAGGGGGTGGATCTGCTGTTTTTCAATCACAGCTTTGCTTATATTATGGAAATACTGGCCTCAACCTCTGGCTATCCAGCGCTCATTTATTAGAGGGACAGTTCTCTCAATACTGGAATATTTCAAGATTCCATTGAAAACCATCTTGTGTGCTTTTCCTGGCAGCCATTAGATTCTTTGTACGAGTCTGCTAATAACATTAGGCACAGACTTCATATCTCAGGGCTCTTTCGCACTGCGTCATGGCCGGCGCTCCCATTGAGGCAAGGGGGGAAATTTGCCCCAGAACCCCCCCAGCGCTGTGGGGTCCCTGAGCTCTGCTGCCCCCCTTCCCCAGCTTTCCCCCTACTTTATGGATGTCATCCACTGGGCCCCTGCAGTGTTGTGAGCAATATCAACTCACTGGTCCCGGCGCTGGCCCTCCCATGCTCCTGTCTTCATCCATCTTTCCTTGCTGGCTGCCTTTTCTTAGTAACTGGAAAGTCCACTGATTTTCATGTTACCAATCTCAAGACAGAAAGCGTCCCCGAAACACAGCGATGTAACATACCCAGGAACATTTTTCTGTGCAATTTCCCATCAGGTTAGATTTTGATGGAGCTGCTGATGTTTACGCTAAAACAGACCCCTTGCATGCATGCTGTACATCAGGAATGTGTGCACAAAATTGTGTTTGTGCACGCATTGTCTAGTGTGAATAAACGCTCATGCAACAGTCAACAGCAGGCATGTTCCTCCACTGATGCCAGTCGCTGTTTTTTCTTGAGATTGGCTCAATGACGGAGCTGTGGTCCCACCCACTAGACCATCGGCTCCAGTTAGAACATCAGGCGTCGGTTATTGGATTGTTCCCTTGCAGTGCTCCTGCCTGACTGGCCGGACGGCATCTGGAGGTTTGAAGCAAGTCCCGTTAAGCTGGATCCGCTGCGTGCACAAGGGAGGAATACCTGCATCGGCTCTGCTCAGCAGCTCGTCACGGTACTCAATACCTGCCTAGTAAGTACTACTGGGAGGACACAGGGCATGAGCAGACAGGAGGACACAGGGGTAGAGAAGGACACGGAGGACACAGGGGTAGAGAAGGACACGGAGGACACAGGGGGACAGACAAGACACCGGGGGACAGAAAAGACACAGGGGGTACAGAAGAGACACAGGGGGACAGAAGATACACTGGGGACAGCAGCATCCTTGGGACACCTTCCGACCATAAGACACACTGACTTTTCCCCAACACCTTTGGGCAGGGGAGGACTGGCCAGGGGGGAAGGGGGGAGATTTCCCCCCAGGCTGCCACTCATTTTATGATTTAGGGCTGGCCGATCCAACTGTTTCAATAATTATTATTATTCATTATTATTATAAATCAACAATTTGACTGATTTTGGGTGGAAATTAGTTGAATGTATCGATCTGAGATGCTGGGAAATCTCAGGTCGATGTGGTCGATCAAGTGCAATAATCATGAACGTGAAGGAAACCAAGGCCTTTGTCCCTCAAAGTTTATTGTGTGGCCCCCGGTGCCTGTGCATTATACTTTACCTGCCACGCTGTTCCTCAAGTGTCCTTGCTGTATTTCTGCATTGGCGCCCCACGTAAGTACTGGCATATAGCACGTGGGTCGCTTGTGTGACGTTATTTGGGCTGGGGCTGCCATGAAAACGGGCCTGTAGTTTGTGTTTTCCCTCCAGGCCAAAAGGTCCCAGTCCTCTCCTGCCTTTGGGGGAGTAAAAGTGCGTCTTATGGTCTGATGAATATGGTACTTACTGTATATCTTTAAATGCATTAAAAGGTCACTGCCTGTAAATCTGCTGTATATAACTTTATTAGATGCTGGAGAGAGTTCATAGATAATACAGTCCGGATGATGTCAGTGTGACTCTAAGAGCTGCTTGTGCTGGCGCAGTGGTCATCCTGCGCTGGAGGGGACCCCGGGCCACCAGCATTAAGTGGAGCAGCGGTGAGGGCACAGGATGACTGGCAGGGGCTGGAGGAAGCCCCAGGTAAGTGTATTTTTTTTTTATTTTAATAGAGCTCAGATTTGTCCTTTAAGCACCAAATTAACAAAAATGGGTGTTAACTGTTCGTGAAAAAGTGGTAAAGATAAAGTAAGCAGAAGTCAACAAAATCCTTAATAAATTATACTGTCCCGGCGCTGGCCCTCCCATGCTCCTATCTTCATCCATCTTTCCTTGCTGGCTGCCTTTTCTCAGTAACTGGAAAGTCCACTGATTTTCATGTTACCAATCTCAAGACAGAAAGCGTCCCCGAAACACAGCGATGTAACATACCCAGGAACATTTTTCTGTGCAATTTCCCATCAGGTTAGATTTTGATGGAGCTGCTGATGTTTACGCTAAAACAGACCCCTTGCATGCATGCTGTACATCAGGAATGTGTGCATAAAATTGTGTTTGTGCATGCATTGTCTAGTGTGAATAAACGCTCATGCAACAGCCAACAGCAGGCATGTTCCTCCACTGATGCCAGTCGCTGTTTTTTCTTGAGATTGGCTCAATGACGGAGCTGTGGTCCCACCCACTAGACCATCGGCTCCAGTTAGAACATCAGGCGTCGGTTATTGGATTGTTCCCTTGCAGTGCTCCTGCCTGACTGGCCGGACGGCATCTGGAGGTTTGAAGCAAGTCCCGTTAAGCTGGATCCGCTGCGTGCACAAGGGAGGAATACCTGCATCGGCTCTGCTCAGCAGCTCGTCACGGTACTCAATACCTGCCTAGTAAGTACTACTGGGAGGACACAGGGCATGAGCAGACAGGAGGACACAGGGGTAGAGAAGGACACGGAGGACACAGGGGTAGAGAAGGACACGGAGGACACAGGGGGACAGACAAGACACCGGGGGACAGAAAAGACACAGGGGGTACAGAAGAGACACAGGGGGACAGAAGATACACTGGGGACAGCAGCATCCTTGGGACACCTTCCGACCATAAGACACACTGACTTTTCCCCAACACCTTTGGGCAGGGGAGGACTGGCCAGGGGGGAAGGGGGGAGATTTCCCCCCAGGCTGCCACTCATTTTATGATTTAGGGCTGGCCGATCCAACTGTTTCAATAATTATTATTATTAATTATTATTATAAATCAACAATTTGACTGATTTTGGGTGGAAATTAGTTGAATGTATCGATCTGAGATGCTGGGAAATCTCAGGTCGATGTGGTCGATCAAGTGCAATAATCATGAACGTGAAGGAAACCAAGGCCTTTGTCCCTCAAAGTTTATTGTGTGGCCCCCGGTGCCTGTGCATTATACTTTACCTGCCACGCTGTTCCTCAAGTGTCCTTGCTGTATTTCTGCATTGGCGCCCCACGTAAGTACTGGCATATAGCACGTGGGTCGCTTGTGTGACGTTATTTGGGCTGGGGCTGCCATGAAAACGGGCCTGTAGTTTGTGTTTTCCCTCCAGGCCAAAAGGTCCCAGTCCTCTCCTGCCTTTGGGGGAGTAAAAGTGCGTCTTATGGTCTGATGAATATGGTACTTACTGTATATCTTTAAATGCATTAAAAGGTCACTGCCTGTAAATCTGCTGTATATAACTTTATTAGATGCTGGAGAGAGTTCATAGATAATACAGTCCGGATGATGTCAGTGTGACTCTAAGAGCTGCTTGTGCTGGCGCAGTGGTCATCCTGCGCTGGAGGGGACCCCGGGCCACCAGCATTAAGTGGAGCAGCGGTGAGGGCACAGGATGACTGGCAGGGGCTGGAGGAAGCCCCAGGTAAGTGTATTTTTTTTTATTTTAATAGAGCTCAGATTTGTCCTTTAAGCACCAAATTAACAAAAATGGGTGTTAACTGTTCGTGAAAAAGTGGTAAAGATAAAGTAAGCAGAAGTCAACAAAATCCTTAATAAATTATACTGTCCCGGCGCTGGCCCTCCCATGCTCCTATCTTCATCCATCTTTCCTTGCTGGCTGCCTTTTCTCAGTAACTGGAAAGTCCACTGATTTTCATGTTACCAATCTCAAGACAGAAAGCGTCCCCGAAACACAGCGATGTAACATACCCAGGAACATTTTTCTGTGCAATTTCCCATCAGGTTAGATTTTGATGGAGCTGCTGATGTTTACGCTAAAACAGACCCCTTGCATGCATGCTGTACATCAGGAATGTGTGCATAAAATTGTGTTTGTGCATGCATTGTCTAGTGTGAATAAACGCTCATGCAACAGCCAACAGCAGGCATGTTCCTCCACTGATGCCAGTCGCTGTTTTTTCTTGAGATTGGCTCAATGACGGAGCTGTGGTCCCACCCACTAGACCATCGGCTCCAGTTAGAACATCAGGCGTCGGTTATTGGATTGTTCCCTTGCAGTGCTCCTGCCTGACTGGCCGGACGGCATCTGGAGGTTTGAAGCAAGTCCCGTTAAGCTGGATCCGCTGCGTGCACAAGGGAGGAATACCTGCATCGGCTCTGCTCAGCAGCTCGTCACAGTACTCAATACCTGCCTAGTAAGTACTACTGGGAGGACACAGGGCATGAGCAGACAGGAGGACACAGGGGTAGAGAAGGACACGGAGGACACAGGGGGACAGACAAGACACCGGGGGACAGAAAAGACACAGGGGGTACAGAAGAGACACAGGGGGACAGAAGATACACTCGGGACAGCAGCATCCTTGGGACACCTTCCGACCATAAGACACACTGACTTTTCCCCAACACCTTTGGGGGAGTAAAAGTGCGTCTTATGGTCTGAAGAATATGGTACTTACTGTATATCTTTAAATGTATTAAAAGGTCACTGCCTGTAAATCCGCTGTATATAACTTTATTAGATGCTGGAGAGAGTTCATAGACTCAAGCTACATATTGATTGACAACACCTTTGTCTGGGGCACCAGCAATGTGTTTCAGATTTGTGTTTCAACTTTGTGACATGTATCATTGGTTTCATTGCTTTTTTCAGCAGCTGTTCCTTAACCTTTTCTGTCGTTTTTTTTAAATAAGGCTCTATTAATAATACAGTAGATTTGCATGTCTGATATTGCCTCTTTTTCATGACACTGGTATGCTATACTACAGTGTAACCTGGTATTGTGTGCTTTGTCAGTAACTGGCTGCAATTTCTGCCATTTGGTGCTAATCTCTTGCTTTTAACATGTTCCTTTCTCTCTCTTGTTGAAATTTGCATCTGTACTGCTTATTATCTCAGTGCACATCTTGAGACCATTTCCACTGAGGCCAGAAACCCACTAGGAGCGATTTTCTGAGCGCTTTGAGATTTGAAAACTCTTGCTAATGCAAAGCTATGGGTGCGATCCCACTTGAGCGATGTTATTTTATAAAAATCCCCATAGCATTGCCTTAGCAAGAGCTTTTTCAAATCACTAGCGATTAGAAATCACACCTTGTGGGTTTCTGGCCTTACTCTTGATAAACCTGCTAAGTAGTACAAGGAGAATCAGATGGCATTGTTCCTTTTAAATAAATATAAATACAAACAATGTATAAAGAAAATAGTTTGTGCTTTTGGCCCTCAGATTGTTTCCTTTAAAGCCCGTAGGCACCAATTCATTGAGTAGTGACCTCAGGGGTGTACCTAGAGGTCCGTGAGCCCCGCCCCCCACAAAACTGATCCAGCTGGACCGCCTGCTGCCCATCTCGAAAGGCCCAAGCTGAATGCTTATGCCTCCAAGCCCCTCCCCCAACCCTCCCCCTGCCTTTTTAGCAGAGTGCAGCTACGGCACTTAATATATTACTGTCTTACAGCAAAGCGGCAAGTCCACCTCTCCCTTCTATGCAGCCACGCTATTCTGTCTATCTGCTTGTGGCTCACATCCCTGCATGTCACATGACAGGCGTGGTCCCCCTAAGGCCTTGCCCCCCCAATGATGGCAGGAGTCGCGAAGGCTATTGCTACATCCATGGGTGACCTAAATTCATCCATTACTGTTCTCAATAGAGATGGTCAGCTGGTCAGTGAGATGCTAATACATTTCAATAATACATATTCTATGGTCATTATGATGCTTGGGCTGGTGATTTTCATTGGTCTAATTCCGAGTTGCATAACTGTATTCTTCAATTCAAAAAATATGATTGGCACTTTTAGAATGTCCTATTTCTGCAGAAACAACGTCACTTTTCAGACGACGAGCTTCCCTCCACCCTTATAAACTGGCCCCAAAGTCCTCTTACACAACGTCAGTGGAATAAGTTCATCTGATTCCTTTATTGCCTCCTTTGACAGCTGGCTCCTGTAATGGTTCTCCAGATCCCAGGTGTCACAAATCCTCCTCTGACCCAGAAATCTGTAGCAAACGCAATCCTTTATGTGAGATTAATAAATGGCGGTCGTTTCCGAGCTATGGCAATATTTCTTGGTGGAGAAACTAACTGTGTGTTTCCTCAGTTAATAAATGTATATGATCTAGACACCCTGTTGCGAGATCTGGACATTCCCAGGATCGATACATTGTACTATTGCAACAAGAGCCCTGGAGTGAATGTAAATGAAAGTAATAATAGCATACTCTGAATTCACTTCATCTGCATCTTCGATCACACGGTGGTAGACATAAATGTGGATCAATGGATTTGCAGGTGCATTTGGCAAATGCATCTGATGTGATTCTTCCTTACAGCAGTAACAAATAAATAAAAAAGACAATACCTATTTAAAGCTGTACTTTAGCACCTTTACGCTATTAGAGCAAATGACGTGTTCTTCAGCAATAAGTGCTTCATATGCAGTGCTTGTCAATAGAGATGTTAAACAGGCTAACGTGTAAAGTACCATGCAAGCAAAGGTCAATAGGAAAGCACTCTAGTTAGAGGAAGCAGTAAAACATCCATGTTCAGTGAAGAAAGATGCTAAAGAGGATCACATATATAATTTTAACTTAAAACTGATCCGCAGGCAGGCAGGCATGTATAAAACATTTAATCTACAGAGGCATTCTTTGGAATGAAAGTGAATGTGTTTTTGAATACCACCCTAACAGTGTTGGTGCGCCTAATACCCAGTGCTTACCTACAGGAGCTGAGATTAGAGCAATTGTGTCATTATCACAGATGATCAGTTTGCTCTACATGGTTCTTCCTAATATAAGAACATAGTTCCCAGCTGTGTAGTCAGTTTTATGCACTGTTACGTTACAGTGTAGGGACACTGAACCTGCTAATTCTTCAAGCCCGAGGAAGAGGGTTAGGCCCCGTTCACATTGCACGTGTTCCCGTCCGCATTTCGGGAAAGCGTGCGGGAGGCCGACACGCACGACAATAGACAGTGCATAGACTACACTGTCTGATGTTCACACTGCATGCGTTCCGGACCTGTGCGGTCCGGGAACGCATGCTTTCAGTGAATGGGATCAGCCACGCAACGCACAGAGATGCACATGACGTGCGTTCCTGTGCGTTGTGTTCTGAACGGAACGCGCCTGCGTTCTGTGATGTGAACGGGGCCTAAGGGGCTAGGGTTAAGAGCTAAGGTCGATGTGTAGGGGAAAAAATGCAAATGATAGAAGCTTAGCTCAGTAGAGGAAAGCCTTTGGATAGCCCAGTGGCCTCCCCATCCTCCTTCACCTCACCATTCCAACACTGGGACCCTCTCATTATATTCAACATGAGCTTGTCAGCAGGGGCGTAACAATAGACCCTGTAAGGAATGCAGCAGGGGCCCAGAAGCCACAAAGGGCTCTGTCCTAAGAGATTGGCAACTAAGGGCAAGGAGAGAAAAAATGTTCTGCTCTGTGCACAATTGTTCTAATAACGGCATCTGCTCAGCCACTGATAACGAATCATACAAAATTTTGCAGACAAAGATTTGTAGACTGTCCCTATTCAGCGTACAGCAGGCTCTTGTGTACAGCCCCCTGCCCCCAATCTCTCTACCTCTCCTCAAGGGCTCTACTGTACTGTAATGATGCTGGAGAAGTCTGCAGAGCCAGTTCTGCTCCATCAGAGATGGACAGAGTGAGTGTAATAAGCTGAGGCTGGGAGCACACTGCTCTGTCAGTTTTCTGTATGCTTTTCGGTACACCATGTGAGTCTGTATGTATGAAAACATGCATGTTTAATCACAGAAGCTAATGTAATTGATAGAGAAAATGCTTCACTGCTGTCTGTTTATATCTTCATGGGTAAAACACATTCAAGTGTGCACTAGCCATAGCCAATTGAATAATATTGTTTCTTAGTTTACCTGTGCAAAAAGAGGGCGAGGAAGGATGGGTTTAGGGTGGACGGTTTGGTGGGAGGGGGCCCCATCCAAAGTTTTGCAGTGGGCCCAGTGATTTCTAGTTACGCCCCTGCTTGTCAGATCTCCCCTTGGGGCTCTTTTACATAAACAGCTAAGTGGCACATTAAATGTGCCATTTAGGCCCGGTTCACACTTGCGGTTCTCTGCCAAACGGACCGGATGACCTGACCGGATCCGGACCGGATCCGGATCGGAACCGTACGGTTCTGATCCGGATCCGATCCGGATCCGGTCAGTTTGCATCAGGTGTTCATCAGGATGCGATCCGGATCCGTTTGGCAAAAGATAGTAGAAAAGGAATAAAAATGTTGGGGTCTGGGAGGTCAGCAGAAGGTGGACCTGTGGAATCAGGCTCTCCGCTGTTTAGCACTCACCTCCACCTCCGACATACTGCCAACATCTCCAGCACGTTTAAAATCACTGCTGCTCCACTCCAAAATGCTTGCCCAAGTGTCCCCATCCAAAATCGCCGCTTCAATACGCATAGGAAGTGGGGTAGAACATCCGGATTTTTAGCCAGTGTGTTGTGCGCTCTCCGGTTCTCATAGCTTTGTATTGGCCGGATGGTGCAGTCCGGCTCCGCCCCGGATACGGCTGCCGGAGGAGCCGGACCAAAAAATAGCGCATGTTGGAACGGATGCCGGAGTCCGGATTCGGTCCGGATCCGGTCCGGCAGAACGGACGCATGTGAACGGACGCATAGGCTTTCATTGCTATGCCATGCGTCCGTTCCGTCCGTTCTGCAAGCGGTCCGGCTCCGGCACGGCGATTCCGGACGGCCACCGCTAATGTGAACCGGGCCTTAGCCACCCAATTGCCAGGGTTAAAGAGACACTGAAGCGAAAAAAAATATATGATATAATGAATTGGTTGTGTACTATGAATACTTACTAGAAGATTAGCAGCAAAGAAAATATTCTCATCTTTTTATTTTCAGGTATATAGTGTTTTTTCTAACATTGCATCATTCTATAATATGTGCAGATTACACAACATTCAGCATTCAAAATGATTCTTTCAGAGCAGTCTGTGAACTAATGACCTCTCCTCTGGCAGAGAAAAAGAAAACACTTGAGATAATAAAAGTCAGATAACAGCCCTCTCCAAGACTTTGAAAGTCGCAGAGATTAATGGCTTTTTTTGCATAGAGATAACAACTGGAGTTTCTTAACTCTTCCTGTACTGGAAACAATTAGACTGATGTCTCTGCTCTTAATGTTTTATTTCTTATCTGTACTACACATACAAATCATAATATCATAATTTTTTGTTCGCTTCAGTGTCTCTTTATGTACCTTCTGGTTGCAAAATGATGCAACCAAATGGCAGTGCTAGTAAACATAAACGTGTCAGCGAATGACTAGTGGTGCAGTTACTGCCCAGTAAGAAACCACAGCATGTAGCATCCAGGGGCAACTGCTGCCCACTCAGATGCACATGCAAGTGTACACCACAATTGCTGGATGCTTGCAGGTGGCTTCAGGTGCTCTGCACATAAACAGGATCTGCAGCTGACAAGCAATTAAGAGTACAGGCTGTAGACTCCCTCCCCCCCCAACTATAAGATAGAATAGAACAGAGTCTATTGGGATTTGTAAAAAAGAAAAAGTTTTTGTTCTTAAAGGGACTCCGAGCAGTGCAGAAACTATGGAAAGATGCATATCATTTTAAAGCTCTCTTTCTCCTCTTTCCAATGATATATAAATCACCGCCCTAGGCCTTTAAGTTTTCGCTATTTTCGCGAAAATAAAGAAAACGAAAAGGCGTAGAGCGACGATTTAGGTGTCGCCAGAAAGAGGAGAAAGAGAGCTTTAAAATGATATCCATCTTTCCATAGTTACTTGTATTACACAGGACGACACTTTCCCCAGTGTCAGCAGCTCCATTCAGCAGAAAAAGTCGGCCTGTGTAATACAATGTAACTATGGAAAGATGGATATCATTTTAAAGCTCTCTTTCTCCTCTTTCTGACGACACCTAAATCGTTGCCCTACGCCTTTTAGTTTTCTTTATTTTCGCGATTGAAATCGCGGCCGCGGCAATTTCAATCGCAAAAATAGCGAAAACTAAAAGGCGTAGGGCAGTGGTTTATATATCATCGGAAAGAGGAGAAAGAGAGCTTTAAAATGATATGCATCTTTCCATAGTTTCTGCACTGCTCGGAGTCCCTTTAAAGAATTCATAGTATATATTGCAGTATTGCAGGTGTCCCTGTACCCCCCCCCCCCCCCCCCCCAAAAAAAAAAGAGATAAAGTTATTTTAAACAGTAGATGAAAAATGATCTCCTTGGAGAAAACTTAGGAGAAAAAGCGGATTGAATAAGGGTCAGAGTATTCTACATGACCTTCCTATCAGACAAGAAAGGTGATAAGTGCAACAGTGACAAACTGACACAAGTACAGTTCCAACTGTGCAGTTCTTTCCTTTGAAGTACATGAGAAGTAATTGAGAAACATCATGGGGCCATTGATTTCTGCAGGTAATGGTAATAGGTGGAGAGGTATCAGTCTGTAGAGAATGCCCTAGTGATTAGGACACAGTGGTGGAAAAATAAATAGGTTCAGCCTCACTGACCCACAACAAATACACAGCCCTGGAGTCACAGAATGGAAGCTTCCATTTGCACCTAATACAGTCATTTTGCTTTGCTAATGATTCGCATAAATTTCACACTTCAGAATACACTTTAACTTTAGGATTAAAAATAACCACAGTAATGGCTATCTTCCTTTCAAGAATCCTATGTTAAAGAAAGGCTGCTCTATTGTAAAGTGAAATGTGAACTGTAGGGTTGCATAGTAAAAGAAGGAAAAAAGGTTGCAACTGACCCCCGCCCAAACCCATCCCCAACCCCCCCCCCTCCCCCCGCCCACCACCACCGCCGCCACCACCTGGTTCACACTGCAAGAGTTGTTTTAGTGGCAGTGATTTGAAAAGCTCTTGCTAATGAAATGCTATGGGAGATTTTTAATAAAATCACATTGTTCAAGTGGGATCACACCCATAGCATTGCATCAGTAAGAGTTTTCAAATCACAAGTACCCTGATGCTGTACAAAGCATGATGGGATTTCTGATGTTGTTGTTCTCGTTGCCTAGCGTGCTCAGCTGCAAGGGGTGATCAGGACACAGGACAGTTGGAGCTGTCTTATGTTCCCTGTCACCTCCTTTAAACCAAAAAGATGGCTGCCCTCATGAAATCACAAAAATGTGCCTGTTCTTTTAAAACAGGCTGGGTAACAAATTACATCTATAGAAAAAGGGAGCGCTCTAAGGGCTTGATTCACTATGCGGTGCTAACCTACTTAGCACGTCTTAACCTCCTGAGCGATAATCCCGAGCTGAGCTCGGGGTATATCGCGCAGGAGGATTTCTCAGGCCCTGGTGGGTCGATTTGCATAATTTTTTTTTTTGTTACACGCAGCTAGCACTTTGCTAGCTGCGTGTAACTTCCGATCGCCGCCGCTCGCCGCCGATCCGCCGCCGCTCGCCGTGCCGCGCAGCCCCCCCCCTACCCGACCCCTTGCGCAGCCTGGCCAATCAGTGCCAGGCAGTGCTGAGGGGTGGATCGGGACTCCCTCTGACGTCACGACGTCCATGACGTCGGTGACGTCATCCCGCCCCGTCGCCATGGCGACCGGGGAAGCCCAGCAGGAAATCCCGTTCTGAACGGGATTTCCTGCTTACTCTGATCGCCGAAGGCGATCGGAGTGGGTGGGGGGATGCCGCTGCGCTGCGGCTATCATGTGGCGAGCCCTGGGCTCGCTACATGATTTAAAAAATAAAAAATTTAAAAAAATAGTGCTGCGCCACCTCCTGGGCGATATAATTGTATCGCCCAGAGGGTTAAAGAGGAACTGTAACGACAAAACGGCCCCTGGGGGGTACTCACCTCGGGTGGGGGAAGCCTCAGGATCCTAATGAGGCTTCCCATGCCGTCCTGCGTCCCTCGGGGGTCTCGCTGTAGCCCTCCGTACAGCGGTGACGCAATATTTACCTTCCTGGCTCCTGCGCAGGCGCTCTGATGGCTGTCGGCGCCGAAGTAGGCGGAAATACCCGATCGCCGTTGGGTCTGCTCTACTGCGCAGGCGCAAGTTTCCGGCGCCTGCGCAGTAGAGCGGACCCGACGGAGATCGGGTATTTCCGTCTATTTCCGTGCCGAAAGTCGCCACAGCGCCCCCGCTGGAGCCAGCAAAGGTAAATATTGAACTGACAGTCGGCACAGTCGCCGGCTGTTCGGAGGGCTGCGGCGAGACCCCCGTGGGACAGAGGACGGCGTGGGAAGCCTCATTAGGATCCCGAGGCTTCCCCCACCCGAGGTGAGTACCCCCCAGGGGATGTTTTTCATGTTACAGAGTCTCTTTAAGCCCCGTCTACACGGGGAGATGTGGAGGCGATGTGACTTATCAATCGAGCCGCATCAGCGGCTCGATTGATAAGAGGTCGGATCTTGCCACCGCCGAGTCTCTGCTCGTTCCCCGTAAGGGGACAATGGCAGGGAATCGAGCAGAAGATAGGCGTCGCCAGCGGGGACGAACGGGGAATCGAATCCGGCGCACGCGCGGGCGAGCGGGGGCGGGGCGGGGATGCGGAAGAGACGATCCGTCGGCTAGATCGGAGCCTCATCTACGCGCGTAGATGAGGCTTAAAGTCTTTAGGCGCACTAACCAGGGTGCTAAGTATGTTTTCTCAATCAGATCGCGCGCTAAGTCCTATGCGCGCGCTAAGTCCCATAGGCTTAAAGAGAGTCTGAAGCGAGAATAAATCTCGCTTCAGAACTCATAGATAGCAAGGGCATGTGTGGCCCTGCTAAAACGCCGCTATCCTGCTGCTTAACGGGGGTCCCTTCACCCCCAAATCCCCTCGGTGCAGTGGGGGAGCGCTTCCTGCCCCACGCGCGTCTGTCAGCGCGTATCTCCGTCTCTCCCCCGCCCCTCTCAGTCTTCCTTCACTGAGAGGGGCGGGGGAGAGGCGTCGATGCGCCGCTAATAGACTCGACTGGAGGCAGGGCTGCAGCCGTTAGCCCGGCCTCCACGAACGACCAACTCTACAACCAACTATTGCGGGGGTGGGTTTGGGGGTGAAGTGACTCCCGTTTAGCGGCGCGATAGCGGCGGTTTAGCAGGGGCACACATGCCCCTGCAAACTATGAGCTCTAAAGCGAGATTTATTCTCGCTTCAGAGTCTCTTTAAATGGGCACTTTGCGCGGAGCGCCCCGCATAAAGTTTTGCGCGCGTAAAGTTTTGCGCGCGAAAAGCTCGTTTAGACGTGCTAAGGGGGTTTTCACAGGCGTGCTAACAGTTAGCGCCGCATTTGTGAATCAAGCCCTAAGTGTATTACCACGGGTAGGATTTGGCGTCATTACGCGTTTCAGCGCAGCGCCTTCATCGGATCTGATGAAGTGCGCCTTTATCAGATCCGATGCCGAAACGCGTAATGGCGTCACACCAAACGCATAATGACGTCACATGCACCGCATCACTAAGCCCCGACCACCGCCTCGGAAGACGAGCCTCCTGAAGAGATCAGACATTACGCTGCTGGCCACAGCGCATGCCACATTGCTGCTGAGGGGTGTAACGGTTGGCTTGCCGTTGATAGGCAAATTTTATTCCAAAATCTTGTGAGTATTTATATATTTATGCGCAATAAAATCCTACCCGTGGTAATACACTTAGAGCGCTCCCTTTTTCCATAGATGTTTTTGCACTTCCCTACACCGGAGCAGCACAGTATACTATTGCCAAGTTAGGACAAGCATTCTGATCGGATTTGACTGGTTCCTTGCTTCTGGAGTGGAAGCGCAAGGAGTACTTTTTTTCTTCACTTGTTTGGGTAAGGGATTATATTACCTATCTATTTTAATTAACATAACTAATGTAACTTAATGACAGTATGTTTGTTTAGGCTGAAGTTCCTCTTTAAAGGGAAGGTTCAGGGACGATAAGAAAAAAACCCGGTGGTCTCCGGTGGTCGACCCAACCTGGCCAGGCCGGCGGCCAGGTCGGGCTTCTTCTGCGCTCCATTCTGCGTTTCACGCCGGCGCACTGACATCATCGGATGTCCTCCGGGCTGTACTGCGCAGGCTCAGAACTACTGGCCGGCCTGGATCACCGGGAGCCTGTGGAGCGGTGCCGAGGGCACCTCCTGCCTGCCACGGGCTGGAGGAAGCCCCAGGTAAGTGGATTTTTTTTATCATCCCTGAACCTTCCCTTTAAAGGATACCTTAGTTCTAATTAAATTCTAAAAATGAAGCAGTGTGTGTTCGAGGTGCGCATAGGTTTACTGCTCGGCATCTGCCTCTGTTCGTCCGCTATTGCTGCCATTGTCCAGGTCTTGGCCGGAGCGTTGGTGCCCTTTGACCTGGACATACTGCACTGCGCATGCGCGGTGTGTCCATTTGGGTGACTTGTGACTACGCTTGCTGGGAACCCAGTGTGCTGTACGCAATGACGTATTCAGTGTGGTCACAAGCCACCTAAGAGGACATGCTGCGCATGCACAGTGCAGTATGTCAGGTCAAAGGGCGCCGACCAGTCCAACCAGGACCTGGACAACAGCAGTAATAGTGGCAGACACCGGGCAACAGGAAGTGCGGTAAGCCTATGCGTACCTACCCACACACACACATTTTTAGAATTGAATCAAGACTAAGGTATCCTTTAACCTTCCTGGCGGTTTAATTATTTTGCCAGGGAGGCTGCAATGTGGTTTTTTTTGAATAAAAAAAAAAATATTTCATGCAGCCAACTGAAAGTTGGCTGCATGAAAGCCCACTAGAGGGCGCTCCGGAAGCGTACTTTCGATCGCCTCCGGCAATCGAAAGTAACAAGATAGGCCGCAATGAGCGGCCTATCTTGTTTCGCTTTCCTCGTCGCCATGGCGACGAGCGGAGTGACGTCATGGACGTCAGTCGACGTCCTGACGTCAGAGCCGCCCGATCCAGCCCCTAGCGCCGGCCGGAACTGTTTGTTCCGGCTGCGCTGGGCTCGGGCGGCTGGGGGGACCCTCTTTCGCCGCTGCACGCGGCGGATCGCCGTGGAGCGGCGGCGATTGGGCAGCACACACGGCTGGCAAAGTGCCGGCTGCGTGTGCTGCTTTTTACAGAATGTAAATCGGCCCAGCAGGGCCTGAGCGGCGACCTCCGGCGGCATACCCCAAGCTCAGCTCGGGATTACCGCCAAGGAGGTTAAGGAGAGGGCATACAGTACAGCCGTAGTGCACATGCACGGGGCCGGACATGGACAACGACGGAGGATGCAGAATCTCTTAAACTTTATTAGGTAAGATGTTATATTACACCTCAATTCACACTCTAAACTTACTCTTAACTCATTAAGCTTTAAAATATGCTTACTTATCCAAATGAGGACAAAGATATAAATGATTAAATAAAATGTACAAAGTACTGTACATCATGTGCAAATAGATGCTCTTAATGGCCACGGAGATATATTTACTAGTGTATCTCTACCTAATGCTTCACAGATGTATGACAGATTCATGCTGCTATAACCGTCTATAGAACTTCAGGTAGTTAGGTTAGGCAGATGGCAAGTTTCCAGAAGGAAAAACGAGGTCAGTGATCAAACAGAAACAAACTTTTTTTTAGTCGGAAAGGAAGTACAGAGATGAGCTCTGCCAAACAGTGTATTTTTGTGGAGAACTTTGTTAAAGGAACATTTTTTTCCATTCTAAAAAGTATATTATCTGTTGTGTGGGTTTTCTGAAGAACAGAGAAAGAGGGATGGGTAATGGTGGTCTACACATTTAAAGGACATCTGAGGTGAAAATAAACTGATGAGATAAACAATTGTATCTATCCTCCTTCTCCTAGAAAATTTTTTTTATATATCCTGCAGTTTTATTTTATTTTTAAATCTACGTTTGACATTTTTACTGTTTCATTGTCTTTGCTCAATGACACATGCATTGAAGTATGCCAGAGCTCAAATCTATGAACTGTTGATCCTTTTTATCTCTTTCCTGCACTCAGAAGCTATTTACTGACAGGAAAATGTTTTATAGCTGTAATTCCTTATCAGTGAGGGTTGTGCTATAGTCTGACCCGGTCCAGACCCGGACAGAAACTGTCACTGCATACCTGATGTTTAACTCTTTCAGGCAGAGAAAGAAAAAAAGGAACACAGCATAGTCATTTGTGTGTTTGGCACTGTACATTCATATGTCTAACTCATCATGTCAAATGTCACCTCGGTTGTCCTTTAATGGAAAGGGGAATGCTGCACAGCAGAGCAGGAGGCATAGTTCGTGGGGGGTTTACACATGAACTGAGAGGGGAAATTCTGCACAGAGAAGGAGGCGTAGCTAATGGTGGTCTACACATGGAATGGGTGGAGCAGTGCTGTGCATTAAGGGCTGAACAGGTTTCTGTGGTCTAAGCATGGAATGGGAGGAGGGCTGCTGCACAGGTAATGGTGGTCTACACATGAAATATGTGGGAGGTCATTACACACATGGTGGCACATGGAATAGTAGCTGTAACTGGACGGAGGGTTGTTGCCTATAGAAGGATGAAAGGTAACTGCAATGTAAATGTATGGCTATGGTTGTACCAGTAAATTGGACACCTAGGTTTGGCTATTATATATCCAAACTACTGGTGCAGCAGGCAGCGCAGGTGCATAATCAGTACTGGGATTTAGTTATTATATCCCCCAAAAAATGGATTGGCTGCAGCTAAATACTGTGACTGGCTACAACGGAGCATTATTGGAATGCGGTGCTTGGCTATACAGGTTAATGTTAGGCACAGATGGGGAGTTTCATGTAAAGCATACATAGGGGGGTTCATGTAAAGCATAGGTAGGGTTGGATAATATTAGGCCTAGGTATGGAGGAGGCTAGTGTTAGGCATGGGTGAGGGGGTTAGTAGTATTAGGCCTAGGTAAGGAGGGGGTTAGTCTGAGGTTTAAATCACGGAAGCTGATAGTAGAATATTGGTAGAATTAAATTACCAATATTCAAATGATTGGCAATAGCAGGCGCTCAAACTAACAGGCGATATTATTACATGTACTTGTAACAGGTTGTCTATGCGATGACCATATCATAAAACATATTTACTTAAAAACAAATAAGAGATTTGAACAATCAGTGTATTTTGTTAATGATAATACCATCAAAATGAAAATAATTATGAACTAAATTGTAATTTATGGCATATGAAAGAGTACAAGGTGCAAACACCTAATGTCTCCCAAATAAAACAATTTGCTTTCTAAGGGCCTGAGCCCACCAATGCAGTTGAGTCTGCTTCCTTCTGCTTTTTAGCATCTGTAACAACTTCATACTTGTCTCGTCCCCTGGTTTATCCGCCTGTCCTACTAATCCTTCCTGCCTGATCCTCTGAATATGTCCTCCGGCTGGTTCCTGACTTAGATTTTGCCTAATCCTCAGATGTGTAAATCATCTAACCATCTGTGTATGAACTTTGGCCTCGATCCTGGTCCTGAGTGTTTCATTGATTATCTCGGCCTCAGATCCAATACTTCGCAGGAATAAGTCCTGTGGGCAACCAAAGTCAGATATAAGTTTTCAGTTTCCCATTCAAGCGGGGACTTGGCTATAGCTAAAGATCAAGGTCAAGAATGGGGTATTTGATCTGAAAGGTGATGTGATCACTTGAATTCCTTACACTTGTCCTGCACTAGAGATCTTTTAACAATATGAAGTTTCTGTACCTTAAAGGGTTCCTAAAGTGAGAGGAATATGGAGGCTGCCATTTTCATTCCCTTATAAACAAGGCCAGTTGACTGTCATGCTGAGCTTGTGGCTTTAGTTATTTTTGAGTCACACACCTGCTACAAACATGCAGTTAGTGGAGTCAGACCAGAGTCAAAGCATCTAATCTGCATGTTCATTCTGGGCCAGCGACTTACTACAAGCAGTGAATCAGCACAGAAAGCAGGCAAAATACATTGTTTATTACAGAATGAAGATGACTTCCCCCAAATTCCTTTAACTTCAAGTTCCCTTTAATGTTACATTGTTAGAGTAGATAAAAAGTCTGAAAAAGTTGTAAAACTGGTCCAACATGTAGGTTTGGAATTGGAAACCACTAATCTTTTTAGTAAGTAGTTTTTTTTCTACAAAGCTGTTACGTAGAAAAACTGCTGGTCATATAGCAGAGTGTACAAAACATATTGCTAGGTCTCCTTTCAGTTTTGAAGAGCAACACCATGAATCTAAAATTTCTAATGAATTTTAATAGTACTGCCCTCAATTTATTGGATGTCACATTGACAGGATAGGAAGTAAACACAATAGTTGCCACACAAAAAGTATTGCTTTTCCATTTATCACATTTTAAAAATGACGTTTGGCTGTTGTGCCAAACTTTTAGTTTCCTTGTTGCCTGATCACACAAATATATACTTTTGCTATTGAGTTAGCGTAAAGCTGCTTACACACATTTAATCTTGGCCACTGGGGCGTAGCAATAGGGGGTGCAGAGATTGCGACCACATCGGGGCCCTTGCGCCAGAGGGGCTCCGAGGGGCTCTCCGTCAACTTCAGTATTAGCTCTCTATTGGTTCCATGCTCATAATAATCACTTCTATAGATACTTTGAATTGTGTTAATCATTAACAAACTGCTTCCCCTTCCCTTCTTGCACCTCGGACACTGTAGTTTTTTTTTTTTTGGTGTGCCGTATCAGTTGTTAGAGTGCTTGTGGGGGCCACAATGTAAAACTTGCATCAGGGCCCACAGCCCCTTAGCTACGCCACTGCTTGGCCAATTTTAACACTTTCATGTAGTATAAAAGCTTACCTACACAATCTGTTCAAAGGATTCACAATCTTTGGACTCATACTACAAAAGTGATCAAATTGGCCAATTAAAACTAGGTGTGCATAGAGGTTTAAAGGATAACCAAGGTGATTCCAAAAAGCTAGCTTTACTTACCTGGGCCTGCTTTCAGTCCCTAGAGGTCATGTCTGTCCCTCGTCACAGCGCCGGTCTTCTCTCTTGTCCCCCTGGCAGGCTCTGAAGTATCACTGACTCTAGGCGGGGTGGCGTCTTCTGTGCATGCAAGCTCTTGTGCCACGCGCCCATGACATCAGCAGAAGTCGCTGGCTCCTCAGCGGTCAGCGATACTTCAGAGCCTGCCAGCGGGACAAGAGAGAAGACCAGAGCTGTGGGAGGGACATACATGACCTCTAGGGACTGGAAGAAGCCCCAGGTAAGTAAATATAGTTTTTGGAACCACCTTGGATATCCTTTACGTCAGAACAACTGAGCTGCGTGCTTTTCCTCAGTCGCTGACTGATAAAGTATTAGAGGCAGATGGTCAATAAAACAGCTAGGCATATATATTGTATATAACTGTGGATAAGCTGACTTTTTGACATCCAAATTTTGGGTGTAAAATGAGTGAGGTGGCTTATCTGTGGCTATTTATTTATTTATTGTATTTATAAAGTGCCAACATATTACGCAGAGCTGCAGCAGTGCCCCCATATACAAAGCTAGCATTGGAGCATGCTGCAGAATACAAATCCACCTTTCCTTGCTCCAGCTCGCATCCACACATCTCCCTGGCAATTTTTGAACTGGCCACCGGGCCCGGCTCTAGCGTGGGGCAAGAGGGGGCATCGCCCCCTTAAATAATAAATCTGCCCCCTCAAACGTAGCCCGGCCGCCTCTTCTGACCTATTTCCTGGTTCTGGAACGCACAGCCAGCGAGGCGAGGAGATGGCACGGACGTCAATTGGTGGGAGGTGTGCAGCGGTCATGTGACTGCTCAGTCACATGATCGCTCGGCTGTGTGCAATTGGTTATTGCTCCTTTGAGTCCTCCTCTTAGCGTATGACATCATATGCTACTTGGAGAGAGCTTAAAGGCCACGCCAGCCCACCCGCCCGCACCATTTGTGTTTGAGAGAAACACAGACAGGGGTGAGCCTGGAGTGCCTGGCACCTGGGTGCAAGATTTTCTTTTTCTCTGGCGCCTGTGGGTGTATAGGTGTCCCCAGTATAGCCAGGTGTATAGGTGTCCCCAGTATATGCAGCCAGATGTATAGGTCTCCCCAGTATATGCAGCCAGGTGTATAGGTCTCCCCAGAATATGCAGCCAGGTGTATAGGTCTCCCCAGTATATGCAGCCAGGTGTATAGGTGCCCCCAGTATATGAAACCAGGTGTATAGGTCTCCCCAGTATATGCAGCCAGGTGTATAGGTCTCCCCAGTATATGCAGCCAGGTGTATAGATGCCCCCAGTATATGCAGCCAGGTGTATAGGTCTCCCCAGTATATGCAGCCAGGTGTATAGGTCTCCCCAGTATATGCAGCCAGGTGTATAGGTCTCCCCAGCATATGCAGCCAGGTGTATAGGTGCCCCCAGTATATGCAGCCAGGTGTATAGGTGCCCCCAGTATATGCAGCCAGGTGTATAGGTCTCCCCAGTGTATGCAGCCAGGTGTATAGGTCTCCCCAGTATATGCAGCCAGGTGTATAGGTCTCCCCAGTATATGCAGCCAGGTGTATAGGTGCCCCCAGTATATGCAGCCAGGTGTATAGGTCTCCCCAGTATATGCAGCCAGGTGTATAGGTCTCCCCAGTATATGCAGCCAGGTGTATAGGTCTCCCCAGTATATGCAGCCAGGTGTATAGGTCTCCCCAATATATGCAGCCAGGTGTATAGGTGCCCCCAGTATATGCAGCCAGGTGTATAGGTCTCCCCAGTATATGCAGCCAGGTGTATAGGTCTCCCCAGTATATGCAGCCAGGTGTATAGGTCTCCCCAGTATATGCAGCCAGGTGTATAGGTGCCCCCAGTATATGCAGCCAGGTGTATAGGTCTCCCCAGTGTATGCAGCCAGGTGTATAGGTCTCCCCAGTATATGCAGCCAGGTGTATAGGTGCCCCCAGTATATGCAGCTAGGTGTATAGATGCCCCCAGTATATGCAGCCAGGTGTATAGGTCTCCCCAGTATATGCAGCTAGGTGTATAGGTCTCCCAAGTATATTCAGCCAGGTGTATAGGTCTCCCCAGTATATGCAGCCAGGTGTATAGGTCTCCCCAGTATATGCAGCCAGGTGTATAGGTCTCCCCAGTATATGCAGCTAGGTGTATAGGTCTCCCAAGTATATTCAGCCAGGTGTATAGGTCTCCCCAGTATATGCAGCCAGGTGTATAGGTCTCCCCAGTGTATGCAGCCAGGTGTATAGGTCTCCCCAGTATATGCAGCCAGGTGTATAGGTGCCCCCAGTATATGCAGCTAGGTGTATAGATGCCCCCAGTATATGCAGCCAGGTGTATAGGTCTCCCCAGTATATGCAGCTAGGTGTATAGGTCTCCTCAGTATATTCAGCCAGGTGTATAGGTCTCCCCAGTATATGCAGCCAGGTGTATAGGTCTCCCCAGTATATGCAGCCAGGTGTATAGGTCTCCCCAGTATATGCAGCTAGGTGTATAGGTCTCCCAAGTATATTCAGCCAGGTGTATAGGTCTCCCCAGTATATGCAGCCAGGTGTATAGGTCTCCCCAATATATGCAGCCAGGTGTATAGGTGCCCCCAGTATATGCAGCCAGGTGTATAGGTCTCCCCAGTGTATGCAGCCAGGTGTATAGGTCTCCCCAGTATATGCAGCCAGGTGTATAGGTGCCCCCAGTATATGCAGCTAG
Source organism: Hyperolius riggenbachi (assembly GCF_040937935.1). Lineage (NCBI taxonomy): Eukaryota > Metazoa > Chordata > Amphibia > Anura > Hyperoliidae > Hyperolius > Hyperolius riggenbachi. Next base: position 141,469,736 of record NC_090649.1, read on the forward strand.
GTGTATAGATGCCCCCAGTATATGCAGCCAGGTGTATAGGTCTCCCCAGTATATGCAGCTAGGTGTATAGGTCTCCCAAGTATATTCAGCCAGGTGTATAGGTCTCCCCAGTATATGCAGCCAGGTGTATAGGTCTCCCCAGTATATGCAGCCAGGTGTATAGGTCTCCCCAGTATATGCAGCTAGGTGTATAGGTCTCCCAAGTATATTCAGCCAGGTGTATAGGTGCCCCCAGTATATGCAGCCAGGTGTATAGGTCTCCCCAATATATGCAGCCAGGTGTATAGGTGCCCCCAGTATATGCAGCCAGGTGTATAGGTCTCCCCAGTATATGCAGCCAGGTGTATAGGTGCCGCCAGTATATGCAGCTAGGTGTATAGATGCCCCCAGTGTATGCAGCCAGGTGTATAGGTCTCCCCAGTATATGCAGCTAGGTGTATAGATGCCCCCAGTGTATGCAGCCAGGTGTATAGGTCTCCCCAGTATATGCAGCTAGGTGTATAGGTCTCCCAAGTATATTCAGCCAGGTGTATAGGTCTCCCCAGTATATGCAGCCAGGTGTATAGGTCTCCCCAGTATATGCAGCCAGGTGTATAGGTCTCCCCAGTATATGCAGCCAGGTGTATAGGTGCCCCCAGTATATGCAGCTAGGTGTATAGATGCCCCCAGTGTATGCAGCCAGGTGTATAGGTCTCCCCAGTGTATGCAGCCAGGTGTATAGGTCTCCCAAGTATATTCAGCCAGGTGTATAGGTCTCCCCAGTATATGCAGCTAGGTGTATAGATGCCCCCAGTATATGCAGCCAGGTGTATAGGTCTCCCCAGTATATGCAGCCAGGTGTATAGGTCTCCCCAGTATATGCAGCCAGGTGTATAGGTGCCCCCAGTATATGCAGCCAGGTGTATAGGTGCCCCCAGTATATGCAGCCAGGTGTATAGGTCTCCCCAGTGTATGCAGCCAGGTATATAGGTCTCCCCAGTATATGCAGCCAGGTGTATAGGTGCCCCCAGTATATGCAGCCAGGTGTATAGGTCTCCCCAGTGTATGCAGCCAGGTGTATAGGTCTCCCCAGTATATGCAGCCAGGTGTATAGGTGCCCCCAGTATATGCAGCTAGGTGTATAGATGCCCCCAGTGTATGCAGCCAGGTGTATAGGTCTCCCCAGTATATGCAGCCAGGTGTATAGGTCTCCCCAGTATATGCAGCCAGGTGTATAGGTCTTCCCAGTATATGCAGCCAGGTGTATAGGTCTCCCCAATATATGCAGCCAGGTGTATAGGTGCCCCCAGTATATGCAGCCAGGTGTATAGGTCTCCCCAGTATATGCAGCCAGGTGTATAGGTCTCCCCAGTATATGCAGCCAGGTGTATAGGTCTCCCCAGTATATGCAGCCAGGTGTATAGGTCTCCTCAGTATATGCAGCCAGGTGTATAGGTCTCCCCAGTATATGCAGCCAGGTGTATAGGTCTCCCCAGTATATGCAGCCAGGTGTATAGGTGCCTCCAGTATATGCAGCCAGGTGTATAGGTGCCCCCAGTATATGCAGCCAGGTGTATAGGTGCCCCCAGTATATGCAGCCAGGTGTATAGGTCTCCCCAGTGTATGCAGCCAGGTGTATAGGTCTCCCCAGTATATGCAGCCAGGTGTATAGGTGCCCCCAGTATATGCAGCCAGGTGTATAGGTCTCCCCAGTGTATGCAGCCAGGTGTATAGGTCTCCCCAGTATATGCAGCCAGGTGTATAGGTGCCCCCAGTATATGCAGCTAGGTGTATAGATGCCCCCAGTGTATGCAGCCAGGTGTATAGGTCTCCCCAGTGTATGCAGCCAGGTGTATAGGTCTCCCAAGTATATTCAGCCAGGTGTATAGGTCTCCCCAGTATATGCAGCCAGGTGTATAGGTCTCCCCAGTATATGCAGCTAGGTGTATAGGTCTCCCCAGTATATGCAGCCAGGTGTATAGGTCTCCCCAGTATATGCAGCCAGGTGTATAGGTCTCCCCAATATAGCCAGGTCTGTAAGTGCCCCCAGTATATGCAGCCAGGTGTATAGGTCTCCCCAGTATAGCCAGGTCTGTAAGTGCCCCCAGTATATGCACCCAGGCTTGTAGGTGTCTCCAGGAGGGGAGACAGACAGTGAAGGAGGGCGATGGGCATAGCAGCGGAGAAAGGGGGAAGTCCCCCCCCTCTTCCCTCACCTTGGTGCCCCCCTTCTTGGCTCCGGAATCTGTAAAGTGTCGCACAGCGGGCAGCAGCTGACAGTGGGCGGAGACTTACCGCTGTAAAACCACCGGAGAGAGCGCTGATCTGTGTGCCGCTAGTGTGGGCTTGAGTAGACCACACTAGCGGCACACAGATCAGCGCTCCCCCGGTGGCTGTAACAGCGGTAAGTCTACGCCCGCTGTCAGCCGCTTCCCGCTGTGCAACACTGTTCTGCCCGTCCTTACTTGCCTTCCGCCGGCGCCTGTCAGAGAGAGGCGCCTGGGTGCAATGCACCCGCAGCACGCGCCCAGGCGCGGCCCTGGACACAGACACTGCTGTGTGTGCTCTCTCACTTCTTTGAGTGCTGGCTGCCTGGCATCTGCCTCCTCTCTATTAGAGCCACTGAGCCAGTGTTGTTTTCAAGGCTGACTGACTCCCTGTGCGCTGAGTGCACCTTTCAGTCACACTGTCACTGTATCTCTCCTAATGTGCTCCTCTCCTCCATTTGGTGTGTGTTACACACAAACTGTTGTTGTTGTTGCTTGCCACCGCTGCCTGAGCTGCCTCTAGTCTGCCACTCTGCCAGTGCCTTCCAGGCAGTCAGTTAGGTCAGACGGGTCACTGGGCCAGTGCCACTGCCAGTCCCAGACACAGTATCAGTCTGTGTGCTCTTTGCTATGAAAAATACGCAACAGCATAGAATATTAACCTTTATAGAAAAATATTTCTGTATTTCAGCACAAAAATCCTGCAATTATCTGAAGTGTGCATAATGCCTTGAGACATTGCCACCAGCAGAGCCCAGATTCACCAGGATGGCGTTGGTGGTGATCCTTGGATTCTTTTTCACCTCTCTCACTATCCAGAACCTTTCACTTCTATCAGATTTGTGAATTTCCAGTAAAGGGAAACACTGTAGCAGGAGGGAAGGAAGATGTACACCAGCGCTTTATTTTATTGAGAATGCGCAGTGCGCATGTGTAGTGAAAATAAACTTGTTTACAGCCATGGGCTCTTCTGGTGCAATGTCAGTTTAAATAGTTCTGAAATGATGAAGGGGGTACCTGAACCCTATGCATACCTGCAGAATTTAAAATTCAGTTCAGGTTTGCTTTAATGGGTATTGTATGACATAAATAATCCGCCAAGGGAAAAATTTTGAAAACTAAATTTTTGGGACTGGTATATAGTTAAAGTGTACCTGGGATGACCTGCAAAAAAAATTTCATACATACCTCAGGCTTCCTCCAGCCTCCTTCGGCTGGATCACTGCCGCTCCCTGCTTTCTGGATCTTCCGTAACGGCTGCCATAAGTTCGGCCTTTTGTTCTGTAAATCCATAGATATTTTGCTTCCCCCATTACAGAAAGATTCAATTTCCATCCAAAATCTATGGATTTTAGGGCATGACCACCACATATGGGAGAGTGAACCCCTGTCTGCTTGGCATCGCCAACATTTATCGCTTGTATTTGCCCCCATCTTACCCAATCGTGCTGGTGAGATGTACCATCTTGCTACCAGCTTATAATTAATCAACTGGTATGCAGGGATTTTAGATATCCAGATCTTCTTGAAAATATTTCCCCAATCTAAGGCATAAGTCAGTTTTAACTCCATTTCCCATTTTGTACAAAAAGGGGGAAGCGGGGGGTCATAATATCCACCGATAAAATTATACAACTGGGATATTGATTTCTCTTTCTTAACCGCAGAGCAGAAACACCCCTCAAAGAGATTCTTCTGCCCACTGATTTTTCCTCTTATTTTATAAAAAAAGCTTAGTAATTGTCGGTATTTGAAGCATTTTTCTTTACTCTCATTTATTTTTATCATTTGCTCTGTGAATTCTGCCAGTGTCGTAGCAGGCTCAAATAGTGTATCTTTAAACCATTGCACATTCATACCTGGTTCAAAATCTGGATTATTACCAAGTGTTACCAGGGGGGTGAGCCTTTTTCCATGTCCTGCTTCCAGTAGTTCCACGAAGGTCCACAAGGTTGGGGCAAGTAGAGGATGCGAAACCTCCTGGGCTATCTTCCTGACCATCTTTGGATGCCATGATGCAACCAATGCAAAGTCTATAATCCCTTTCTCATAATGAGACCAGAACATATGGAGAGACGCGATTCTTATGTCCAGTAATCTGTCAAGCTGTATGCTCCTATAATAATGATTAATATTAGGGGCACCCATTTCCCACCATTTCTTTGGAGCAGCTGATAGTTTTATAAGCTATCCTATGTTTGTTTTTCCTCCAAATAAAATCTCCAAACAACCGGTCCCACATTAAAAACCATGATCTTGGCACGGCTATATGAAGGTTCTGTATGACAAAATTTATCTTGGGGAGAATTTTCATTTTAATAAAATTAATTCTACCTATAACATTTAGGGGGGAGTTTTCCATAGATGTTAAAAGATGTATACATTCTTTTTGAGTTTTTAAATAATTCTCCCTAAATAACTCTTCATCGTTTTTACATATATAAATCCCGAGATATTTAATTTTCTTTTCTGTAGAGTTAAAGTGGTATTTTTTTTTATCCCCTCTAGCCAATCCCGCTCACATCCCATATTCAGAATCACTGATTTTGTATTATTTATTTTAAAACTCGATACTCTACTAAATTCTTCAAAAATGTTACAAACTTTATCCAGTGAACTCTGCGGATTCGTCAATGTCAATACTAAATCGTCTGCGTATGCCAAGATCTTGTTTTCATAATCCCCTATTTTACACGCCAAAAGTCCCCGGGAAAAATCTGGATTTGACGCAAAGCAGCGTTTTAAGGGCAGAAATCACATTGAATGCTAAATGACAGGCCTAAAGTGCTTTAAAACATCTTGCATGTGTATACATCAATCAGGTAGTGTAATTAAGGTACTGCTTCACACTGACACACCAAACTCACCGTGTAACGCACCGAAAACAGCTGTTTGTGTAGTGACGGCCATGCTGGACTGGTGCGCACCATGGCGAGAGTGCAGGTTTTGGTGGCTTTACAGCCCATATGGTCGCCTGGCTGATGTAGCTGAATGACAGAACAGTGACTGTCCAGCTGATCAAATTTGGTCTGACCACAATGAAGCAACGACCTTATTATCTTTTGTGTGCCCCCCGAGACACTCATCTAGGCACCGGTCATTGCTTCATTGTGATACGCAAGCCCCTTCACCACGGCAAGGTAATGATCACAAAGGGGAATGGGCGCATGTACATGCCTTTTCTTTTGTTGTTGCAGCTGCCCGCAGTGCAGCCAGAAAAATTAGGCAGTCATGTACACGCACCAGAAAAATTATTACAGCGGCCGCTGCTAGCAGCGGCCTAAAAAAATTCAGCAATCCGCCTGGAGTCCCGGACCCTGTTGGTGGTGGCGGAGAAGGTAGTCAAGCGGCCTGCAGGCAGACATGCTGTGTGGAGGGACTGGGAGCGACTTAGTCTTCTTGGGGCAGGCCAGGCAGCCAGTCACACGGCGTGCAGGCAGAGATGCTGTGTGTGCGGGGACTGACTTAGTCTTGGGGCGAGCAGCAGCCCTCCGGGATCCATGCCTCATTCATTTTGATAAAGGTGAGGTACTTAACAGTTTTGTGACTTAGGCGACTTCTCTTCTCAGTGACAATGCCTCCAGCTGCGCTGAAGGTCCTTTCTGACAGGACACTTGCGGCAGGGCAGGAGAGAAGTTGGATGGCAAATTGGGACAGCTCTGGCCACAGGTCAAGCCTGCGCACCCAGTAGTTCAAGGGTTCCTCATCGCTGTTCACAGCAGTGTCTACATCCACACTTAAGGCCAGGTAGTCGGCTACCTGCCGTTCCAGGCGTTGGTGGAGGGTGGATCCGGAAGGGCTACGGCGAGGCGTTGGACTAAAGAACGTCCGCATGTCCGACATCACCATGAGATCGCTGGACTGCGTGGACACGGGAGGAGGATTAGTGGCAGTGGTACCTTGCTGGCGTTGTGCTGTCACATCACCCTTAAAGGCATTGTAAAGCATAGTTGACAGCTGGTTCTGCATGTGCTGCATCCTTTCCACCTTCAGGTGAGTTGGTAACAGGTCCGCCACTTTGTGCCTGTACCGAGGGTCTAGTAGTGTGGCCACCCAGTACAGCTCATTCCCCTTGAGGTTTTTTATACGGGGGTCCCTCAACAGGCAGGACAGCATAAAAGACGACATCTGCACAAAGTCAGATCCAGTACCCTCCATCTCCTCTTGCTCTTCCTCAGTGACGTCACGTAAGTCAACCTCCTCCCCCCAGCCGCGAACAATACCACAGGAAGGTTGAGCAGCACAAGCCCCCTGCGACGCCTGCTGCGGGTGTTCTCCTGCCGCCGTCCCCTCCTCCTCCTACAAAGAAACACCTTGCTCATCATCCTCTGAGTCTGACTCATCTTCTGCACACGACTTCTCTTCTTCCTCCTCCTCCCCCCTCTGTGCTGCCGCAGGTGTTGAGGAAACAGCTGGGTCTGATGAAAATTGGTCCCATGCCTGTTCCTGCCGTAACGGTTCCTGGTCACGCTCATTCGCAGCTTCATCCGCCACTCTACGCACAGCACACTCCAAGAAGTAAGCGTAGGGAATTAAGTCGCTGATGGTGCCCTCACTGCGGCTCACCAGGTTGGTCACCTCCTCAAACGGCCGCATGAGCCTGCATGCATTTTTCATCAGTGTCCAGTTGTCGGGCCAGAACATCCCCATCTTCCCAGACTGTTTCATTCTACTGTAGTTGTAGAGGTACTGGGTGACGGCTTTCTTCTGTTCTAGCAGGCGGGAGAACATGAGCAGGGTCGAATTCCAGCGAGCTGGGCTATCGCAAATGAGGCGTCTCAACGGCATGTTGTTTTTCCGCTGAATTTCCGCAAAGCGTGCCATGGCTGTGTAAGACCGCCTCAAATGCCCACAGAACTTCCTGGCCTGCTTCAGGACATCCGCTAAGCCAGGGTACTTTGCCACAAATCTTTGAACAACTAGATTCATGACATGTGCCATGCAGGGTATGTGTGTCAGCTTCCCCATATGCAAAGCGGCAAGCAGATTGCTGCCGTTGTCGCACACCACGTTGCCTATCTCCAGGTGGTGCGGGGTCAGCCACTCATCCACCTGTTTCTTAAGAGCAGCCAGGAGAGCTGCTACAGTGTGACTCTCCGCTTTGAGACAAGACATGTCTAAGATGGCGTGACACCGTCGTACCTGGCATGCAGCATAGGCCCTTCGGAGCTGGGGCTGTGTAGCTGGAGAGGAGAACTGCCACTCAGCCAAGGAGGAGGAGGACAGCGAAGAGCATGTAGCAGGAGGAGAGGAGGTGGCAGGAGGCCTGCCTGCAAGCCGTGGAGGTGTCACAATTTGGTCCACTGCGCCCTGCTTGCCATCGTTCACCACCAGGTTGACCCAATGGGCTGTGTACGTAATGTAGCGGCCCTGCCCGTGCTTGGCAGACCAGGCATCCGTGGTCAGGTGTACCCTTGACCCAACGCTCTTTGCAAGAGATGACACCACTTGCCTCTCAACTTCACGGTGCAGTTGGGGTATGGCCTTTCTCGAAAAATAAGTGCGGCCTGGCATCTTCCACTGCGGTGTTCCGATGGCCACAAATTTACGGAAGGCCTCAGAGTCCACCAGCCGGTATGGTAACAGCTGGCGAGCTAACAGTTCCGCCACGCCAGCTGTCAGACGCCGGGCAAGGGGGTGACTGGCCGAAATTGGCTTCTTCCGCTCAAACATTTCCTTCACGGACACCTGACTGCTGCTGTGGGCAGAGGAGCAGGAACCGCTCAAGGGCAGAGGCGGAGTGGAGGAGGGTGCCTGTGAAGGTGGAAGGGAGAAAGCGGCAGAAGCAGATGATGCACCTGAAGGAGGAAGAGGAGAAAGAGGGTGACTTTTCTTTTGTGTGCTGCTGCTGCTTTTGCTCAGGTGGCCATCCCATTGCTGTTTGTGCCTTTTCTCCAGGTGCCTTCGTAAGGCACTTGTCCCTACATGAGTGTTGGCCTTTCCACGGCTCAATTTTTGTTGGCAGAGCGAACCGATGGCTTTGGTCCGATCTGAGGCACACACATTAAAACATTTCTACACCGCTGAGCCACCCTGGGATGTGGGCACTATGGGGACCTCAGCAGCTGATGCTGAAGGGCAAGTTGGCTGGCTGTACATAGGTGGCGATACATGGTGCCGGACACTGCCACCAGCTGTTTCTGACGAAGAGCTGCCCCAGCTTCTTTCAGCAACTTCTCTCCTCCTACTACTCTCTGACTCCCCCTCTGAACTGTCCCCCTCTTCATCTCCTCTATTGGGAACATACAGAGGATCCCTATCATCGTCATCATCGTAATCATCCTGCCCAGCTTCGCTTGCCTCAGACAAATCCAAACATGCACCATCAGTAGGTCCTTCATCCTCCTTACACGTTACATCCATAGTGTTGCCGCGTAACTCAGACATATGAGCTGGTGAAAATTCATCTGGCTGTAACAACAATGGCTGTGCATCAGTGATTTCAACACTAAATAATTCTTGCGAAGTGTCAAATGCAGCGGAAGTGGTGCTAGTAGTAGCGCTGGTGGCTGAGCAAGATGAGGTGTTCTGTGTCGCTAAATACTCAACCACGTCCTGACAATCTTGGGAGGTGATGGGACGTGCCTTCTTCCGAGCACTGTACTGTGGGCCAGGTCCACACGAAATTACATTTACACGACCTCGCGCAGACCTGCCAGGTGGCCTTCCTCTGGCTCTGGCACTACCTCTTCCTTTACCTGTTTTGTCCATATCGGGTATGCACGGAGTGATATATCACACTGCGTGCACTCACGTAGGTAGGTGGGTTCACTTAACTGCACAGGTATGCGCACTGATGCGGTGGGTTCACTGAACAGAACAGGTATACAGTGGCAGGTTCACAGAACAGGTATGCAGTGGCAGGTTCACTGAACAGAACAGGAATGCAGTGGCGGGTTCACTGAACAGTACAGGTATGCAGTGGCGGGTTCACTGAACACAACAGGTATGCAGTGGTGGGTTCACTGAACAGAACAGGTATACAGTAGCGGGTTCACTGAACAGAACAGGTATACAGTGGCGGGTTCACTGAACACAACAGGTATGCAGTGGCGGGTTCACTGAACAGTACAGGTATACAGTGGCGGGTTCACTGAACAGAACAGGTATACAGTAGCGGGTCCACTGAACAGAACAGGTATGCAGTGGCGGGTTCACTGAACAGAACAGGTATACAGTGGCGGGTTCACTGAACACAACAGGTATGCAGTGGCGGGTTCACTGAACAGAACAGGTATACAGTAGCGGGTCCACTGAACAGAACAGGTATGCAGTGGCGGGTTCACTGAACAGTACAGGTATACAGTGGCGGGTTCACTGAACACAACAGGTATGCAGTGGCGGGTTCACTGAACAGAACAGGTATACAGTAGCGGGTCCACTGAACAGAACAGGTATGCAGTGGCGGGTTCACTGAACAGTACAGGTATACAGTGGCGGGTTCACTGAACACAACAGGTATGCAGTGGCGGGTTCACTGAACAGAACAGGTATACAGTAGCGGGTCCACTGAACAGAACAGGTATGCAGTGGCGGGTTCACTGAACGGAACAGGTATACAGTGGCGGGTTCACTGAACAGTACAGGTATACAGTAGCGGGTCCACTGAACAGTACAGGTATACAGTGGCGGGTTCACAGAACAGGTATGCAGTGGCGGGTTTACTGAACAGTACAGGTATACAGTGGCGGGTTCACTGAACACAACAGGTATGCAGTGACGGGTTCACTGAACAGAACAGGTATACAGTAGCGGGTCCACTGAACAGAACAGGTATGCAGTGGCGGGTTCACTGAACAGAACAGGTATACAGTGGCGGGTTCACTGAACAGAACAGGTATACAGTGGCAGGTTCACTGAACAGAACAGGTATGCAGTGGCGGGTTCACTGAACAGAACAGGTATACAGTAGCGGGTCCACTGAACAGTACAGGTATACAGTGGCGGGTTCACTGAATAGAACAGGTATACAGTAGCGGGTCCACTGAACAGAACAGGTATGCAGTGGCGGGTTCACTGAACAGAACAGGTATACAGTGGCGGGTTCACTGAACACAACAGGTATGCAGTGGTGGGTTCACTGAACAGAACAGGTATACAGTAGCGGGTCCACTGAACAGAACAGGTATGCAGTGGCGGGTTCACAGAACAGGTATGCAGTGGCAGGTTCACTGAACAGTACAGGTATACAGTGGCGAGTTCACTGAACACAACAGGTATGCAGTGGCGGGTTCACTGAACAGAACAGGTATACAGTAGCGGGTCCACTGAACAGAACAGGTATGCAGTGGCGGGTTCACTGAACAGAACAGGTATACAGTGGCGGGTTCACTGAACAGAACAGGTATACAGTGGCAGGTTCACTGAACAGAACAGGTATGCAGTGGCGGGTTCACTGAACAGAACAGGTATACAGTAGCGGGTCCACTGAACAGTACAGGTATACAGTGGTGGGTTCACTGAACAGAACAGGTATACAGTAGCGGGTCCACTGAACAGAACAGGCATGCAGTGGCGGGTTCACTGAACAGAACAGGTATACAGTGGCGGGTTCACTGAACACAACAGGTATGCAGTGGCGGGTTCACTGAACAGAACAGGTATACAGTAGCGGGTCCACTGAACAGAACAGGTATGCAGTGGCGGGTTCACAGAACAGGTATGCAGTGGCAGGTTCACTGAACACAACAGGAATGCAGTGGCGGGTTCACTGAACAGGTATACAGTGGCGGGTCCACTGAACAGAACATGTATGCAGTGGCAGGTTCACTGAACACAACAGGTATGCAGTGGTGGGTTCACAGAACAGGTGTGCAGTGGCAGGTTCACTGAACAGGTATGCAGTGGTGGGTTCACTGAACAGGTATGCAGTGGTGGGTTCACTGAACAGGTATGCAGTGGTGGGTTCACAGTACAGGTATGCAGTGGTGGGTTCACAGAACAGGTATGCAGTGGTGGGTTCACTGAACAGGTATGCAGTGGTGGGTTCACAGAACAGGTATGCAGTGGTGGGTTCACAGAACAGGTATGCAGCCAGGAACAAGCTAAGCCTAACTAATCTTTCCCTATGAGAGACAGTCTGCAGCAGCTCGCCCTACTCTCACTAATGCAGGCACACGAGTGACCGTAATGGCCGCCGCTGCCTGCCTTATATAAGGGGGGTGAGGCTCCAGGGGCTAGTGTAGCCTAATTGGCTACACTGGGCCTGCTGACTGTGATGTAGAGGGTCAAAGTTGACCCTCCATGTGCATTATGGGGCGAACCGAACTACCGCAAAGGTTCGCCTGCGGGACGCGAACGCGAACCACGGAAGTTCGCATGGAACCGTTCGCAGGCGAACCGTTCGGCCCAACTCTACTTAGACAAGATCCCATTTTAACTCTCGCCTCTTGATTTTTATAAAGACCCACAATTCTGTTTATCATGATCTCTCCAAAACCAAAAAACCTAAGGGCAGTAAACATAAATGGTCTAGATATACGATCGAAAGCCTTTTCGGCATCAATTGCTAATAATATTGCTTTGTTTTTATCGTATTTAACTCTATGTTGAAAACTAATGGCAGAAAAAATATTATCACGCATTTGACGGCCTTTTCTAAACCCTGCCTGTTCCTTGCCTAATATTTTATCCAAGACCTTTCCCAATCTGAGTGTTAGGATCTTCGCATAGATCTTCACGTCTGTATTGATCACTGAAATTGGCCGATAACTTTGACTTTCGTCTGGATTTTTCCCCTCCTTTAGGATCAATGTTATTGTTGCCAAATTTCCCAACCGGGTGAATGGTTCCTTACCGTTCTCCTCATTCATCATTTCCCCAAGCATTGGTGCTAATTTATCTACGAAGGTCTTATAAAAAATTGCTCCGAACCCGTCCGGCCCCGGGCTTTTCCTATTCTGTAATGTTAAAATAGCATTGTGTACTTCTTTCGTGGTAATGGGGGTTTCCATCGAATCTTTTTCTTCGCTACTTAGATGGGGAAGCTTTAAGTCATAAAAATAATCTTCTATTTGCCTTGCCGTTGTCGTTGTATCTAAATTGTATAGCTCGCCGAAATATTTACCAAAAATGTCCCCCATTAAAACTGTATCATAACAAGACTCACCTTTTGTATTTTTAATTTTTTCAATAAAGTTACAAGTTTTCTTTTTATCTACCAGCCTCGCCATTATTCTGCCTGGCTTATTGATATTAATTGCGTACTCTCGTTTCAGCCGTTTATATTGATTTCGACATTCCATATTTAACAGGGAGTTTAAAGAGTGTCTAATATTAACCAGCTTTGTAAAATTTAATTCATTTGGCAGGGATTTATGATCTTTTTCTGCATCGTTTAGGGCCTGCATCAAGTTTTCCAACTGTTTCTTTTTTTCCCTTTTTATCCTACTTGCTTGCTTAATTAGAGAGCCCCTAATAACGCATTTGAAGCATTCCCACTCTGTCCGTAGAGATGGAACTGAGTTCTCATTCTCTTTACAATAGAGGTCGATTTGTTCTCCAACTTTTTCTTTGACCCCGGGTTCTTTTAATAATTGCTCACTTAATTTCCAATTAAATTCTGTTCCTATTTTGTTATTCCATTGAATTGTAATAAAAACTTGCGCGTGGTCCGAATATGTGATGCAGCCTATCTTAATATCTGTAACGTCTAATAGATTATCCTGTTCCATCAAAAAAAAAATCCAATCTTGAATATGTATTATGAACATGTGAAAAAAAGTATAATCTGAAACCTCTTGATTATGTATTCTCCATACATTGACAATTTTTTTACTTCTAAATTTATTCACCAACAACTCTAATTGCTTTTTTCCTATATTGAACTTTTTTTTTGAGGAATCTATTTCGGGGTTTAAAGCAATGTTAAAATCTCCTCCCATTATCAGTCTTCCTTTTTTATGTTCCCAAACCTTCTCTAGACATCTCCTAATAAAAAGGCTCTGCCCTGCATTGTGGGCATAGATGTTGACCAACGTTATTGGATGACTGTCAAGTTTACCTATTATCATCAGAAATCTTGCATCCTCATCCTTTTTTATCTCTTCTATCTCAATATTTATTCTGGAAGATATTACAATTGCTACCCCTCTGGATTTCCCTGTTGTTCTTGAATTAACAATCCATTGGTCGTATTTTTTATAATGATTACCCGGATTATAATTACCTCTGAAATGGGTCTCTTGTAAGAAAGCAATATCAATAATATTTTTATTAAGTTCGTTTAAAATCCTACCTTTCTTGCTCCCAGAATTTGCCCTATTAACATTTATTGTTACAATTTTTATACTATTCATCAAGAAATAAAAAAGGAAAGCCTATCGATGGAGGCCATGTGGACAGGTAGGTGTGGACGAAAACCAAGGCTCATACAGCACCCAATCATCTTACTTTTATTTACCCACTCATGCACACATAAGGAGACATCAGTCAACCCCATTCCTCTATCCCATTGATCCATTGTTCTTTGTCCCCAAAGTCGCAAAAAATGCAAACTATTAATGGAGACTTGTTTCTCAGACAACCTCAACCGACCAGAAGTATAGTAGGTTTAGGTAGTTCCTGCTTCGGACCCAGGCCCGCCTCCTCCCTCACAGGGCCGGCTCTAGACAGGCACATATGAGGGGGCAGACAGAAATTTGCAGGGGGCACGAAGAAACCCTGCGCCGCGCGTAGCGCGGCGCGCCGAAAAATGGGCGTGGTCATGCAACAGACCGTGGGCGTGGTCATGGGTGGGGCCAAATATACATGTCATGACCTTACAGTGGTGTTAAAGGTCTGCCGGGGAAGTTTGAGCTCTGCTGTAGTGTATCCCCCAAAAATTTACAGCACAGACCAAAAGTTTGGACAAACCTTCAATGACTGTCATTAAATATTTTTCGTCAAATGCTAATATACTGGTATTGCGTGGTGTTTTTTACCACAAATACAGTTCTGCGCACTGCAGATTATCAAAAAAATGTTCTCAGGTGTAACACAGAAATATTTTTCGTCAAATGCTAATATACTGATATTGCGTGGTGTTTTTTTTACCACAAATACAGTTCTGCGCACTGCAGATTATCAAAAAAATGTTCTCAGGTGTAAACACAGAAATATTTTTCGTCAAATGCTAATATACTGGTATTGCGTGGTGTTTTTTACCACAAATACAGTTCTGCGCACTGCAGATTATCAAAAAAATGTTCTCAGGTGTAAACACAGAAATATTTTTCGTCAAATGCTAATATACTGATATTGCGTGGTGTTTTTTACCACAAATACAGTTCTGCGCACTGCAGGTTATCAAAAAAATGTTCTCAGGTGTAAACACAGAAATATTTTTCGTCAAATGCTAATATACTGATATTGCGTGGTGTTTTTTACCACAAATACAGTTCTGCGCACTGCAGATTATCAAAAAAATGTTCTCAGGTGTAACACAGAAATATTTTTCGTCAAATGCTAATATACTGATATTGCGTGTTTTTTTAACCACAAATACAGTTCTGCCACGCACTGCAGATTATTGAAAAAAATGTTCTCAGGTGTAACACAGTCAGAAATAATTTTCTTCAAATGCTAATATGCTGCGTGTTTTTTATTTTTAGCACAATTACAGTGCTGTGCAGAGGGCCTGAGGTGGCAGCAGATGGCAAAGAACGCACACAAAATAAATGAGGCACTCTGAACTATTGATTTGCCAGAAAGGCTGCAGTGCACTCTGGCAGTGACACTGATTGACCTTAAATGAGGCAATTATCGGATTTGCCAGCCAGGCTGACTATTGGACTGGTCACTGGCAACTGAACTGGCACAGCACACCAGACCTGCAGCACTCTGATCGATTTTGCCAAATGCCAATGCAATTGGCACAGCACACTGCGCAGCCACACTGCCACAGCCAGTGTCTGGAGAGGCGGGTGGCAGTCAGATGGCGGCGGGTAGCAGAAGGCGGGCGGACAAATATGCTGGCTGAAAAAGTTTGCCGAGTGCTGCTCTCCGAGAGGAGTCTCAGCTAGCTCTGACGCAGGCACAGTGGCGGGAGCGGGACCTTAAGAGGCCGCCCTGCATAGAGGAGGAGTCGACTCTCTCAGAGGAGGAGAATTCCTCTTTCTCTGAGAGAGTCGACTCCTCCTCTATGCGGGGCGGCTCTTAATGTCGCCACACTGCCTGTGTCACAGCCGAGACTCGTCTCGGAGAGCCGTCGGAGGAAGAAGCGGTCATGTGACTGATCACATGACCGCTCTGCGCTCCACGCAGGACCAGGAAGCAGCCGCAGCGGCAGAGCGAGAGCCGCTCTGATTTGAGGGGGCAACGAGTCTGTTTGAGGGGGCTCTGCCCCCTCTCGCCCCCCCCTAAAGCCGGCCCTGCTCCCTCATCTCCGGTCTCCCAGCCTTTTATCTTTATTGATGGTAGATTAAATTTGGTTAACATCGGGGCAATCGGATATCCATCTTTTAAAGTATAAGAACTGTTTGCCATTGTGACCGTCAGGGACAGAGGGAAACCCCAGCGGTAGGTTCCCCCCTTTTCTGTTACCATGGCTAAGATGGGTTTCAATAATCTACGCCTAAAAATTGTTCTCCCCGACAAGTCATTATATAATTCTATTTTGTGCCCTTTAAAGTCCACCTTGCCCGATTCTCTCGCTTTCCTCAAAATATTTTCTTTTTGGGCAAAAAAATGGACTCTGCAGATCACATCCATCACATTCCCACTATCAGAGGCACGAACTTTGCCTATTTTATGTACCCGATCCAGCTCAATCGTGTCGGGTGCATTTTCACCTAACAAATTTTTAAAAATATCATTTACTATGTGGGGGAGTTCTGTGTGCTTCAAATTTGCCGGCAGGCCACGGATTTTTATATTGTTTCTTCTGCCTCTGTTTTCCAAATCGTCTACCTTGGTGGCCAGAGAGAGCAGTTGTTTTTGCTGATCACCAAGGACTTTATCATGAGTACCAATAGTTTTTTGATTTTTTTCCACCTTGGCTTCCAAGGACTCAATCCTTGACGTCAGGTGTACTATAGCCTCTTGTAGAGGTTTGACCTCCTCAGCTATCACATTTTTGCTACTTCTTTGGAAATACACTCCTGGTTATCTTTTCCCTTACAGACGGATGGCCTTATACCAGTACCCTCACAATATTCAGCAATTTTCTTATAATGTGTCGAAATGTCTTTAGGGGTGATAGAGCCAGCAGCCTGAGCAGACAGGGGAGTTTGTCTTTGTGGTGTGCCCAGGGATTTAAATTCAGGATTTTTCTTATTCTCCGATGCCATATTTGAATTTGATGATTGTAAATTTGGTATAAAACCGTAATTGCCCAGCTTATTGTTATTTTTAACAGAGAGGTTTTTTACTCTGTTTCTCGTTCCAGTAGCCATACAAATAGTCAATAGCCATACAGGGTAACCAACAAATGTTCAACTAAGAAAAGAGTTTCCTCGCCACCCAGTGCCTCTATCTCTCTGTCTCTCCCTCTGCTCACTCTCGCCCCCTCCTACTCTTACGGTATCTACCTTATAAGCATTATAGACATGGCTGTAAAAATACTTGTCATTTTGCATTCACTTTGCATTCACTATACATCAATAGAGAGAGGTAAAGGGAGGTAAAGAGGTAAAGAGAAAGGGAGCAAAATACTTTTGATACTTTTATACTTATACTTATCAAATTCTGGTAGAGATCCACTTCCGGTATCTTGGCCCTTTAAGAGTCTTTTTTTGAGAGAGTCGTACTGGGCAAACTTTGTGCTGATTTTTTTTTAGATTAAAATTGAACTGAATTTTTGGTATATGCCCAACAAATACAGCAGCAGCTCGCAATAACACGCATAGACCCCACAGACCCCACAGACCCCACATAAGCCTAAAATAAGCCTAAAATCCTACCCCGCCACCTGCTACCTCTGCGACCCCACCATCAACCACCAACACTGGAGACAAGCCACAGATAATCAGCCCACTTCAGTCCCCACGATCCCCTCCACCTCCAACTCAACTCAACTCACCGCTGCTCACCACCACCACCAAGCCTATACCAAACCTCCATCAAGCCTCCAGAGAGCAGAAACAAGGGCGATACCACATGTGTGACACTTTTTTGCAACCTAGGTGCGCTAAGAGGCCCAACGTCCTATGAGTACCTTTAGAATTTCACAGGTCATTTTGAGGCATTTGGTTTCTAGACTACTCCTCACGGTTTAGGGCCCCTAAAATGCCAGGGCATTATAGGAACCCCACAAGTGACCCCATTTTAGAAAGAAGACACCCCAAGGTATTCAATTAGGTGTATGGGGAATTCATAGAAGATTTTATTTTTTGTCACAAGTTAGTGGAAAATGACACTTTGTGAAAAAACAATAATAATCAATTTCCGCTAACTTGTGAAAAAAAAATGAAATCTTCTATGAACTCCCCATACTACTAACGGAATACCTTGGGGTGTCTTCTTTCTAAAATGGGGTCACTTGTAGGGTTCCTATACTGTCCTGGAATTTTAGGGGCCCTAAACCGTGAGGAGTAGTCTAGAAAATAAATGCCTCAAAATGACCTGTGAAATCCTAAAGGTACTTATAGGACTTTGGGCCCCTTAGCGCAGTTAGGGTGCAAAAAAGTGTCACACATGTGGTATCGCCGTACTCAGGAGAAGTAGTATAATGTGTTTTGGGGTGTATTTTTACACATACCCATGCTGGGTGGGAGAAATATCTCTGTAAATGGACAATTGTGTGTAAAAAAATCAAAAGAAATCTCATTTACAGAGATATTTCTCCCACCCATCATGGGTATGTGTAAAAATACACCCCAAAACACATTATACTATTTTTCCTGAGTAAGGCGATACCACATGTGTGACATTTCTTTTGCAGCCTAGGTGCGCTAAGGGGCCCAAAGTCCTATTAGCACCTTTAGGCTTTACAGGGGTGCTTACAATTTAGCACCCCCCAAAATGCCAGGACAGTAAACACACCCCACAAATGACCCCATTTTGGAAACTAGACACTTCAAGGTATTCAGAGAGGGGCATGGTGAGTCCGTGGCAGATTTCATTTTTTTTTGTCACCAGTTAGCAGAAATGGAAACTTTTTTTAATTTATTTTTTTTGTCACAAAGTGTCATTTTCCACTAACTTGTGACAAAAGATAAAATCTTCTATGAACTCACCATGCCTCTTAGTGAATACTTTGGGGTGTCTTCTTTCCAAAATGGGGTCATTTGGGGGGTATTTATACTATCCTGGAATTCTAGCACCTCATGAAACCTGACAGGTGCTCAGAAATGAGAGAGATGCTTCAAAATTGGAAAATTCAATTTTTGCACCATAGTTTGTAAATTTTACCCAAACCAATAAATATACACTGAATGGGTTTTTTTTTTATCAAAAACATGTGTGTCCACATTTTTCGCGCTGCATGCATACAGAAATTTTACTTTATTTGAAAAATGTCAGCACAGAAAGTTAAAAAAAATCATTTTTTTGCCAAAATTCATGTCTTTTTTGATGAATATAATAAAAAGTATAATAGCACCAAAAGAAAGCTGTATTAGTGACAAGAAAAGGAGGTAAAATTCATTTAGATGGTAGCTTGTATGACTGAGCAATAAACCATTAAAGCTGCAGTGGTCTAAATGAAAAAAAGGCTCTGGTCCTTAAGGGGTGAAAAGACTGCGGTCCTTAAGTGGTTAACTTACTAATATATCGCTTTAAATATTGCCGTTATTTTAATATTTTTAATGCATTCGTGATTGTAAGGCTATCTATTCTAATATATATATATATATACCTTCTTCTATTTCTAATATTATTAATGTGTACGTGATTTTAAGGCTATTTATTTTATTACAAATATATAAATTATTCTATTCATGTTATTTATAGTGAAATATTTTAAGGATGAAATATATTATTGTTTATATGTGTGTAAGGGTGTTTGTGCAGTGGGGATGGTTAGGGTTAGGCACCACCAGGGGGATGGTTAGGGTTGAATTTTCTCCTAGGTGATATTTTCAAAATTGTCAATAAAATGAATTGTAAGCCCCCTGCAAGCAAGAAAATGCTCAAAATAATTTTGATAGGACTTTTTCATCTTCTTTTTGGTACCTTTTTAGCTGCAAAGGGCTGAAAAGTTAATTTAAATAGAAGTTGAAAGAATATCTCCTAGGAGAAAACTCAAGAGAAAAACATAATTGCATATGGGCTCGGGGGGGGGGGGGGGGGGGGGGGGTTGGGGGTTAGGGTTTAGGCACCACCAGGGGGGTTGTTAGGGTTAGGCACCACCAGGGGGGGTGGTTAGGGTTAGGCATCACCACGGGGGGGTCTAGGGGTTATGGATAGGTACAGGGAGGGATTTGTGTGAGAGTAAGGTTAGGTATAGTTACAGTACAATATATGTAACATATACAATTTATTAAATTATGTATATTTACACAAAGGGGGGGTCTAGGGGTTAGGGATAGGGATAGGTACAGGGAGGGTTCTGTGTGAGAGTAGGGTTAGGTATAGTTACAGTACAATATATAAATTATGTATATTTACACAAGGGGGGGGGGGGGGTCTAGGGGTTAGGGAGAGATCTGTGTGAGCCTACAGTTAGGTATAATTGCAGTAAGATACTTGTAAAATCTACCATTCTATTACTGCGCTTAACACAAGTGTAAATATCGTTTTTTGTTATAGACGCTATTTGATGTTTCCTTTCAGCATTCATTTGTTGTTATAGACGGTATTTTGCCATTTAATTTCCGTTTATTCAACCTATTTAGCACTAAATTTTTGTTTACAAGCTATTAAACAAAAAAGATGGTTTTACATTACAACTTATAATTTTGGCTATACGCCGCGCCCTTTTTTGCAGGCACCCTTTTTTGATACACGCAGTTGGCGCATGCGCAGTGCGGCTGCTTGCGCTCCCACGTCGTGCTCCCATGGCTGGGAGACTTTTGGGCAGGCACACGACCGCTCCCAGGCATGAGCCGTGCATGCACAGTAAGCCCCGACTGGTCGAGCTTACAGGAGCCCTTACGTAGGATCCAGAAGTCGGAGGACTGCGGCGTGGGACGGATCAGGCTAAAGTGGGCTTGAGGAAGCCACTGCTATATATGAATTTTTTCTTGCAGGTCATCTCAGGTTCACTTTAAAAACATATTAAGAAAATCTTCTCTTTTATGAAGAAGTCTTTGAAGCAAATATGCAAATACAGAGTTATACCGTAAGTCTTTATTAGCACTTCCAAGCCTGCTTACAGTTTTGCACAATTAAACTTACAGAGAAGTCACACCATCAACATCACTTGGTGTTACACATTATGTTATGTAATATTTGTAGTTACAGCCTTTGTGTGACTGTCTGCTCTTTTCTCACCTAGGGAATTCATAATGAATTCAAAGAGAAGAAGCAAAATGTGACAAGATGATTCACAGATTTTATACTCTGTCATTAGATAACTAAGCTGACATAAATCATTTATATGAGCTGCCATCTTAATAATAAAAAAAGCTATAACAGTAGCTGGTAACACCTTTACTATCCTAGGGTAACTATCCTACAATGCTCCACCAAATCCAGGACTTGAACAAGTATTTATGATTCCAGCAAAACTATAAAAGAACTGATTCATCAAGGCCTCAACCATATATATATATATATATATATATATATATATATATAACCTGTGATTTCATCTTGAAGACCTACTACCATCCAAACCTTCTTTATAGTTTTTAAAGGACAACTGTAGTGAGAGCTATATGGAGGCTGCCATATTTTTTTCCTATTAAAGGGTCCCTGAGTACTCATTAAAAATGAAATTGTGACTTACCTGGGGCTTCCTCCAGGTCCCCTGGTGTCCTCCTGGCTCCTCTCCCGGTCAGGCCTTCTTCCCACTTTGACAATCTGCGTCATCACGCCGGCCGGCTATGCGTCACCATGCCAGCCGACTCATGCGTGGTTCAATATTAGAGAACCGTGCATGCGCATGGCTCTCACGCCGGTCGGCGTGATGATGCATAGCTGGCTGGTGTGATGACATGGATCGGCAAAGTAGGAAGCAGGCCTGACAACTTTATTTGCATACTCAGCAATGCAATGCTTTCGCAGGTGTGACCCTACTTCATCAGGCAAAAATAGCTGGGAGGCACAGAAACATTTGGCAATGGCAAATTGGGGAGGTAAGTCCACAGCTACCTCCCTTGTAATCTTCACCTGCATGCTCCTGATAATTCTGGCTACAAGTGTGCTTGACCCCATTTGTGCGCTACCTGACCTCTTGTTGCCACCTCAGCCTACTGAATACTCTACTGCTTGATCTCCTTGTGCAAAACCCACTGCTTACCACTCTACTGGTTGGTCTAAAGTTGACATACTCAGCCTACTGACTTTCCTTTTGCCTTTTAGGACCATGATGACTAAGCATGGAGACAATAGCATATAGAGAGCTGGAAGCCATGCTGAAGTGGGGAGAACCGGGACATTAAACTCAGAGGATGGTGGCACTCATGAAATTGAGAACATGCATAGGGGAGTATGAGGGTGTTTTGGGGAGGTAATACAAACATATTTCTGTTGCCTAAAGGTTAAAAGAGGAAGAAAGATAGAGAAAGCACAGTCGATCTTTAAGTATAAACTTCATCTCTGGTGTTGAAACACAAGGTTCTTTCTAGAAATATTGAAATAGATGAATTCTACAAATATGACACTCTTGATTGACCTTTGTCTTGTGCAGCTCAATATAGTTTTCTTCTTTTTCAACCTATATGTTTTTTGTGTAGAGTCTGACAGATTAATTTGGGTTCAGTACATGCAGTATACAGTATGTAGACGTCTGGCCAAAATTTGAACTTTGCATAGATCTTTAGGAGGCAGCAACACTAGTTACCTAAGTTTTATTTAGAAAATTCCTAGCTGGGATTTTGCTAATGTATTATTCTGACAATATATTACTTAGCCAGATGCATGCTGGGAAGCTTATATTAGCAAAGGCTGCAGGCCGCCTCCGCCTGTTTCTGTTCCTCTATATAGCTGCAACTAGAGGAGAAACTCTTATTTTAATAAATATTTCATGAATTGGCTGAACACTTAAGGGTGGCGTTCATTAATTAATTAATTCAGCACTGAGAATGCCTAGATTAAACAGATGGCTACAGATTTGGAAAGGGGCTGCATTTGTCCTGAAAAACGCACATCACTACCTATTTGGGAATAAAACAAAAGTACGTGAGATAAAAATAATGTGAGTAAAAGTCCACTTTAACCCTTTAACAACTGCATTGCAGAGGCGATGTTTCTCTGCTGCTAGGGAAGTGTGGCTTCCCTAGCATGGCATGGTACGTAGAGCGGTGCAGGGATCTGTCATATTATCCTGTTTTGGGGGGTTGGATCAGTTTCACCTCTGCTCCACTTGTGGCGTTACACTCCCGGCATCCTCTTCTGAGTTCCGATCTCTTTCATCACTCCTCTTCCAGCACTGGGCGGCCCTGCAACACTGAAACCATCCCCTGGGTTACGATTACATGTCATATCATGTATTCAGAACTCAGATGAGGGACCCGAGAGTGCAGTGCCACGGGTGGATGAAGAGGGGAAGCCGATTCAGCCACTCGGAACAGGTAAATATAAAAAAGCTCCCTGCACCTTCAATCATTGGATGAATAACAATGCAGTCCACTGTCCAAATCACACAAGTTGGGCTTATCTGTTGCTGGATTGCAAGAAAAGTGGATGCAATAGAAATAGAAATGGCCCATTGCTGGCATCTACTTATCCATTTTGAGTATGCTGCCCATTGCTGGCTTCTACTTATCCATTCTGAGTCTGCTGCCCATTGCTGGCTTCTACTTATCCATTCTGAGTCTGCTGCCCATCGCTGGCTTCTACTTATCCATTCTGAGTCTGCTGCCCATTGCTGTCTTCTACTTATCCATTCTGAGTCTGCTGCCCATTGCTGGCTTCTACTTATCCATTCTGAGTCTGCTGCCCATTGCTGGCTTCTACTTATCCATTCTGAGTCTGCTGCCCATTGCTGGCTTCTACTTATCCATTCTGAGTCTGCTGCCCATCGCTGGCTTCTACTTATCCATTCTGAGTCTGCTGCCCATTGCTGGCTTCTACTTATCCATTCTGAGTCTGCTGCCTATTGCTGGCTTCTACTTATCCATTCTGAGTCTGCTGCCCATTGCTGGCTTCTACTTATCCATTCTGAGTCTGCTGCCCATTGCTGGCTTCTACTTATCCATTCTGAGTCTGCTGCCCATCGCTGGCTTCTACTTATCCATTCTGAGTCTGCTGCCCATCGCTGGCTTCTACTTATCCATTCTGAGTCTGCTGCCCATTGCTGGCTTCTACTTATCCTTTCTGAGTCTGCTGCCCATTGCTGGCTTCTACTTATCCATTCTGAGTCTGCTGCCCATCGCTGGCTTCTACTTATCCATTCGGAGTCTGCTGCCCATTGCTGGCTTCTACTTATCCATTCTCAGTCTGCTGCCCATTGCTGGCTTCTACTTATCTATTCTGAGTCTGCTGCCTGTTCCATCAGAATGCACAAGACATGGACCCATATGCAATAACGTTATCTCCTGCATATTCTCCTGGGTGATATTTTCACACCTTGCTATAAAATGGCTGTTACACCACCAGCAAGCAAAAAAAATACTCAGAATAAATTTGATGGTACTTTTTTCACCAACGTTTGGGTACTTTTTTAATTGTAAAGTGCTGAAAAGTTATTTTTTAGAGAAGATGAAAATTATCTCCTAGGAGATAACTCTGGAGAAAAAGTTAATTGCAAATGGGCCCATAGGCTCAATTCCCTCCTTAGGGCTGGTTCACACTGCAAGAACTTTTTTAAAGTAAACCTGAAATGGGGACTTAAGAAAAAAAATATACATACCTGGGTCTTCCTCCAGCCCCATCGTCCCCTCACCTCTACATCCTCGCTGGCCACGAAAAGTTCTCAGATCCGGGGCCAACTGCGCCCATCCGCGTGCGGGCACCTGCCGCGTTTCCGCCACGGAAGCAAGATGGGGAGCGCCGACTGGCCCCGACTAAAGGAATTTCAGGGGCCAGTTGTGGACAAACAGGGAGGCAGAGGACGGCGAGGGAGTGATAATCATGGAGGGAGCTGGAGGAAGCCCCAGTTATGTCCCCATTTCAGGTACACTTTAAGTGCTTGCGATTTGAAAATCTGTTCCTAATGTAATTCTATGAGGTATTTTTATAAAATCACATCTCTCAAGTGAGAAAACACCCATAGCATTACATTAGCAAGAGCTTTTCAAATCACAAGTGCTTAGAAAATGCTTTTGCAGTGTGATGTTTTCACATACTGTATTATCATTGAAATGCCTTTTAAAAGGTCCAAGCTCAGAATAATTTGGGCAGTACAAGTTGCTCACAGCCACCTCTTTGCTTGTGGTCTGTGGAAGTGTCTGCTTCACATGGGAGTGAGTGCATTCTATGGGATGAATGGAAATGCATCTGCTATCAGAAAATTGCACAGCTTGAGGTTGTCGCTGGAGAAATGCAACAGACAAAACAACACCCAATTAATATGGCCGCGCAGTTACATGCTGGTGCTCTGCCTGGTCCTTCTATTGCACATAGATTGAGGGCTACGCGCGCGCGCGCCAGGCGACAGGACCTTTATGCGAATAGAAGGGGAGTCAGCTGATCTGCCAGGTCAGCTGACTCCAAACGCTATCTCGGATTGGCTGAGTGACTGGGGCGGCGCTGCGGAGCTGCTATGTATATATAGTGGTAGTCTGTCAGTTGTCCCGTGTCTGCTGTTGCGAATGCTAACGTGTGAGCGCTCAGACCTAGTCAGATCCCAAAGTGTGCTAGAACCAGCCGGAGCTGGGGATCCACACTTAGCCAGATTCTGTTGATAGCTTAAAGTACTAATTTATTGTATTATCTGTTATGACCTTCTGCTTCCGTTGACTATTCTCCTGCTTACTGACTCTGTACCTCTGCTCATCTGATTCATGTTGCCGACCCTGCCTAGACCTGACACTGAATCAGTCTTCTGTCTTTGTACCTTATCTGCCCGTACGTTGCCTACTCTGCTTGTCTGACCTTTTTGCCTCACCAGTGGGCCTAGCCACTGGTGAGGGATCTGTGGCTTTGCACCTGCTCCTCAGGTGAAGCTCCACTGCAGCACTGTCTGTAAACACCTGCTCCTCAGGTGTCCCTTGGTTGCAGTGTAGTCTTTATCACCTGCCCCTCAGGTGAATATCCTTTGCAGCACTGTCTGTAACACCTGCTCCTCAGGTGTCCACTGGCTGCAGTATAGTCTTTATCACCTGCCCCTCAGGTGAATATCCTTTGCAGCACTGTCTGTAACACCTGCTCGTCAGGTGTCCACTGGCTGCAGTATAGTCTTAATCACCCGCTCCTCAGGTGATCATTCTCTGTAGCTCAGTTGGTGATACCTGCTCCACAGGTGTCCACTGACTACAGTACAGCCTGACTTGCCTGCTCCTGAGGTGATCAGAGGCTGCAGTATTGTCTGAATCACCCGCTCCTCGGGAGACTTCATATTCCTCATTACTGTTGCACCAAACACTATCTCACATTGGTAGTCCAGTGTCTGGCAGATCACCACATAATCAGGTATAGCATCTGTATTATTGGTGATACTGCAGATCACCAATAATCAGAAAATCGGTTTAGATGACACCAATCGTTACAATACCCTAGATACCAGGAAACTGAAAATCTGGAGGGGACTGGCCTGGGGGAAAAGGAGACTTTTAACCCCTGGCACTTCCTTTTCTTCAAAAAGGGCTGTTGGGAGCCCACCTGCAGATGCCAATAGGGGTGCGCTGTTACTAATCTAGCTGTTACTAAACAGCAACTCCCTAGAACATAGCCTCCCTTTAAGTGATTGGAGTAGAGCTGGGAAGTTCACGTTCTCAGGAATTTCATGTTAGAGAGGAAGTCACACAGGTGTGATTGTCAGGTGAGTGACAGTGCGATTTGGCAGTCCTTACCAATCAATCAAATCACTTATAGGAGTATCCCCACCTTGTCCTGCAGTCAAAAGTGGCTTCTTAGTCTCTGTTAGTAGTAGTCCTAGATGGTTCACAATATCTACCAATAGATGGCCCCCACTATCATCTAGCATTTATGGATGGCCCCCAAACTCTGATAGCAGTCAAATGTGGCTTCCAATATCTGCCAGAAGTCAAAGGTGGCCCGCAATATTAGTAAGCAGTCATATACTGCCACCAATATTGGAAAGCAGTCATAGGTGGCCCCCAATATTGGAAAGCAGTCATAGGTGGCCCCCAATACTGGCCAGAAGTCATAGTTGGCCACCAGTATTGACCAGCAGTCATAGGTGGCCCCATATACTATTCATAAGTCATAGATGACTACCAGTACACTTTTTTCATTGTTGAGCTTCCTGTTTAAGCTGCAGTCATGTGGTTGATTGTTTTTTAAAATACATTTTAGTATTTTTATCAAAGTGGGCAGGCTTACAATTATTATTGTAAAGCATCTCTTTCTCCAGACTCCTGCCTACATCATGTTTGCAACAGTCAAGTAAAAACAGAGAGAGATGCTTTGACTAATACTTGCCTCAGTACAAAGTACTGATCCTTCGCCCCCATGGTTTAATACAAAGTAAGCTTATTTCTAATTAAGATCACTAGCTCTAGAACGGATGAAAAGGGCTTATGTTTACTGTTAAAATCATAAAATAATAATAGTTTTATTAATTACCACTCCTCTAAAGCAACCTCCTTTGGGTCATGGATATTTAATTTAGTTTTCCTCTAGTCCTGTGCCAGTGGTAGTTTTCATTTTTAATAATAGCAAGCAATAAATATGTGGTTACCTCTCTGCAGTACACCTGGATATGCCATACGTGTGATTGGTTTGTTTGTAGGGTAGGACCTGGAAAGGTGGAATGCTAAATAACCTTCTCTTTTAAAGGACTATTGTAGGGGGTCGGGGGAAAAGAGTTGAACTTACCTGGGGCTTCTAATGGTCCCTCACAGACATCCTGTACCTATGCAGCCACTCACGATGCTCCGATCCCGCCTCCAGTTCACTTCTGGAATTACCGACTTTAAAGTCGGAAAACCACTGAGCCTGTGCGCGGCTGTGTCCTCGCTCCCGCTGATGTCACCAGGAGCGTACTGCGAAGGCGCAGACCGTACTGGGCCTGCGCAATACACTCCTGGTGATGTCAGCGGGAGCGAGGACACGGCGGCACAGGCGCAGTGGTTTTCAGACTTTAAAGTTGGAAATTCCAGAAGTGAACCGGAGGCGGGGCCAGAGCATCAGTGAGTGGCTGCACAGGCACAGGACGTCTGTGGGGGACCATTAGAAGCCCCGGGTAAGTTCAACTCTTTTTCCCCCTACCCCCTACAGTAGTCCTTTAAAACTTAAAATAGGTGCATAGCACGTTTATTGCAATGCATTCTTCTATTCCATAATTACTCTGGTGCATTTAAAGCCCCTTCTCAATCAAGGTATTTTATTTGGTGTTTCATGCCCTCCCTACACATGCCTCACATAACTAGTGCTGTCATAGTTCTTCCTCTTCTTGCTCCAACAAGTGCAGGTATGATGCTCATTCCCTTTTATTAGTGCTTCCATAATGCTCTTTCACTGCTATAAGTGCAGCTAGTGTCCTTTATTTTTAGCTATAATGTTTCCTTGTAAGTGCAGTCATATTACCCTACCCCAATAATGTCCCTCCTCTAATCATGTCCTAATGCCCCTTGTGTACATTCAGCCATAATGCCATGCCTGCAAGTGCAATCCTAATGAACCTCATTAAGTGAATGTAGAAAATACATGATAATTACCTCGGGAGGTATGGAAAACCTGCGACCTTTTAGAATGAAAAAAAAAAAAAAAAACAGGAGACCAAAAGACCCTTATGGTGTGTTATGTTATGCAAATTGTATAAGACCAATAGAAGTGGTAATCTCACAAATCTGGGTTGCATAACGTCAACCTTGGTATATATTGTAAGCTTTGGGCATGATGTATCTGTTCACACTTGTGGATGTACCCATCTTAAAATGGTTAGGTCGCTTTCCAAGAAAAGTGTAGGTAGGGTTACCAAGGGGGAAGATCGTTAGCAGCCCAAACTAATAACCACCCCCCTGACGTAACTTAAAGGGAGCCTAAACTGAAAAGGATGTGGATTTTTCCTTTCAAAATAATACCAGTTGCCTGACTCTCCTGCTGATCCTGTATGTCTAATATTTTTTAGACACAGCTCCTCGACAAGCATCCAGATTAGGGGCTCTGACTGAAGTCAGACTGGATTAGCTGCATGCTTGTTTCAGGTGTGTGAGATCCAGATACTACTGCAGCAAATAGATCAGCAGGACTGATAAGCAACTGGTATTGTTTAAAAGGAAACATCCATTTCCCTCTCAGTTTAGGTTCCCTTTAAAGAGACTCTGTAACAAGATTTCCATCCTTATTTCTTCTATCCTATAAGTTCCTATACCTGTTCTAATGTGCTCTGTCTAACTGCAGCCTTTCCTTGTTGCACAGTTGCTGTATTATTTCTGTTATATGATCGAATCTTCTCTCCTCTGTCGGCTTTGTCGGGCTGAGGCAGTCAGACTGGAATGTGCTGTGCTGCTTGCAATTGGCTAGAAGCTACACACACCCTCTCCAGGCCCCCTCCAAGCTCTGTATGACTCACATACTGAGCTATGTCTTTTGTTTGTAAACACTGGATAAAAATGGCAATTACAAGCCAGTATTGCAGCAGGGAGAGGCAGAAACAGCACAGAGGGGCCCAGGAGAACATAATGAATAGAATGGTATGCTTTTTATTGTAAGAATTTTAGAGTACACATTCTCTTCAAGATGGAGGGAGGCAGCCCAAAAAGTTCCTCTTTTTATACTTTTTGATGTGCCTCCCCCCCCCCCCCATGATAACTACCTGCTCAGTATGTGGGTACTGTTTGGGTTTCTCAATCGCATAAATCTCCTTCTCCCTGATTCATGCGTTGTCACAGAGCATGGGAAGAATAACTGTAGCCCTAGACGCAGGGGTGCCCATTAGGTAGATCGTGATCTACTGGTAGACTTCATGGTAGATCCCGACCCTACTACAGTTTCCATTCTGTATATACTAATGTGCTCCTAAAATTGTACATGGGTAGATCATTTTGACTTGCTAATTTTTTAAAGTAGCTCACAAGCTGAAAAAGTATGGGTACCTCTGCCTAGAGGATGAGTTAAGATGTTTTCATTCAACCTTAAGAGCAGCTCGTCAGGGGTGGACAAAGCAGGTTGGTTTTTTTTTTAATAGAGCATCAACTCCATGGCAGTTTACTCTACTTTCTTGCTGAATGTGACAACCCCCTTTAAAGTGTACCTGGGACAAGAAAAAAATAAAATTATATAAACCTGGGACTTCCTCCAGCCCCTTCAGGCAGTTGACTCCCATGCCGTCTAGATCCTCTGCTAGTTGGTAAATCCAGCTGTTAGCTTGATTCCTGACGCTTGTGAGTCCCCATTACGCTTCCATCGCCAGGAGTGTTCGGTGTCAGGAGTGCGGTTGGGGGCGCGGCCAGGCCATGCATGCGCTATACGCTAATTACCGGGCCGGCCAGCGGAGGCTCAAGGCAGCCGGGAAGGAGGGCGAGGGAGCCATTGGCTTGAAAGGGGGCTGAAGGAAGCCCCAGGTAAGTATATTTTTTTTCCTCGTCTCTGGCTTCCTTTAAGAAACCTTTCACCTTCCCATACTAATGGAACAGCATCATCAGTGTTTTAGTTAGGATTTACTGCTTTGTTTACAGATTCGGGATTATTTACTTGTGCTTCTATCACTTAATTGGAAACCAATGCGTAAAGTTAAAAAATACAGTTCTTGATCAGCAAATTAACATAAATCTATAAAACACTAGAGATAAAGAAGCATTTGTATCCATTAGAAGTCACAAAACTACAGAGACAGATGGAAATTAGACTTGCTAATGTAACATACTGAACCCATCTTGTTTGCTTTTGTTGAAGGAAAAAGTGCATGACTTCAGAAATAAGTTAGATATGCCCTCTAGTGATAGACATAAGAACTACAACGCTAACAATGCTCATTCAAAATAAGAATTGAATTACATGCATGTATTTTATGTTAAATAAAATTCTATTGACAAACATTGCATTTTAGCAAAAGCTTTAATTAATTAAGATTTATCCATCAGCCTGGGGCAAATTACACATTTCTCAATGTGCATTGTTTGCAGCACATTTTAATTTGTAGAGCATTGTTTCTCCACAGCTCTGGACATTGGTACTTCATAATGACCTGCTTAGATGTGGCAGCTTTAACATGGCAGGAATTTGATAAACTGTGTTGTTGGAAAGGTGGCATCTTATGATGGTGATGCGATAAAGGTCACTAAACACGTTGGTGGAAGCTATTCAGCCCCTGGTGTTAGTTGGAGATGGAGACTGGAGACCACATGAGCATGTGTTTGAAGTGTAGTTAAAGTGGATCTGAATTCAGGAAAGAAGGAAAACATAGAGAAATGCATCCTGTATGTATTTAGAGAGTTTAGCCCGTCAAATCCCCCCTCGTATGTGAGTAATCACCACTGTAATTTGATCTCTTCAGCTGTGTCAGCTCAGGAATCTCCTTTGTCATGGCAGAGCTGTTAATTTGTAAACACACGATGTTAACCCTTTGTCTGCTTCCATGAAAGCAGAACGTACACACACTGCAGGTTTATTGCAGGATTTGTATCAGCTGTAACAAAGAAATGTTTTTACTTTACAAGTTATTATGCAGTTACGTATCTTTTAGTGCAGACAGAGTAAGCTCTGAGTTTAAGTCCGCTTAGGCAGCTATCATGGAAAAGAAAACAATTACCATCTGGAACTGTATATTGTCCCTGTCCACCTCTCTGCCTGAAATAACAATACATGTTAATAACACTCCTTTAACTTCAGCTCCCAAAGCACGTGCTTAGGGGTAATATTTGACTCCTTTCTCTCTTTTATACGTCACATTCACTCCCTAACCAGCTTCTGTCATCTCTAACTCAAAAACATATCTCTCATCTGAGAGAAAGATTTGCGCTCTCTGCACAATTATTCTAATAACTGCATCTGCTCAGCCACTGATAAGGAATCCTACAAAGCTTTGCAGACAGTCCCTTTTTAGTGTGCAGCAGGCTCTTGTGTACAGTGCCCAGCCCCCAACCTCTCTACCCCCCCCCCCCCCCCCCCAAGTGCTGTGTACTGTAGTGATGCTGAAGGAGTCTGCCGAGCCAGTTCTGCTCCATCAGAGATGGACAGAGTGAGTGTAATAAGAAGCTGAGGCTGGGAACACACTCGTCTGTTGGTTTTTTGTATGCGTTTCTGCTCACCATCTGTGTCTGTATGTGTGAAAACATGCACATTTTATCACAGAAGCTAATGTAATTGATAGATAAAACGTGTGCAGTGCTTAATTTCTGTTTGTTTTTATCTGCATGGGGAAAACAAATTCAAGTGTGCACTAGCCAATTGAATAACATTTGTTCTCGGTTAACCTGTGCAGAAAGCGGGGGGGGGGGGGGGGGGGGCATCCAAAGTTTTGCAGGGGGGCCCAGTGATTTCTAGTTACACCCTGGTCTGGACTATTGTAACATACTACTTTGTCGACCCTATCACCAAGAGTAAGCTGCTGTCAGCTGGCTTTAGGCTGAAGTGTGGGGAAAACACAAAGGTGTGTTAACTTTGATGAGGCGTGCTATTTGTCTTAAGGGGCCCATACACTTACCGATTTTCCTGCCGATATACAGCCAACTCGATCACGAATCGGCTGTGAAATCGTTGCGCAAACACTGACGGAACGATCAAATTCCGTCTGAAATCAATCGTTCTTGTCAATTCCCGTCATTCCTGTCCGTGCAGAAGATTTTGCTTGATCGCCGGCGGGTCGGGAATGCGTCGATAGCGGCATTTGAATGCCCAACGACCGACCCTAGCGGCAATACATTACCTGATTCAGTCGGCGCGAGTTCCCGCTGCCACCGCTGCTTCTTCTCCGCGCTGGGCTCTGAGTCCGGCAGGCTTCACTTCTTCCTGTCCCGGCAGGAAGTTTAAACAGTAGAGCGCCCTTTATAGTTTAAACTTCCCCAGAAAGGAAGTACAGTGAAGCTGGAGCCCAGAGCGGAGAAGAAGACAGCGGAGACCGGGGGACTCACACCGGCCGGATCAGGTAATGTATGCGGGGGCTCAGGGGGCGGCGGCAGCAGCAGCAGCTTCAAAGACGGTGAATCGATTTCATGCTGAAATCGATTCACAATCTGTTTGCAGTAAAGGCAGCTATACGATCCCTCTCTGATCAGATTCGATCAGAGAGGGATCTATCTGTTGGTCTATCTGATGGCAAATCGACCAGTGTATGGCCACCTTTAGTGAATCAAGCCCTTTGTGTTTTCCCCACACTTCAGCCAAAAGCCAGCTGACAGCAGCTTACTCTTGGTGATAGGGATTGCAAGCAGTGTGCAAAAAAAAGTATGTTTATTTCTAATTTAGGAGGAAGTTAGGGTGCCCATAAGAATCCCACAAAAAAACACTGGGAGAACATACAAACTCATTGAAAAAAAAAAGTGTTCTGGATTTGATTTGAACTTAAAAACTCAGCATTGCGAGGTGAGAGTGCCATCCATTTTTACAACACACTGCCTAGTCCAAATATAAATAGTGACTCTGTAATTGTGTGGATAACATCTTGAGCCCAGAGTATGGTTACCCAATAGTTTTGTGTCTGTTAATAAGATTTAAAGGACATTCGAGGTGAAAATAAACTCATGAGAAAAACAATTGTATCTATCCTCCTTCTCCGAAAATGACTTTTTTAGCTATCTCACAGCTTCATTTTATATTTAAATCTATTTTTTTACTGTTTCATTGTCTCTGCTCAATGACACATGCATTGTAGTATGCCAGAGCTAAAATCTATGAATTATTGACCTGTTTTATCTCTCTTCTGCTCTTAGCAGCCATTTACTGACAGAACAGTGTTTTGTGGCTGTAATTACTTATCAGTGAGGGTTATGCTATAATCTGACCCAGTCCAACCTGGTCCCGACCCAGACAGAAACTGTCACTTGCATACCTGATGTTTAACACTTTCAGGCAGAGAAAGAAAAAGGAAAACATCCTAGATATTTGTGCGCTTGGCACCAGAGCCGGGACAAGGTCCTCCAGCACCCAAGGCTGAGACACCAAAGTGCGCCCCTCCATCTCTTCCACCCCAGCTGTCACACACTGATTGCTATTAGACTAAGAGGGCCACAGGGCCCACAACCTCCCCAACACCTTAATATCTAGTTATCTGGCTTGCAGTCACTGCTATGTATCCCCTTTTCTTATTTCTTTCTGCTTCAAACACAATTAGGAATGACAGCTGAATGAATTCTGCGCCCCCTATTACACTGCGCCCTGAGGCTGGAGCCTCTCCAGCCTATGCCTCGGCCCGGCCCTGCTTGGCACTGTACATACACATTTCTATCTCATCATGTCACATGTCACCTCGGTTGTCTATTAAGCCATTCATGTTATGATGCTGTGCACTGTGATGTAGTGAGAAAATGGCAAAAGCCATCATAGGAAAGCACTACAGCTGGAGTGGACCTACCACCTTTGTAAATAAAGCTGTATATGTGTATAATGACTGAATTCAATGCACACAGATTGACTCTAACCTTGCCTTACAATGCCTTGCATTGACAAGCACAAAGTAATTACTACTCAGTAAAAAAAAGGACTGTCATTTACTTGTACCATTAAAGAATTATGGTTAATTACTGGAAATGCCTATTGTAATTACTAGAAATCAATAGAATTTCAGTCTAACTTCATTTAAATCTAAACAGGGCCAGTCAATATAATGAATGCATATAAGATCCATATTCCAGCCATTCAAAGAAAATCCCTCTCTTTTGCTCTCTCTCTCTCTCTCATACACACAGTTATGATTGGAAGACCAATGTATTTGTTTCAAGCAGAGAATACTTGGAGCAGGTAAGTACCTCATTGTCAGTGGGTCATTTTGAGATCATGTATGAAAGGCTGTCACACATATGTCACTGGTTTGGCTGTGTTGGGTGTAAGGCTCAGAATATCGATATTCTGCGGCTTCGGCAATGTGATACAGTTTCAACTGTGTTTCTGTGATAGCCCCCTTCATTCACCTAATCCTAACCCTAACTATTCACCTGAAGAACATAGTTTTCTTTTGCCCAACCATAACCTCCTCTGGCACTACCATAGAGGCAAAGGGGGCAATTGCCCAGGGCCCCAGAGCCTGTAGGGGCCCCAAAGATGTCTCCCCATCTTAATTGTTGCTCCCTGGGGCCCTTGCAAAGTCCTTGGCAGAGTAGCGTCGCACCTGTGCTGGCAGGCCAGTGAGAGACTACACTGCCAAAGACTCTGCAGGGGCCCCAGGGAGCACAGTTAAGTTGGGAGGTGATTGGGAGGGTCAGCAGCTAGCTCAGGGGCCCAGGAGGGAAAATTTGGCTGCAACAAAGGGCCTCTGATCAGGGCCGGATTTGTACTTTTTACCGCCCAAGGCCCACTACCTTCAGCCGCCCCATGACAACTGCGGGATTAGGATTTAGGGTTTTTGGACATAGGAAAGGGAAGAGGTTCAAATACAGAAACTGATAAATCAGGATACTAGGGTTAGGTATTTACAAAAAAAAAAAAAGTGGTTAGTGGAGATTAACGGCTAAGCCTTTTGGAAATTTAGGGTGAGGCTAGGCATTGGAGAATAGGATTATGGAAAAAAGGTTAAAATTAAAGTGGCCTTGAGATGGTACATTGGGCTTTATTTATACTTACCTGGGACTTCCTTCAGCTCCATAAGCACTGTGTGGCCTCCCTCGCCGTCCTCTTCAGCCCCTCCACTTATGCAATATGCCTCCCGGATATCCGTCTGGCAGTGCTCTTCTGCACATGCGCAGCTCAGCCGCATGTACACCCCTCCTTGCGCTACCACGGCCAGGAGCATTCTGCACCGGATACTCCCGAAGACAAGAGCGTTGCAGGGTCACGCGCATTGCAGGGGATTACTGGGAGTCATAGCGCTAGAACGGAGGGGGCAATGAGGACGGCGAAGGAGGCCACAGTGCTCATGGGGTTGAAGGAAGCCCCAGGTAAGTATAAATAAAGCCCAGTGTAGTCAGGTTAGAGATTCTGATCACAAGATTAGGGTAATTCAATTGACTGAGGACAGTGACTCTGTTCTCTGTAAAGTGCTGCAGAAGGTATCGGTGCTAGATAAATACATAATAATAATAATATGGTAGACATTAAACTATGACTATGGTAGGATTAGATTGTGAGCTCCACTGAGGACAGTCAGTGACATGACTCTGTACAGGGGCGCCTTAACCGCCTGGCGGTACAAGCGGCGGCTTGGAGCGGCATGTAAGAGGTGGGCGCTGCCGCGGGGGTAGACTGCGGCTGACCAGCGCTACTACTATCGGCTGCGCTGCCTCCTCCTGTCCTCAGTCCTGTCTCATATGCAGGGATCGTGGTTTGTTTACACCACGTGCCGCTGCCTATATGCCCGCCCCCCCCCTCTCGCCCAGCCAATAGACAGGTAATGCAGTGAAGCACACTGCTTTCCATGTCACTTGCTCCCACCCACTCCACCTCCTCCGCATCGTCTGGCCCGCCCCCCTCCAAAGCAGCAGCGCACGGTTTGTTGTCTGCTCTAACTCCGCCCCGCCTCATTCAGCGTGACTATCCGGCAGGCGCTGGATACTGGGAGACCGACTGAGACGCTGACTGTGCCCCCTTTCCCCCTCTTGGCCCTGCCGCTGCGTGCATTCCCCTCTCCCCCCGCCTGCCCAAACAAGTGGCTGCAGCCTGAGTGCAGGGCAGGCAGCCTAAGGTAAGCCCGGAAATCGTAGGAGAAAAATAAATGTATTAAGAAAAGTGGACCTGAACTCTTGCACAGGTCAGAAGGAAACGGAGAAATGCACCTCGAATCACCCTGTAATATACTGCAGTTACCTAAATCGTCTTCAATGTTTAACAGGAGACTTCCATGAAGTGTCTTTGGATTGGGAACTAAACAGGAACAAGATTTGTCATTTATACCTGTATATTGTGATTGGCTGCACTAAACAACTGCTCCAGTAATTTGCCTCACACTGGTTTTGATAAAAAAAAAATTCCCAGTAAAATTAAACAATGAAATAATTTTTCCTGAAGTAAGTATGAGTGAAGGCATGCACAAGTCAGCATGTATGTTTCACACAAGCCATGGTGACAGGCCCTTATGGTATATATGGGGTTGGGGTGCAATAAACTCTTATACACACACATATATATATATATATATATATATATATATATATATATATATATATCCTGTTTAATCCCCCTCATGTGTTTTTAATTGCATGATGAGCTCTTTTGAAAGCACAGAATGTTAACAATATGTCTGCTTTCCTTTCATGAAAGCAGGAAGTAAAGACAGTGCGGATTTATTTTTCGATTTTTGTCACCTGTAACAAAGAAATGTTTTTGTTTAAAGTGTACCAGAGACGAGAAGCATCTTTGGTACAATACTTACCTGAGGCACCATTAGGGCCGCTCATCCCTTGCCATCTCCCTGGGTGACTCCTGTTACCCGCAGTTGACTGGCCGAGTCGCACTCAGTTAGGCGAGCTATCTGCGCTTGCGCAGTACAAGTACAGGGACGGGAGCACACATGTGCGATGGAGCGCAACTCACCCATGTTTTCAGAGAAAACTGCAGGTGATAGGAGTCACCCAGGGAGACTGCCAGGGACGACCAGCCCTAACGGTGCTTAAGGAAGCCCCAGGTAAGTATAGAACCTGAGACTCTTCTTGTCTCAGGTTCAATGTAAAGGTTCTTATGCTGTCGCATAGCTTTAAGAGCAGAGAAGACGTTCTGAGTTCAGGTCTACTTTAAAGTGTACCAGCGATCACGAAATTACGTTTTTTTTTTTAACTTACCCAGGGCTTCCTCCAGCCTCATAAGCATGGATGCGTCCCTCGCCATTCTCCATTTAGCAGTAATCCGCTCCAGTATTCAGCTCAGTGACGTCAGCTGGGGTCTTCTGCGCATGCGCAGAAGGTCCACACGTGCAGAAGACCCCGGCTGACTCAGACTGGACCCGACTAAGCGAGTTACCGGGGCTGATTGCTGCTGAACGGAGGGCAACGGGAGGACGGTGAGGGATGCATTCATTCTTAAAAGGCTGGAGGAAGTATAAAACTTTGTAATTCGTGATCTCTGGGTCATTTTAAAACAGTCCAACAATGTTATGTGCATTTGATCTGTGGGGGACATATCTGAATTTGATCTGTGGGGGACATGTTATGTGCATTTGATCTGTGGGGGACATATGTGCATTTGATCTGTGGAGGACATATGTGCATTTGATCTGTGGAGGACATATGTGCATTTGATCTGTGGGGGACATGTTATGTGCATTTGATCTGTGGGGGACATGTTATGTGCATTTGATCTGTGGGGGACATGTTATGTGCATTTGATCTGTGGGGGACATGTTATGTGCATTTGATCTGTGGGGGACATATGTGCATTTGATCTGTGGGGGACATATCTGAATTTGATCTGTGGGGGACATGTTATGTGCATTTGGTCTGTGGAGGACATATGTGCATTTGATCTGTGGAGGACATATGTGCATTTGATCTGTGGGGGACATGTTATGTGCATTTGATCTGTGGGGGACATGTTATGTGCATTTGATCTGTGGGGGACATGTTATGTGCATTTGATCTGTGGGGGACATGTTATGTGCATTTGATCTGTGGGGGACATATCTGAATTTGATCTGTGGGGGACATGTTATGTGCATTTGATCTGTGGGGGACATATCTGAATTTGATCTGTGGGGGACATGTTATGTGCATTTGATCTGTGGGGGACATATCTGAATTTGATCTGTGGGGGACATGTTATGTGCATTTGATCTGTGAGGGACATATGTGCATTTGGTCTGTGGGGGACATATCTGAATTTGATCTGTGGGGGACATGTTATGTGCATTTGATCTGTGAGGGACATATCTGAATTTGATCTGTGCGGGACATGTTATGTGCATTTGATCTGTATGGGACATATGCGCATTTGATCTGTGGGGGACATGTTATGTGCATTTGATCTGTGAGAGACATATGTGCATTTGGTCTGTGGGGGACATATCTGAATTTGATCTGTGGGGGACATGTTATGTGCATTTGATCTGTGAGGGACATATGTGCATTTAGTCTGTGGGGGACATATCTGAATTTGATCTGTGGGGGACATGTTATGTGCATTTGATCTGTGAGGGACATATCTGAATTTGATATGTGCGGGACATGTTATGTGCATTTGATCTGTATGGGACATATGTGCATTTGATCTGTGGGGGACATGTTATGTGCATTTGATCTGTGGGGGACATATGTGCATTTGATCTGTGGGGGACATGGTATGTGCATTTGATCTGTGGGGGATGTGTTATGTGCATTTGATCTGTGGGGGACATGGTATGTGCATTTGATCTGTGGGGGATGTGTTATGTGCATTTGATCTGTGGGGGATGTGTTACGTGCATTTGATCTGTGCTGACATATCTGCATATGATCTGTGGGGAACATGTTGGATATAAAACATGAAAAGTATAGAAAAAAAGATAAAATGTGGAACGTAATCATTACAGTATAATATAGCGTGCGAGTGTGTTTGTGTGGGTGGGGGGAGATAAGGGTTGGCACCATGGGGAGGGGGGGTTGGCGCAGGGAGGGGGGGGGTTGGCGCAGGGAGGGGGGAGGGGCGCCACAGGTTTTCCCGCCTGGAGTGACAAAATGGCTAGAGGCACCCCTGACTCTGTACTCTGTAATGTGCTGCAGGAGATGTCAGTGCTATATAAATACATAATAATAATATGGTAGGACATTACACTATGACTATGGTGGGATTAGAGTGTGAGCTCCACTGAGGACAGTCAGTGACATGACTATGTGCTCTGTAATGTGCTGCAGAAGATGTCAGTGCTATATAAATACATAATAATAATATGGTAGGACATTACACTATGACTATGGTAGGATTAGATTGTGAGCTCCTCTGAGGACAGTCAGTGACATCGCTATGTACTCTGTAATGTGCTGCAGAAGATGTCAGTGGTATATAAATACATAATAATAATATGGTAGGACATTAGACTATGACTATGGCAGGGATTAGAGTGTGAGCTCCTCTGAGGACAGTCAGTGACATGACTATGTACTCTGTAATGTGCTGCAGGAGATGTCAGTGCTGTATAAATACATAATAATAATATGGTACAACATTAGACTATGACTGTAATAGGGATTAGAATGTGAGCTCCTCTGAGGGACAGTCAGTGACATGACTATGTACTCTGTAATGTACTGCAGGAGATTTCAGTGCTATATAAATACATAATAATAATATGGTACAACATTAGACTATGACTGTAATAGGGATTAGAATGTGAGCTCCTCTGAGGGACAGTCAGTGACATGACTATGTACTCTGTAATGTACTGCAAGAGATTTCAGTGCTATATAAATACATAATAATAATATGGTACAACATTAGACTATGACTGTAATAG
Source organism: Hyperolius riggenbachi (assembly GCF_040937935.1). Classification (NCBI taxonomy): domain Eukaryota; kingdom Metazoa; phylum Chordata; class Amphibia; order Anura; family Hyperoliidae; genus Hyperolius; species Hyperolius riggenbachi. The sequence goes on from NC_090649.1 coordinate 141,509,579, forward strand.
GGATTAGAATGTGAGCTCCCCTGAGGACAGTCAGTGACATGACTATGTACTCTGTAATGTACTGCAGGAGATTTCAGTGCTGTATAAATGCATAATAACCTGGTACAACATTAGACTATGACTGTAGTAGGGATTAGAATGTGAGCTCCTTTGAGGACAGTCAGTGAAAGGGCTATGCACTCTGTAGCAGATGTCAGGGCTATAAAAACACACAAAAATATCATAGTACATCAGAATAGGTTTATGGTACATAATATAGCAGGACATTAGACTGACTATAATAATAAAAAAGAATACCCCATACAGTATATAAATAGGTTTGTGTGTGTGAAGGTGAAATGACTGTGGGAGGAAGACAAGGGGAATGCTGCCTTATTAACGACATGAAAAGAGAGCCCGGGCTGCACGGAGATAAGGGAGAAGCCAGCTAGCAGGGAGAAAGGGGGGCGACAGGCAGCAGTGTTATAGCAGCGTCAGAGGTCACAGGCTCCGGGGAGAGGAAGGAGGAGGGAGACAGCTGGTCACTCAGGACTCCACAACAGCGTAGGGTAAAGTGTGCAGAATGCCTGCAGTTCTGCACACACAATTCTCCCTCCTCAATCCTCACTGTGCTGTTTCCATGCCTAGTTCCCTAATGCCTACCAGTCTGCCACAGTGCCACTACTGCTGGGTGCTGGCTTCTTCCTCCTCCTCCCTCCTCGGCTCAAATCTCCCGGCTGGTCTCTTCTCAGTCCCGCCCCCCCACTGTCATAGAGGAGGGAAGGGGATGGGCGCTCTCCTCCGTGCAGTGAAGCATGCAGGATCAGGAAGGACTGGAGGACAGCGCGGCAGCAAACAGCTGATCTGCCTGCCGGTGTGAGACATCCGCCCCAGCTCTGCTGTCGGCAGGTTTCCGCCCTAGGAACCGGCCTAGGTTGCCTGTGCGGAAATCCGGCCATGCCTCTGATGGGAGGTGACTGTTGGGGGGACCCTGGGATAATTTTACTCTGGGGCTCTTTGTTACTAGAACTGGCTCTGCTTATAAGGTAAACCTCTTTCTGACACTTACCTCCAACCTCTCCCCTAACATGAACTTTTTTCCAATGTTCAACCATAACCTTCAAATACCAAAATCCAGTGCTTGATTATAAATTATGGAGACAGAGCCCACATTACTTTAAAATTAGGGTAATATGGCCACCAGCAATAGGTAGTCAAACCTTCACCTTGTGTGGCACATCCCCAGTCATCCAAGGGATGCCAAGTGCGTCATCCCAACACCCCCGGTTACACCCAGGCCTTGATATGTGCAAGGCATAGGAACTGAAGCAAGCAAGACAGAAGTACCAATAGAACCACACTAGGCAAGTACAGGCAGGAAAATCAGACAGTCCAAGTCAGCAACAGGTGATCAGAATAGCACAGTACAGAATCTTAAAATGTAGCCAATCCAATAACAATCCAGGGATCATACACGGTAGATCGAATAATAATGCACCAAGGGATAAGGCAATATCAGGTCAAGAACAGTTCCAAAGGTTGGTCCAGGCAGCAATCCAATAACAGTCAAGAGGCAAAGCAAGTTCATACACAGAAATCCACAATATTAATCACACCCAGAGTAGCACAAGGCAGCTTTCACTATCTCAGGCAGGGGTACAATAATCAGAGAAGGCTTAAACAGGAGCAGAGCATGATGGAACCTAAATCCTGGCATCCCATTGGCTATTCCTATGATACTGCAGCTAAGCCTGCAATACCCACTTTCCACCACTAGGTCTAAAAGAATAAGACGAGGGGCGGGCAGGCAGGCAGGTACAAATTTCTGTGCTTGTTTATCCTTGGTGATTAGATCTTGAACCATGCCCCATCTTGTGATATACCAGAAGAAATAGTAAATGTATCAAACTCATTGTATACAGAATTTTATCGTCAAGTGTGGTATATAATACTTACAAACGTCACAGATAACGTTAATGTACAACTTGGGTTATGTGAGGCTACATTCTATTGTCATTTCTGCTCATTCTTTCCATGAACTGACTCATGAAAGTAATAACACAAGATGAAACAGTGTACCTGAAGGACATTAACTGCAGTATGGGAGAATTTCCACTGGGAATATGACATTATGCTTTTCAGTCAACATGAGGACAATCAAGAAAGGTGTAATGAGAAAAAAGCAAAACATGAAAAAAGAAACCTAGGACTTAACATAAATGTACTAAAAAATAAGACGTGAACCTAAACAGTCAATAAAATTGTATCACTGCTCAGAATTAAAAAAAAAAAAATCAAATGTGTTTACCTTCGTCATCTAGTAATAGTTGAAGGTGATGAAAAAGATGTGAGAAATTGACATTACAAATCACGTTACATTTTTAGTATAAATAACAATATAAAGGGAACAACAGAAATTGGCATAAACACAATAATAAGAGATAATAAAACTAACACCCTTACTTACTGAACAATTATAACCAAATTACACACTAAAGATAAAAATCTCTGAGAACATTCTGGCCAAACAAAAGGAGCAAATAAAACATTTCTCAAATCATCAAACATTTAAAACTATAATCAAGAATAGAGATGTCGCGAACGGTTCGCCTGCGAACGGTTCCAGGCGAACTTTGGGGGTTCGCGTTCGCCTGCATCAGGCGAACTTTTGCGGAAGTTCGATTCGCCCCATAATGCTATATTGAGCAAAACTTTGACCCTCCATATCACTGTCAGCAGACATATTATTGCCAAACACACTGGTCTCACTGCTGTAAGCCCGCCCACCCTCCCTCCTCCAAGCAAGGTCCTTATACCATTTGACTCAGTTGTCTGCCTACACTAATTAGTTATGGGACAGCTGCTACACACTCTGCTAGGGAGATTTTAATTAGCCTCTTGTGGGTCTCCTCCCACCTCTTCTACCCTTCTACCTATTCCCTCCTCCCTCCTACTGGAGGGAGGAGGGTCTCTTCTGCCAGGGAATTATACTATTTTAAAAACCAGTATACATCATACCATGGCTGGGAATTGAACCCAGATCTCACTGTGTGGTGGGCAAGTCACCCTAACCACTGTACCACTACAGTAGTAAGTGGTGGTAAGTGGTTAGTAAGTGAAGCTGGCCTAAAATTTACCATTTATGCTCAATGCAATAGAAACAGGTTGCTTAAAGGGAACCTTAACTGAGAGTGATATGGATGTTTCCTGGAAACAATACCAGTTGCCTGGCAGTCCAGCTGATCTTTGTGACTGCAATAGTGGCTGAATCACACCCTGAAACAAGCATGCAGCTAATCCAGTCTGACTTCAGTCAGAGCACCTGATCTGCATGCTTGTTCAGGGGCTGTGGCTAAAAGTATTAGAGACACAGGATCAGCAGGCGATTCAGGCAACTGGTATTATTTTAAAAGGAAAAATCCATATCCTTCTCCGTTTAGGTTCCCTTTAAGGATTTGTAGCATAAAAGCCAACTCACATTGGCTGGGATTTGTGTGATATAAATATATCAGGTGTGATATAAATGTTATTTGTCTTGTCTACTTTTTCTCTTGTATTGAGCATAAATGGTAATTTTTAGGCCAGCTTCAGTTGGTACAGTGGTTAGGGTGCATGCCCACCACACAGTGAGACCCAGGTTCAAATCCCAGCCAATGTGAGTTGGCTTTTATGCTACAAATCCTTAAAGGGAACCTTAATGGAGGAGGATATGGATTTTTCCTTTTAAAATAATACCAGTTGCCTGAATCGCCTGCTGATCCTGTGTCTCTAATACTTTTAGCCACAGCCCCTGAACAAGCATGCAGATCAGGTGCTCTGACTGAAGACAGACTGGATTAGCTGCATGCTTGTTTCAGGGTGTGATTCAGCCACTATTGCAGTCACAAAGATCAGCTGGACTGCCAGGCAACTGGTATTGTTTACAGGAAACATCCATATCACTCTCAGTTAAGGTTCCCTTTAACCCTCTTGGCAGTATGAAACATTCCGCCAGGAGGCAGCACAGCAGTTTTTTTTTAAATCATGTAGCGAGCCCAGGGCTCGCTACATGATAGCCGCTGCTCCGATCAGGAAATTCCGTTCAAAGAACGGGATTTCCTGGAGGGCTTCCCCCGTCGCCATGGCGACGGGACGGGATGATGTCACCGACGTCAGCGACATCGTGACGTCATTGGGAGTCCCGATCCACCCCTCGGCGCTGCCTGGCACTGATTGGCCAGGCAGCGCACGGGGTCTGGGGGGGGGCTCGCGCGCCGCAACGGATAGCGGCGATCGGGCGCAGGGCGGCGGCGATCAGTGTGCTGGCGCAGCTAGAAAAGTGCTAGCTGCGTCCAGCAAAAAAAAAAATATGTAAATCGGCCCAGCAGAGCCTGAGCGGCACCCTCCGGCAGCTTACCCCGTGTCACACACGGGGTTACCGCTAAGGAGGTTAAGCAACCTGTTTCTATTGCATTGAGCATAAATGGTAAATTTTAGGCCAGCTTCACTTACTACTGTAGTGGTACAGTGGTTAGGGTGACTTGCCCACCACACAGTAAGATCTGGGTTTGATTCCCAGCCATGGTATAATGTATACTGGTTTTTAAAATAGTATAATTCCCTGGCAGAAGAGACCCTCCTCCCTCCGGTAGGAGGGTGGTGGGAGGTGGGGGGAGGAGGGAGGAGACCCACAAGAGGCTAATTAAAATCTCCCTAGCAGAGTGTGTAGCAGCTGTCCCATAACTAATTAGTGTAGGCAGACAACTGAGTCAAATGGTATAAGGACCTTGCTTGGAGGAGGGAGGGAGGGTGGGTCCTCCAGCAGTGATGTGTATTTCACTCAATCAGCTGTGCCTCCAGGTATTAGAGCTCTTGAAACATGTTTTCTATCATTTTTCTAGCCAGTAGAATTTTTTAAAATTTTCAAAGTTCGCCTCCCCATTGAAGTCTATTGCGGTTCGCAAACTTTTTCGCGAACCGAACCTTTCGCGGAGGTTCGCGAACAGGGTTCGCGGAGGTTCGCGAACAGGGTTCGCGGACCGAAAATCGGAGGTTTGCGACATCTCTAATCAAGAATAGATTATGGATATGGATATGATGCAAGCACAAATATAACCTTAAGTAGTTCCTAATTTATGCACCAATCATTCTGTACAATTCTTCAAACTCAGATCCCTTATGGTATACATCTCTAATCATTTCAAGGCACTCTCTCTTATGGCAGTGCTTTCACTTGATTTCACTATTTGCCTTTTATTATGTTCAGTGTGTCTCAAAAAACTTTTTATTGCACACTTTCAAATTGAGTCATTTCTCATTAATAGGAAAATGAAAGAGGACACATTAAAAAAAACCTAGCTATAGTCAAACTGAAAAAGGAAGTGAAGAATCATAGTTGAACTTACATATGATAGTAACACAGTTTGGTTAAAAAAAGGCATCTGTCCATCAAGTTTAACCAGAAGAAAAACAAACAAACAATGTCCTGAACCTCCACATATCCCAGTTGATCCAGGGGAAGGTGAAAAACCCTTACACGACTTTTGGCCAATTAGCCTTAAAAGGGAAAAATTCCTTCCTGTGTCCAGATGGCAGTCAGATAAATCTCTGGCTCAACTCTCCTGGAAAAGACCTAGTAATAATAGCTGCGGATGTCTTTCAATGCATGAAAGCATCCAAGCCCTCTTTAAATGCAGATATAAGCCTCGATTCATAAAAGGCTGTGCGATAAAAAAATCTAGACGTTAAAATAGCGCATTCGATATTTTAGACTTTTGTGTGCTAATTCATAAAAATGTTCACAAGTCCGGTAATTTACTGAAACCCATTGACAAAAACCTGTTCGGTAACAGTAGAAGACTGTCTCTGTTGATACAAGCTGTTCCGTGCAGTGAGCACATTACAATAGTAAGAGGCATTCTGACATCCCCTTAGATGTACATGTTTATTATGCTGCCTCTGCTTGCTCTGAATCTATCTATTAGTCTTTCTTAACATTTTATTTATTTGCCACAGCTTAGAAGAACTTCCAGTAGAAATTACACGTGCCATGCTTAGGTGATTTCCCCACTAGCTCCTCCGCATCTTTAAACAGGAACCTAAGGGGTTAAAAGGCCGAACAGCCGCAGGGGAAGCCTCTTTTGTTCTGATCTCTCTGCTCGCTGTCTGGGGGGGCAGAAAAGCTGGAACCTCCCGAGAAGCCTGCGGAACCTATCAACATCCGACCATTGGGACTTGCAGGAGACAGGAGCTGTTTCTATCGGCTTCTGCTCCTGTCAGTCATAGATTATCCCTCTCTGCTTGTGTGAGTCATGGCTGGCTCTACACAGTATCACACAGTCTCCGCTCTGATTTCACCACACCAGAGGTGCCGGTAAAATTTCTGGGCTTTGTCGCATGTTGTAATCTTTATGAATTGACATTTACTGACATGTGTTGAGGTATTTACCGCACAAGTCGGTAATTTTACTCACTGCTTAGTAATTTCTGCTTTTCATGCGGTAACAGTCTTTATGAATCGACATTTTCCTAAGTGCTCGGTAAAGTCAGCTGTTTTCTGCATTACCAAATGTGGTAATGCTTTATGAATCGAGGCCATAGAGTTTGCCATAACTATTTCCTGAGGTAAGATATTCCAGATTTTAACCATTCTTACTGTGAAGGACCCCTTTCTAAATAGAAGATGAAAACTTTCTCCTCCATATGCAGTTCACTGATGTACTTATTATACATGTCAAATAGCTCACCTCACAGTTGCCTTTTTTCCAAGGTAAATAAGCCCAGTTTGTCCAACCATAGTAAGTAAATGTGTCTGTGTATTGGACAGTTTGTCTGTTCTACTGAGCTTACTGGCAGGTACACAGACAACAATAAAAGCCAATAAATTCCTCTCAAACTCCATTTTAAAAACATTTCCCTATTTATAATTTCGACTTTAAAATAAAATGGGTGCTTTTGAAGTTGCACAGCCAAGTGCAGAAATGTGTATTTTGTCTTCTTTATGTTTGCTGCATACTAGGAAAATAGATATACCTGTGGATAAAATTATTACTTTAACTCTAAAGCTGAATAAATGATTTTGCTCATTGTGTTCCGAAACATGTAATTCCATGTTGGTGAACCCCCCCTGAATTTCAGTGTATTATGTAAGTGACATATGACCAAGTGAAATGATTGCCATTGAATTTCTTCTACAGGTCCTTATACATTTGTGTCTGCTGCCTGTATAGCACATAACACATTACTGTTCTTGGCACATTGAATACAGCTATAATCATGCCACTCACAGCACAGCAGGAGAACAGCGTTGTCACTTGTGGGACAGTTTATGAGAAAAGAAAGAATGGGAGAAAGAAAAGACTTTGATGAAGGTGCCAGTCATAGTGGATGTCTGTTTTAACCATTTCACAACTGAGGGGTTTTACCCCTGAAACACCAGCGCGATTTTTCCCTTTCAGCGCTGCTTCCATTACTGTACTGATGTACTATGATTGGTTATTGGGGACTGGAGAGTCCCCATAACCAATCATTGTACTGCAGAGCCGGGGTGTGTGCGCGCGCGCGGGTCGCGGGGGCGCGCGATCGCGGGCTGCAAGTTTGTTTACCTTGCATTGTTTTGAATGAAGACGGCATTTGATTGAAGCCGTCTTCATTCTACTCGCAATCGGCGAGGCTAATTGGATTTAGGAACGCTTGTTCCTAACATCCAATTAGTAACCTGCTGTGCTGGCTGGCTGGAGTGTGCGCGAGAGTTCCCCGCCCACTCCCAGCCAGTAAACAAACAAGTGCGCCTTTCTCCGTCCCTGGGGGTGAAGCGGTGCGCAGAGGGACGGAGAAATTTAGCACTGGGGGGTGAAGTGGTTAAAGAGGCCCAGAAGGCAGAAGGGACAAACATCTCCGGCGCTGGGTGTCTGCAGAGCTTACAAACGCCTGTCACTTGAGTTGGACAAGCGTTAAAAATGCTCACTTTTTTCCGGTGTTTCCTCACTGGTTGATGAAACAGAGAGAATGGGTGACAGATTGCCAAGGAGGGAGCCATTGTGTAGACAAGTGGAAACGTGAAGTCACTGACAACATAATAGAACGGAAATGAATCAAGTATTTTCTGTACTGAATTAATTTAGTGTTCCTATTATTTAGTAATAGTTATTATGGTATTTTTATAATTATTATTTAGCAGTAATATTAGTATTGTTATTATGTTGTTGTTGTTATTATTATTATTATTTGCAGTTGCTGGATGTAAGTGACTGATCTGCAAGGATCTACAGTATGCAGTACGGGAATGATGTACAAAGATTTTATGCATTTTAACCACTTGCAGACCGCAGTGTTAAATCCCCCTAAGGACCAGGCCATTATTCACTAAATGGGCCACTGCAGCTTTAAGGCCTCGGCGCAGGGTAGCACAACTCAGCAAACAAGTGATCCCCCCCCCCCCTTTTCTCCCCATCAACAGAGCTTTCTGTTGGTGGGGTCTGATTGCTCCCCCAATGTTTATTTATTTTTTTATAACTATTTCTTTATTTATCAAATACATTTGTGCATTTTTTTTTATTTTTATATGCAGCCCACCAGCCAATCCCCGGGATCAGCTGTCATGGGCTTCAGCCTATGACAGCCGATCACTTCTATGTCCCCCAGAGGAACAGCCACGTCACACAGCTGTCCCCAGTACAGCGCTGCCTTAGATTGCAGCACTGTACACTGTTATTCGACGCCGTCTAACAGTCTCCTAGCGACGATTGCCGCTGGGAGGCTGATGACGGAGCAGAGCTCCAAGGCCTTTATGACGATCTGTGTTAGGTCGGTCCTGGGGCTGGCACCGCATGCACGCCCATCGACGTGACGCGGTCGCCAAGAAGTTAAGGGGCTATATGGGGGCTGTTATCACTATTTGTGGAAAGCCAGTTTTGAAGAAACAATGGATATATGTTAAACTTTTGAAAGCAATAGGATAGCTGTGAGAACATAAAAAGCTATGATACTGTCACGTGGGAGCAACAATAGCCCCCACAACCCCTGCCATCACGGGGGGCCTGGGAGCTGGGATGGCGGTTCTGTCAGGGGTGTTGCTAGCCAGCCCCAAAGATCAGTGGCATGTGCCCCAGATCTATTCTGAGGTGCCTCAGATGTTCCCTAGGCAGAACCAGGCAGCAGGCGGCAGCACTCACCTCTGGCCCCTTGGTATCCAGAGTCTGCAATTCTCTTCTCTTCCGGGCTTCGCCTCCTAGTGTCAGGGAATTAATCAGACGCTAGAGATCCTAGCATCTGAATTTCAGATGCTATGGGGAAAATCACCAGGTACAGAGGACGTCTCCAGACTTGGAGAGTGGATGGAGGAGATGAATAGTTCCATCCACTGTGCTTCTCTGCCTGGGGAGTGGAGGGGAGGAACAGTAAGGAGATGCACAACCATGCATGCTCTCTATGGAGTGTCCAGACATCACAACTTCCAACACGGTGCCACAACACCCAGCATGCCCCACAGAGGCACCCCAGCACCCAGCATGGTACCACACAGTACCCTGTATGTCCAACTGAGGCACCACAGCGAGGACAGTTACAAGGGGTGCAAAGGTAGCGACTGCATCGGGGCCCCAAGGGGCCCTCCTTCAACTGCAGTTTTAGCTCTCTTTTGGTCCTGTTCTGGTAATAATCACTTCTATAAATGCTTTAAATAGCAGTAATCATTAAAGGAGTCATCAGGCAAATGATCCCCGGCGATGATGTCAGAGCTCTGTACTGCGCCTGCGTGAGCGGCGCGCCACGTGGGCCGGAGCGGACTGCACAGGCACAGTAGTTCTGCGCTTGCGCAGTCCGCTCCGGCCCACGTGGCAGCTCACGCAGGCGCAGTACAGAGCGACCTCCAGGTCTCTCTGACGTCATCGCCGGGGACCGGGTCGGAGCTGCGGCGAATGGCTGCGGGCAGAGCTGCGGCGAGGGACATCCTGGGAGCTTGGAGCTGAAGGAAGCCCCCGGTAAGTACCACTCATTTTACTATCGTTTGCCTGATGACTCCTTTAAGAAAATGTCCCCCATCCCCTTCTTGCACCTCTGACACTGTAGTTGCCATTGGCAGATTTTGGTGCGCCATATCAGTTGTTATGTATAGAGTGCTTGGGGGGCCCCAGGTAAAACTTGCATCGGGGTCCATAGCTCCTTAGCTATGCCACTGGTGCAAACAGATTTGACACAGCACAGAGTATTGGGAGTGATCTTCCAAATAATTAATGATATATTGAATAATATGTGCTGCTTCCTTTCTGATCCCCTAATGCTAAAACCTCATCCGAATGCCTGATCTGGACTTCCTCCCCAATGTAAACCCCCTCCTAAAACCTAACAATAACCTTCTCCCAATATAAATCCCCTCCTGATACCTAACCCTAAATTTGCTCACTCTTAAAGAGAACCAGAGAAAAATAATTAAAAGTTATTTATACATACCAGGGGCTTCCCGCAGCTTCAGAAACCCTAATCGCTCCCACGCTGCGGTCCTCAGCTTCCTCTGTTCGCCGGTGCGGGTCCCGTCACTTCAGCCTGACTGGCCAGTCGATCGTAGCTGAAGTGCGCTCCTTGCGTACCTCTCCAGCGGCTGCTGGAGAGATACGCAAACAGCGCACTTCACTGGCGTAGGCTGGCCACGCCCCCTGGAAGGACGGGAAGCGATTAGGGTTTCTGCAGCTGCGGGAAGCCCCAGGTATGTATAAATAACTTAATTATTCCTCTCTGGTTTCCTTTAACATTAACCTCTCTACTATAGTAAATCCCTTTCCGATCCCTAATCCTAATTTCTCTCTCAAATTATAACATTATTATGGAGGATTGTATCCTTACTTAATAAAGTTCTTCTTCAGGTAATCCAGGTGTTTATCTCTGTCACCCCTGTCTGAACATGAACAGATCCAATTGCATATTATGGTACAAAGATGCATAAATATATCTGCTTTATTACTGTGGGAACACTCACAGCCCATGACATCAGGTGCAACAGGTTCATCAGGCGGCATGGGCCCTGAAGTGGCATCCCACCCCCTCCCCCCCTCCCTGCGGCCACTGCTCTTGTCACCTTCTAAACTGGCAGATGTTCCCCTAATAACAGCGATAAACAGGAAGTAAGTACTTGGCCAACAAGGTCTTTAAAAAAATCAACTTGCGCTTCCCTTCCCAGACAAAAGTTTTCATTCAAAGTCACAATACCAAAACTATTGTCTGAAATTTATTATAGTAAATATTTGGTGTTCTGCAGTTTCTCTCCGTTGAAGTGTTCTGAGGGATGCTCATGTCATGTTCTATAGCAGAGAAGGCATCTATGCCCCGGGGCAAACAACATGTGGTTCAAAGGTTACTGGTGATCTGTAACTTTTTCCAGGACAGCATGCTGGGAAATATGCCTGTAAAGCGGCAGAACAGGACAGATGATTGGCATAAACTGTCAGTACTCAGGGAAAAAAAAGAAAGTTCTTTACTTATGCTTATATGTTCATTTTTGTTGTTAAAACGTATTCTACTAAAATATGACAATTTCTGTTTGTAAATTTGAATTGATCACTTAACTAGAACCTCTCTGACCACTTCTACTGAACAGAAAATTAAAAAAAGAAATGTATTAGTAAACTGATTTTTTTTCTTGTTCAACTTTATTCACCTGGATAAGATAGACAAGGAGCAACCTTAGCAAGGTCAGATTAAGAAAGGATGACTCAGCTAAATGACTGAGTAGAGCCAAGTATTTCTTTTCTATTAATATTGTAGATATTTATATTCCATCAGTGACATGGAAATATACTTTGTGCTATGTCTAAATCAATCTCAGATGGAGTATGCAATGCAGGCGCAGATATGGCTTTCATTTTATTCCTGCGTCTTACTATTATACAGGTGCAGAACAAAAGGGCTGAAGGCCTTTCTCTGCCATCTATTATGTCATGAAAATTAAATTTTAACTCACATCCTGTATTTTAAATTAATCTGAATCCTACTAATTTATGCTCAGATTGCATCATGCATGACTTTTGTGGCACGCAGAGGTCAATCTCAGAAAAGCGGTAGTGAAGAAAACGTTGAAAAAAAATGTAATCTACAGAGAAAGCACCTCTACCTACTTGGAAAGTACTGTATACAAGAAACTCCTGCAACCACAAGGAGATTAGCAGTCACGTTTCCCATGAGTTGTCTCACCGTTTTTTCCACCTTAAATGTTACCTGAAGTACCAATCCTTTTAGGGCCCGTTTCCACTATTGCGAATTTGCATGCGTTATCCGCATGCGGTTTCGCATAGCCAATACAAGTGGATTGCCCTGTTTCCACTTGTCAGTAATCCTGAGCGTTTTTCTGTGTGGGAGAAATCTGCACGGAAGAGCCCTCAGAATTCGCACCCTGCACGCCGCTATGCGAATCGTCGCTAATGTATTTAATAGGGAAATCGCATGCGGTTTTGGCATGCGTATTTTACAGTGATTTCGCATACGATTTTGCATAGGAACTAATGTTAAATCGCACAGGCAGTGACATGGTTAAAATCGCATCAATACTAACCTATGCGAAATCGCATGCGAAATCGCGGTGAAATACGCATGCAGAATCGCACCCGCATGCAATTTCTTCAGCGGGGAATCAGCGGCGATTCCGCACCGCACAAGTGGAAACGGGCCCTCAATGTTCTTCATTCCACAGGCTAATAAACCAGTGGTTTGTTTGTGCAGTTGGAATGCAACAGCGACTTTTCTGAACATCTTTGTGTGGCTGTGCAAACACTCCTGATAGCAGGTTAGAGATTAAAAGTTTAATAGCTCCTTATTTCTTTGTGTGCGATGAACAGCAGGAATGTAATGTGAAACTGAAATTGTATGCTCTTAACCACTTCCCGACCGCTGTATTGACAATTGGCGGCCGGGAAGTGGACCCCACAAGGACCGCCGTATTGACAAATGGCGGCGGTCCTTGTAGGGGCATGGGCGGAGCGATCGCGTCATCCGTGACGCGATCATCCGCCGCCGCCTGGCTCTGCTCACCATATGGCCATATGGAAGCGCAGGCGGGATGTTAACCCGACGATCGCCGCATACAAAGTGTATAATACACTTTGTAATGTTTACAAAGTGTATTATACAGGCTGCCTCCGAGGGACCACCAGGGCAGGCTGCAGCCACCCTAGTCTGCACCAAGCACACTGATTTCCCCTCCCCCCCTGCCCCCTGATTGCCCACAGAACCCCTCAGACCCCCCCCCCCCCCCCTGCCCACCCCCCAGACCCATGTTTACACCCAATCACCCCCCTAATCACCCATCAATCACTCCCTGTCACTATCTGTCAACGCTATTTTTTTTATCCCCCCCCTGCCCCCTCCTGATCACCCCCCCCACCCCTCAGATTCTCCCCAGACCCCCCCCATGTACTGTATGCATCTATCCCCCCTGATCACCTGTCAATCACCTGTCAATCACCCATCAATCACCCCCTGTCACTGCCACCCATCAATCAGCCCCTAACCTGCCCCTTGCGGGCAATCTGATCACCCACCCACACCAATAGATCGCCCGCAGATCCGACATCAGGTCACCACCCAAGCGCAGTGTTTACATCTATTCTCTCCTCTAAACACCCACTAATTACCCATCAATCACCCATCAATCACCCCCTATCACCACCTGTCACTGTTACCCATCAGATCAGACCCTAATCTGCCCCTTGCGGGCACCCAATCACCCGCCTACACGCTCAGATTGCCCTCAGACCCCCCTTATCAATTCGCCAGGGCATTATTTACATCTGTCCTTCCCTGTAATAACCCACTGATCCCCTGTCAATCACCTGTCAATCACCCATCAATCACCCCCTGTCACTGCCACCCATCAATCATCCCCTGTCACTGCCACCCATCAATCAGCCCCTAACCTGCCCCTTGCGGGCAATCTGATCACCCACCCACACCAATAGATCGCCCGCAGATCCGACATCAGATCACCACCCAAGCGCAGTGTTTACATCTATTCTCTCCTCTAAACACCCACTAATTACCCATTAATCATCCCCTATCACCACCTGTCACTGTTACCCATCAGATCAGACCCTAATCTGCCCCTTGCGGGCACCCAATCAACCGCCTACACGCTCAGATTGCCCTCAGACCCCCCCCCCCCTTATCAATTCGCCAGGGCATTATTTACATCTGTCCTTCCCTGTAATAACCCACTGATCACCCATCAATCACCCCCTGTCACTGCCACCCATCAATCACCCCCTGTCACTGCCAACCATCAATCAGCCCCTAACCTGCCCTATGCAGGCAATCTGATCACCCACCCACACCAATAAATCGCCCGCAGATCCGACATCAGATCACCTCCCAAGGGCAGTGTTTACATCTGTTCTCTCCTCCAAACACCCACTAATTACCCATCAATCACCCCCTGTCACTGCTACCCATCAGATTAGACCCCTATCTGCCCCTAGGGCACTCAATCACCCGCCCATACCCTCAGAACACCCTCAGCCCTGATCACCTCGCCAGTGCATTGCTTGCATCTATTCCCCCTCTCTACTCACACCTTGAGACACCCATCAATCACCTCCTGCCACCCCCTAGCACACCTACCCATCAGATCAGGCCCTAATTTGCCCCGTGTGGGCTCCTGATCACTCGGCCAAACCCTCAGATCCCCCTCAGACCCCCTTCCGATCACCTCCCCAGTGCATTGATTGCATTCGTTTTCCCCTCTAACCACCCCCTGAGACACCCATCAATCACCTCCTGTCACCCCCTAGCACTCCTATCCATCAGATCAGGCCCAATACAACCTGTCATCTAAAAGGCCACCCTGCTTATGACCGGTTCCACAAAATTCGCCCCCTCATAGACCACCTGTCATCAAAATTTTCAGATGCTTATACCCCTGAACAGTCATTTTGAGACATTTGGTTTCCAGACTACTCGCGGTTTTGGGCCCGTAAAATGCCAGGGCGGTATAAGAACCCCACAAGTGACCCCATTTTAGAAAAAAAGACACCCCAAGGTATTCTGTTAGGTGTATGACGAGTTCATAGAAGATTTTATTTTTTGTCAAAAGTTAGCGGAAATTGATTTTTATTGTTTTTTTTCACAAAGTGTCATTTTTCACTAACTTGTGACAAAAAATAAAATCTTCTATGAACTCACCATACTCCTAACGGAATACCTTGGGGTGTCTTCTTCCTAAAATGGGGTCACTTGTGGGGTTCCTATACTGCCCTGGCATTTTAGGGGCCCTAAACCGTGAGGAGTAGTCTACAAAACAAATGCCTCAAAATGACCTGTGAATAGGACGTTGGGCCCCTTTGGCGCACCTAGGCTGCAAAAAAGTGTCACACATGTGGTATCGCCGTACTCAGGAGAAGTAGTATAATGTGTTTTGGGGTGTATTTTTACACATACCCATGCTGGGTGGGAGAAATATCTCTGTAAATGGACAATTGTGTGTAAAAAAAATCAAAAGATTGTCATTTACAGAGATATTTCTCCCACCCAGCATGGGTATGTGTAAAAATACACCACAAAACACATTATACTACTTCTCCTGAGTACGGCGGTACCACATGTGTGGCACTTTGTTACACCCTAAGTGCGCTAAGGGGCCCAAAGTCCAATGAGTACCTTTAGGATTTCACAGGTCATTTTGCGGCATTTGATTTCCAGACTACTCCTCATGGTTTAGGGCCCCTAAAATGCCAGGGCAGTATAGGAACCCCACAAATGACCCCATTCTAGAAAGAAGACACCCAAAGGTATTCCGTTAGGAGTATGGTGAGTTCATAGAAGATTTTATTTTTTGTCACAAGTTAGTGGAAAATGACACTTTGTGAAAAAAAAAACAATTAAAATCAATTTCCGCGAACTTGTGACAAAAATAAAATCTTCTATGAACTCACCATACTCCTAACGGAATACCTTGGGGTGTCTTCTTTCTAAAATGGGGTAATTAGTGGGGTTCTTATACTGCCCTGGCATTTTAGGGGCCCTAAACTGTGAGGAGTAGTCTTGAAACAAAAATGACCTGTGAAATCCTAAAGGTACTCATTGGACTTTGGGCCCCTTAGCACAGTTATGGTGCAAAAAAGTGCCACACATGTGGTATCGCCGTACTCGGGAGAAGTAGTACAATGTGTTTTGGGGTGTATTTTTACACATACCCATGCTGGGTGGCAGAGCCGGCCTTTGGGGGGGGCAAGTGGGGCAATCGCCCCAGGCCCCGCACCTGAAGAGGCCCGCACCCTCAGCAGGAGCCTCAGATTTCTCCAGGACAGTTTCTTGTGCGCTGCACACTGGGCTACAAAAGAAGGCAACAAGCCTGTCACATCTGCGTTTGCTGTGGGCAGGCGCGGATGGCTGGGTCTAGTAGTTAGGAATTGCAGAAAGCGACAGGGCTGCAGACAACTCACAGTGACGCTGATGCCTGTCGCTCCCCGAGTCCTCCTCCTCCTCCTCTCTCTGTAGGGCACTGTGACCTGCAGCCACGCCCCCTTCCTCTCCGGGCTGCTGATCACAAACATGCTGGGAGATTCAAGAGCTCACCGCTGACTCGCTGAGAGATGTAAGATGCTATCAGTAGTGTATGGGGAAGAAGACACAGGCTAGTAAACAATTATTAAGATATTTACAGCCAAATAGCTGCAATAAAGATAAGCTGACCTATGGGAGGGAGAGGGGATGGGGGCTGCTGCTGATTATACACGTCTTTCCTCCCCCAGCAAGACAAACAGTTCAAACTGCAATCCTGGGAAGAAAAATGTCTCTTTTCCTTCTACACTTTCCATCCTCACCATCACATTCTATCTCTGTCTCCCACATCCATCTAGTGCTCTCTTCCCTCTCATTTCTATCCTGTCTTGCAGTCTGCAACCCCCCCCCCCCCCCCAACACCAACATCTTCTGCAGTACATTGCAGAGTACATCGTATTGTATCTGACTGCTCTCAGAGGAGCTCACAATCTAATCCTACCATAGTCATAGTGGTGAGGATGTGTGCTGAGGAGCTCCTGGATTTCCAGCTGGAGGTCTGCTTGAAGATTTCCTTTGCTGACTTTAGAGCACCTTTTTCGGGCACCTTCTGAACTTGAGGTCCCTGCTTAGGCCTGGGCCTATTAGAGGCCTTGCCTGTGCTAACCGACCGCTCCAGACATGGAGCGGCCGGCTCATACCCCCCCTACAGCTACATCTTACCTGGGGGAAGCCTCTGGACAGGTGGATGCAGTTGCCTGGTTCCGGGAGGCGAAATTTCATATGGAGCTGATTGAGGAGCTGACAAAGAAATACAAAACAATCAAATACAGGTATGGAGCATCCTGGAAAGGAGAGCTGTCGCAGACTAATGAAGACCTGGTCTTGCTAAGGAGGGAGCTGAGGGCCCAAAAAACCAACCTGCACCATCTTGAGAAGATCGGGGGGCCCTTGGCGGAAAACATTCAACACAGGAGGCGTTTTCGCAGCATGTTGGCTCCTGACTCTGAGATTGACCTCAGTGAGGAGGAGGACAACTTCATGGTCGTGGAGGAAGGGAGCACGCCAGTGGATGTACCTGACTGGGCTAAGAGTGACATCAGCATCAAGCTGGAGGAAGGTGAGGGGGATGTAGTACCTGGCTCTGTGGTGGGTGCGTGGGAGGGTGTGGGTGGTGCCTGCCCTGCTGCCCCTGCCACCGGGAGTCCGGGCGGTATGCTTGCCGCTGGGGCCCCTGGAGTGGTAGTGGGTGGTGGGGTGGGTGCTGCTAGCACCAAGGCCGTGATGGCTGTGCCCCCCTCTGTGTCACCAAGTGGTGGGGTTGATGAGGCTGTAATGGCCTCCCCAGGTGCCCGCACAGAATCCCCCCCTGCTCCCCTGGATGCTGCCGGTGTGGCCTTACCTGAGTCTCCGGTGGTGTCTGGGGATAGTTCGGGAGGTGAGGAGTGCACCCAGAGCTCCAGGGAATGTCCCCCAGATCCTGTTCGTGGAGTGAGCACTGAGAGTCCTAGTCAAGATGGCGCTGGGAGTGCTGGGCAAAATGGCGCCGAGACGCCAAATAGCGTGGAAGAGACGCGGGCGGAGTTTCCGGCCCGCCCGCCGGATGTGACGTGTGAGGCGGAAGCGGCCAATCAGGCGCATGGAATGGCGGCAGGCGTATCCCACACAGCCGGGGGAACGCATGACGCAATGGAGGAAGGCGTACCTAATGCGGCCGGAAATCCGCGTCATCAGGCGGAGGTGGCGGCTGGTGGAACGCATAACACAAGGGAGGAAGGCGTACCTAATGCGGCCAGAAAGCCGCATCACCAAGCGGCAATTGCAACCAATAATACACGTGTGGGCGTATCCCATGCGGCTGGTAGAGCGCACCAGGAAATGAAGTCTGAAGCCAGTGGAACGCAAGGGGATGCGGACATTGCATCTAAAGGCAAGCAAATGTTTTCGGGGGCCCAGAAATCTGGTCCTAGTGCTGGTGAATCCATGGAGGATTTCCAAGTTCCTGCGGATGGACAGAACTCTTCTGTGGGCAGAGATATGCAGATCATTGGGAAAAAGAAGCCGGGTGAGAAAAAACTTTTTTCTAAAGTTTCCTCTAAGAAAGGAAAAAAAAGGAAGAATAAGCTTAAGAAACCTGGTACTATTGTGGTGGGTGGTGGTAGAGGGAAGCAGAAAGTTAAGTGTAACGAATCTGAAGTGGAAGAAACCGAGTTGTCCTCTATGGAGGAAGAAAGTGGAAATTTAAATATGGGCGTTGCCAAAAATGTTCAATATACTGGTATTGTTGGTGGTGTGCATGTTTTATCAGGTGGAAGTTCGGACAGAAGTGCCAGTGTTGAGGGGAACCTGCTGGGGGGAGGGGATAGTAATGCAGATGAAGCTCTTCCTGGCACTTCTGATACGAATGTCACCTCAAGCTTTAAAGTGGCCGTGAAAGGCTCGTCTCCCTTCCTTGGTGATGATAGTGGCAAAAGGGCTTCTGTCCTATACAGGGAAGAGAATGGTGAAATAATTATGATTAAGGATAATCAAATCAGCAGTGGTTTAGATCCTTTGTTCGGAAAAGATTTTGATTCTTCTGATGATGACTCAGATTTAGACAGTAAAAAAAAAGAAAAAGGAGAAAAAGAGGCACTTAGAGCTTCCACCTATTGATTTAGAAGATTTAATTACAGAATTTAGTACTATGGATTGTGTTTACAGGTTGGAGAAAAAACGCTTAGTGGTGACTGAAGGTCACTTGGGTGAAACTAAGATATACTTTGT
This sequence comes from Hyperolius riggenbachi, assembly GCF_040937935.1. NCBI lineage: Eukaryota > Metazoa > Chordata > Amphibia > Anura > Hyperoliidae > Hyperolius > Hyperolius riggenbachi. The sequence goes on from NC_090649.1 coordinate 141,528,782, forward strand.
AGAGCCTGGTGGAGATTATAAGGGCCTCTATCTCATAGGCAAAGGGGACCCAAATTGTGGGCGTCAAATTGAATTCAGAGCCAATGGTAAAAGGTTCTTAGTTGAAAATGAGAGGATCAAAAGGTTTTCCTTTACAGGGAAAATGGAGTTCGGTGAAACGATCTTTGGATTGGGTCCCAATGCCCCAAAATATGAGACCCCTCCCCCCGTACCCCCTGTGGCTACCGTGGTGCCTGATGGGGTGCTCAGTGGAGATCCTGCTGGGGCTGTGGCTGGTGGGGTTGCTGCTGGGTCGGGGTTGCCTGAGTTGGAGAGCGTGACCAGGGTGGGCTTTGATTTTCCCGCCCTGGGCCCTGCCTCCAACCCGGGAGCTCTCGTTTCCATGGTAGCCCTGGCTCAGGGGGCCTCCACGGCCCAGCCTAGGTCATATTCAAAAGTATTACGAAATTCCACGTCTGGGAGGAGAGTTTTAGCTCCCCTGGAGTTAGAGTCTGAGACTTTTGTCCCCGGCAGGAGGAACGTTGTCAGGCTCACGTGGGAGCACAATTCCGCTATCCCTAACAAAAAAGAGTTTGTAAAGTTCCTCCTAGATCTGGGGGCAAAACCATGCGATCTGTTTGCGATCATAGCTCCAGGGGACCCCCGCAGTACTATGATGTGAGCTTTCTTTCGCTGCACGGAATGGAGGCTTTCCTGGAGGAGAGGATGAAGGTGTCAATAAACAACCGCTGGCACGGGTTTTCAGTCCTTCCTCTGTCCAGACAGTCATTAGAAAAGAAAGCTCACATTGTAGTGCAAAATGAGAGCATCCCTGTTAGAGATCTGATGGCCTGGGTCCAGCATTTTGCTGACGTGATGTCCCCGCCGCAGCGGGTCCTGGACGACATGGGGATCTGGTGGGGGGAATATGAGGTGGCGATAAAGCTCCACACCAAGGAGGGAATCGTCACCCATATTCCCCGCTCCGCCCTTATAGGGCCCGACAAAATTATCGTTTTTTATCCCGGTCAGCCCAGGACCTGCAATAAGTGCGGCAAAAGGGGGCATCTCGCCAGTAACTGCCCCAATCCCAGGTGTAGCAAGTGCCAGGAGTTCAGGCATTCCTCAGGAAGTTGTCACCGTATTAAATGTAATTTTTGTTTTGAATATGGCCACCCTTATACGGAATGCCCGGCCTCCTGGGCCACTATGCCTGAGGATCTCAGGAGAGCCATGTTGGTCCGTATGGACGAGAAGAATCAGCTTGTCCCTCTGCCAACTCCTAGTGTGTCTGTTCAGTCTGGTCCAGCTCCTGATGTATCTGAGTCCGTTGTTGTCTCTCCTCCTGTTGTCCCTCCCGTTGTTTCTTCTCGGCCCGTTAAGACCAACATGGCCCCTGAGGGGCAGTCTGGGCTCAGGCGGTCGGAGCGTATCAGGGATGCTTCTCATGGGGGGGAAGGCTCTCCTCCCAAGGCGCAACGTGTGAGACCTCCAAGGTCAGTAAGAGGCAAGAAGGGTCCTAATCCTTCTTCCTCTGGTTACCCCTTTGTTCCTTCTTCCCCGCCCCCTCCTCTCCCTCCTCCTCAGGAGCCTGTTCCCCTTCCCCCTCCTTCCTCTGACCTCCCTCCCCCCCCTTCCTCTTTTCCAGATCCCTCCTTTCCTCCCCCTCCTGATGACGCTGTCATCAACCTCCCTCCTCCCCCTCCGGATGACATTGTCATCGATTTACCTCCTCCACCTCCTGATGACATTGTTGCTGATTCTTTTCCCCACTCCCCTCTTCCCATTTTCGTTGACCCCGGTCCTGTCCCTTTCCCTCCGTTTACGGGTGTTTACCTTCAGCCTCGGGGCAAAGAACATTTGTCCTCAGAGGAGAAGGCGTATTTGGAGGAGAGATTAAAGACAAGAAGGAGGAAAAGAGGACCCAAAGCTGGGCCTCTGGAGAGAAAGGCTTCCCAGAAAAATTGGGAAGTCTTAGTACGGAAACGTCAGGATGTTAAACTTGCTAACCGTTTTGACGTGCTGGCCGGCAATCTTCTATCAACAGAGGAAGAAGATATGGCAACCGGTGGTACTGCCACTGATTGAAGAGGCATTGTCTTTGTATTTTCGTTTTTCTTTTCTTGTAAATGTTGTGTTTTTGTTTTCAGTTTCGTTGTCTTTGTCCAAAGGAGTATAAAGGGAAACCTCAATCACTCTAATGGCTGCTCCCCCACCACTAATGTTGGCAACGATCAACGTTGCTAGCATCAAAACCCCCAGAGCTCGAAAATTGGCGTTTTCAATTCTGGCCAGCCTGGAGGCTGACATCTTTTTCCTACAGGAGACCAGGCTCACCTCTACGGCTGACCTTTGGTTAGCCGAGAGGCACTGGGTGTCTGGTCGGAGTTTTTGGTCTCTTGCGGGAGAGCCTGGTAGTGGTGTGGCGGTCCTCTTTAGGGCCGACATGGTAACGTGCCGGCTAGTTGTTGAGGTGGAGATGGGAAGGTGTCTGGTCTTAGACATCTGTGTGAGGGGGCAGGACCTCAGGCTTATTAACACCTATGCCGACCCCAGGATTAAGGAAGCGCCTTTTCACACAGATCAGGCCATTCCTTTTTTCCCGCTTGTCCGGTGATCCTGGGTGGTGATTTTTAACACCGTCACTAGGGCCAAGGACAGGGCGAGTGCCCGGGTCCGGATAAGCAGTGATGGTAGGTTTTTAGATAGGATAGTTAAAGATGCTGATCTGGTGGATGTACACATTCGACATTCACCAGATCTCACGGGTTTCACTTTTTATAGTGGTAGTAGTAGGTCCAGAATAGATAGGTTTTTTGTTTCAGAGGGTCTCGTCACTTCAGCCCCCAAGCTGTTGGCGGTGGAATTCTCTGACCACCTTATTCTATCGGTGTGCTTAAATGCTTCAGACGCTCCTCCCAGAGGTAGGGGTATCTGGAGGATGAATTGATCCCTGCTACTGGAAAGCGAAGTGAGACAATCCTTTGAGGAGTTTTTTCAGGCACAGGTCTCCATCCTGGACTGTTTTAACAATAGGTCTGAGTGGTGGGAGGAAGTCAAAAAACGTGCTATCAGATTTTTCAAGGGCCTAGCTATCCGTAAGAGTATTGATAAAAACTTTGCTTACCAGCAACTGAGGGAGAAGTTAAACACTCTTGTCTCTGAGGGCAGAGATCCGGGGGAGATCTCTGAGGTCAAACTTCGTCTCAGGCAGCAGCAGTATGACCGGCTGGCTTCTTTAACTCTGGAGAGGGATCATGGTAAATACCACTCGTCTGACCCTTACCAGAGTTTCAAACAAAGTTCAGCGCTTAGGACGGTCCATGGTCTCAGGGATGGCTCGGGGTCTCTGGCAAAGTCCAGGTCGGAGATCTTGTCTATCGCTAGAGAGTTTTACGCTGAGCTGCTTGGGGAGAAACCACTTGACCAGGCAAGGATGGATGATTTCTTGGCTTCCATACCAGGTCTGGGAGAATTTGATGTTTCTGGTATTGATTTGACAACTGAGATCACCACAGATGAAGTAGCAAAGGCTATTGATGTTCTCGCGCCCAAAAAGACCCCGCGTCCGGATGGACTGACGGCCGAGTTTTACAAGGCTTTCACGTCTGTCTTGGCCCCCCAATTGGCTGGTGTTTTTAATGACTGCCTTGCCGAGGGTCATTTACCACCCTCCATGAGGCAATCTGCGGTGATCTTGTTGTGAAAAGGTCGTGATCCTGAGATGATTGAGAACTGGCGTCCCATCAGCCTTCTCAATGTCGACAGGAAGATCTTGGCAAAAATTTTATTCTGGCGCCTGTCCCAGGTAACAGATGTGCTTTCCCGCCATCAGCACTGTTCTGTTTCAGGTAGGAGTACTTTCTCAGCACTATTGGCTGTCCGGGAAGTCCTAGAGCGGTGCAGGGCTGAGGGCTGGGGAAAGTTTTTGCTAACGTTGGACCAGTCCAAAGCCTTTGATCAAGTCAACCACGAGTACCTATGGCGACTACTTAGTGTGTACAGCTTGCAGGGGAGGTTTGTGAATTGGCTGCAGACTTTGTACAAAGAGGCTGAGAGTTTCATGCTCATCAATGGATGGGTTGGCCAGCCTTTTGAGGTGAGCTCGGGGGTCTGCCAGGGTTGTCCGCTGAGTTCTCTACTGTACGTGTTTGCCATCGACCCCTTTGTAAGAAGGCTAGAGGGCAGCATGCTCGGTGGGGTTCCTGTGGGCATCTCTGGTGTCTCGCCTCTGAAGGCGGTGGCCTATGCCGATGATGTTACTGTAGTAATCTCGATGGCGGAGGAGGCGTTGGTGGTTGCTGAAGAGATTGCTCTGTACTCATCGGCATCCGGTTCGAAAATCAATCCGGATAAGTGCGAAACTTTCTGGTTGGGCAAAGTAGGAGAATCCTTTGCACTTCCTGGCTCCTTTCCCGTGCCTCAAAATGAAATCAAGATCCTTGGCATCAAATTTGGCCCAGGCGATTACGGCCTGCGAAATTGGGAGAGCAAGCTGAAAGATGTCGACACTAAGGTAGCTCGTTGGAAGGGTTAGAAGTTGACCCTTAGGGAAAGGGTTGACTTAATCAAGACTTATCTGGTGCCAATATTGTTGTATGTAAGCTATGTTGCAATTTTGCCAGCATCTCTGTACACCAGGATCAACGCTCAGTTTTTCCAGATGTTATGGGGAAACAGAACGAACCCTGTACGTAGAAACATCACTTTCAAAACTAGGCGGGAGGGTGGCTTAGGAATGGTCAACCCGATCGTTTTTTTCTCTCTGATGTTTATCAAATTCAATCTTGGTAGTTTATTAGCAGAGAGCCCGCCTACTTGGGTAAGCTTCTTTCAGATCTGGTGTGAGACTTTCCTCAGGGACTGGATGAGCGGTGGCTCAGTGAAAAAACTGAATGCACGTCATGGCTACCTTCCGGCCTATGTTCAGCCTTGCATGAAGAAACTGCGGCAGTGGGGATTGGTGGTGGAGGACATCAAATCGGTTGACAGGAAAGTCCTGCTGGCTAGAGTGGTGGACTCTCATTTCCATGATCCACTGGCCTTGAAGGATTGCCCAGGCCCAATTTTGAAGGAGGGTTTGCGGTTACTTAATTCACCGCGCGTTCCGAACAAATTATGGGACATCGCCTGGCTAACTTTCCAGGGCAAGCTCTATGTTGGAGGGAACATGTGGGGCCGGAGAGCGGAAAATCGTGTTTGTCCTCGACAGGGGTGCACTGTTGAAGAGGACATGGACCACTTTCTGGTATCATGTCCCTTCAATGTAGAGGTATATAAACAGGTGGGAGGGGCTCTAGGTATCCCATTTCTGGAGCATCTGAGTTATGCTGAGTGGGCTTATGGAGCTTTTAACCAACGCCAGGGTTTTGATTTGTGCACTTTATACATAGTTAGCCTAGTGGTTAGGAGACACGTATGGTTGGCACGGTGTGATGTAGCAATTAGGCAGAAAATCTCGCCTGTCCAGGTGGTGGTGAACGGTATTCTGGGTGAGGTTGGGAAAATCAGGTTCTTGGAGAGGAAGTGTGAGAAAGTGCGGAGGAGCCGCCGCCATGAGCCGGCGGCGGGCGGCTCCTTCCGCACTCAGCCTTGTCTCGCACGGAGAGGCAGCCGCCTCCTCGCATCATGAGGCGGCTGCCTCCGTGCATGAGGCCGCAGAACGCGGCGAAACCGCCGCGTTGGGTGCGGCGAGTAGCCCGCAGGTCCCCACTGCGGAGTCACCGCTGAGCGGGGCTGCGCTGGCTGGGACTCATAGTCCCTCTAGTTTTAGAGTGACGCGCGCGCGCGCACTCAGGCAGGGGATATATGGCAGCAAGGAAGGGGTCAGCTGACCAGGCTGGTCAGCTGATCCTGGCTCCACACCTCATTGGTCCAGCACTTAGGGAGGTGCTGGAGAGAGGATATGTATATATACTGCTAGCTGTTCATTTGTTCCTTGTCTGGCGTTGCGTTCACATACGTGGGAGCACCCAGATCCGTTAGTCAGATCCGTTAGTGTGCCGGGACCAGCTGGAGCTGTAATCCTACACTAAGCTAGATTTGTTGATAGCTTAAAGTACTAGTTTGATTGTGATTATTTGTTATGACCTTTGCCTGCCTCGACTATCCTTCTGAACCTTGACCTTGTACCTCGTTATCTCTGATACTCAGTTGCTGAACCCAGCCTGTACCTTGACTCCGCCTCTGCCTCCTGATTTTGTACTCCGATATTTCTGATACCCCGTTGCCGAACCCTGCCTGTACTTTGACTCCGCCTCTGCCTCTCGATCTTGTACTTTATCTGTCTGTGTGTGTACGACCTGGCTTGTCCGACCTCGAGAACCGACCTCACCATTGGAGGAGGTTCCTCGTTCTGTTAGTAACCCTTCCGCCTGAGGGTGACTTTCAGAAGATACTTCCTGCTAGCAGTCTGACTCCTCCCGTCTTGGAGAGCTCAGGGTTGCGGAAGTAATCTGTACAGTACGTCTTACTGTACTGAGGCCTAGTCCTCTAAGTGTTACTGTTACACCTAAACACTACACTCTACTCCGGTGAACAGAGGTTAGCTAGTATATTGGATTATCGGTGATACTGCAGATCACATATAATCTAGTATACGTCTGTATTCCCCGTGACGCTGCAGGTCACCGGTAATCAGACCTCTCTGCGCCCACCGATCGTTACAGAACGCCAGACCCAAGAAATGCAAATGGACGCACATACTGACCGTCTGGGCGCACTTGCCACTTCGGTGGAAAACATCAACCAAGTGCTGGGTAGCCACAAGACTATGATTGATGTCCTGTCAGGCTCTGTGCAAACCCTCCAGACGTCAGTTGATTCAGTGCGATCCTCTCCTAGTACTGACATACGTATGCCTGTACCTGAAAAATTTTCCGGCCACAAGTCTGACTTCCGGAATTTCAGGAGTAGAGTGCTATCATATTTTGAATTGAGACCCCGATCCTCGGGGACTGAGACCCAACGGGTCATTTTTATTAAAACGTTGCTGACTGGCGACTCCCAGTCCTGGGCATATAACCTACCCTCTACTGATATAGCTCTGACCTCAGAAGAAGAATTCTTTAAGGCCATGGCCGTAATTTACGACGACCCTGACCTTGCTGCGTCCTCTGAGCGGAAGCTCAAACTCCTGCGGCAAGGCAGAGGTTCGGTTGAGGATTATGCGGCAGAGTTCCGTAGGTGGTCAGTCACGGCTCAATTTGACAACTTTGCTTTAATGGATTACTTCTTGTCTGGGTTGTCGGAGGAGGTCTCCGACTTAATGTTAACAGTACCCGAGCCCAAGACAGTTGACGAGGCCATATCATCGGCCATCCGAGTGGATCGCAGGTTGCGCCATCAGAGGCAGGCTAGGGGCAGTCACCGTGTCAGGGTGACATCATATGTGGCACCGTCCGCTACACCCCTAGTAACACCTTCTCCGCCTGTCTCTCCCTCCCCAGCCTTGCCGCCGCCCGAACCAATGCAGATTGGTCGGTCGAGACTGACCCAGGTAGAGCGAAGGCGAAGAATGACAGAACAGCTGTGCCTGTACTGTGCAGCAGCAGGGCATAGGGTGCGAAACTGTCCTAACAGGTCGGGAAACGAGTTTGCCTAGGAATAGTGGGGGGTGACACCCTAGGCACACAAACTGCACCCCTTAAGGAAAAGAAGTTACTGCTCCCTTGTACGGTTACATGGGAGAATAAGTCTATGGCCACTGAGGCATTTATTGATTCGGGCTCAGCGGCCAATTTTATGAATTTTGAGTTTGCGCAGGAATTGGGTATCCCCCTTTCTCCTGTGAGACCCCCCATTCAGGTCACAGCAGTGGACGATTCCCCTCTGCAACGGAATCGTGCACTGTCTCAGACTCCGGAGGTGAAGGTCACCATAGGGGTACTTCATGGGGAACAATTATCGTTTTTTGTATTGCACATGTCAACCTCCACTATCATCTTAGGCATGCCCTGGTTGCAACTCCACTCACCTCAAATAGACTGGGCCACAGGGCAGTTAACCACTTGGTCACCTCGTTGTTTTCAGCAGTGTTTGGGGAAGTTGACCCTGGGGCAAACCAGAATTCAGGTGGAGGGGGTACCCGACCAATATTCCGAGTATTCCGATGTGTTCTGTCCCAAGGCAGCAGACAAGTTGCCCCCACATCGCCCTTTCGATTGTCCCATTGACCTCCGTTCAGGATGTGTACCTCCCCGGGGTCATTTGTACAACCTGTCGGGACCCGAAAAAGTAGCCATGCAGGATTATATACGTGAAAACTTGGCCAAAGGTTTCATTCGGCCGTCTCGGTCACCTGCTGGAGCTGGTTTCTTTTTTGTTAAAAAGAAAGACGGAGGCCTGCGACCCTGCATTGATTATCGCGGCCTTAACAAAATTACAGTCAAGAACCGCTATCCCCTGCCACTGATAGACGATTTGTTCACACAAATTACAGACGCTAAAATCTTCTCTAAACTAGATTTGCGGGGCGCGTATAACTTGATACGCATAAGAAAGGGCGATGAGTGGAAGACGGCCTTTAATACACCAGACGGGCATTACGAGTACCTGGTGATGCCCTTTGGGCTCTGTAATGCCCCGGCCGTCTTCCAGGAACTCATTAACGAGGTATTTAGAGAGGTGTTGGGGAAATTTGTTTTAGTCTATCTTGATGATATTCTTATCTTCTCCAACAACCTCTCTGAACATAGAGACCATGTGAGGTTTGTTTTGAATCTGTTAAGACAGAACTCCTTATATGCAAAACTTGAAAAATGTATCTTTGAAGTAACGTCCGTCGCCTTCTTGGGGTATATAATTTCCACCACAGGCCTGTCAATGGATCCTGCCAAGGTTTCGGCTGTGCTGGAGTGGCCACAGCCGGTGGGGTTGAAATCTCTGCAGCGCTTTCTTGGCTTTGCCAATTACTATAGACGGTTTATAAAGGGGTACTCCACAGTCATTTCTCCCCTTACAAGTCTCACCAAGAAAGGGGCAGATACAACTCACTGGTCTCCTGAGGCTTTACATGCTTTTTCCACTCTGAAGGGCCTATTCTGTTCAGCACCCATCCTCAGACATGTGGATACGTCCTTCCCGTTCATTGTGGAGGTGGATGCTTCAGAGGTAGGAGTGGGGGCTGTGCTGTCTCAGCGATCAGGCTTGCAGGGTAGAATGCACCCTTGCGCTTATTTCTCTCGCAGGTTTTCCCCTGCAGAGAAGAATTATGATATTGGTAATAGGGAGCTCCTGGCCATCAAATTAGCTTTCGAGGAATGGCGACATTGGTTAGAAGGAGCTGAGCATACCATTACGGTTTACACCGATCATAAGAACTTAGAATACATCGAGGGGGCTAAGAGGTTGAGCCCTCATCAGGCTCGATGGTCGCTATTTTTCTCCAGGTTCACCTTCATCATTACATATACCCCGGGGAGCAAGAATGTTAAGGCAGATGCCTTGTCCAGATGCTTTGAGGCAGAGACAGCACAGCCCTCCGTTCCTGAGACCATTATTCCTCAGAGATTGATACTGGCAGCCACTGGTACTTGGGAGGATTGGAGGGAGACGCTGAGTCCCTTTCAGCAGGACATCCCGGAAGGGAAGCCCGCAGGGGTTCTGTTCGTTCCTCTGCCGTTTCGCCTTCAGGTTCTGGAGATGTTCCACGCACATAAGAATGCAGGGCATCCGGGGGCATCCAGAACACAAGATTTAGTAGCCAGATGCGCCTGGTGGCCTTCTCTGGCGGCGGATTGCAAGGAATATGTGAAGGAGTGTGTGACATGTGCCAAGAGTAAACCCTCCCGGCTGGCACCTGTCGGTACCTTGCAGTCATTGCCCACCCCGACTGAACCGTGGACCCACCTGTCCATGGATTTTGTAGGCGAACTTCCCAGGTCTGAGGGAATGGCGGTCATTTGGGTCGTGGTCGACCGGTTTAGCAAAATGGCCCATTTTGTACCTTTGAAAGGACTCCCCTCCGCTCAAGAACTGGCCGAGTTGTTCATTACGCATGTTTTTCGTTTGCACGGTATTCCCGAAAACATAGTTTCAGACAGGGGAGTTCAATTCGTCTCACGTTTTTGGAAAGCTTTTTGCCAGCTCATGGACATAAAACTGTCTTTCTCGTCTGGATATCATCCTCAGACCAACGGCCAGACTGAGAGAATAAATCAATCGTTAGAGCAGTTCTTAAGGTGTTATGTAGCTGAAGCACAGGACGATTGGGTCAGATTTCTGCCGTTTGCAGAATTTGCCCAAAATAATTTAAAAAACTCGTCCTCCGGTTTTTCGCCTTTTCAAGTAGTGACGGGAAGATCACCCAAATTTTCCCCATTGCCTATAGCCTCCACTCCGTTTCCAGCCCTGGAGGTCTGGCAAAGGTCATTCAAGGACCTGTGGGGGACAGTAAGAAATAACCTGGAGAAGGCCTTCTTGAGTCAGAAGGGTCAAGCCGACAAGAGACGGTCGGTGGAGTGGAGGTTCCAACCAGGAGACCCGGTTTGGGTATCCACACGTCACTTGGCCCTAAAACAACCTTCTAATAAGCTTGGTCCCAGGTTTGTGGGTCCATTTCCGATAACCAAAAAGATCAACAATGTTACTTATACTGTCGAACTTCCCACTAGCATGCGGGGGGTAAGGTCTTTTCATGTTTCCCTTCTTAAGCCAGCGGTCCAGGTGGGTCCCACTCCTCCCCCTCCTGTGTTGGTGGATGCCCAACCTGAATACGAGGTGGAAAAGATAATTGATTCACGTACTGTACAGAATTCGGTGCAATATCTCGTACATTGGAAGGGGTACGGCATTGAGGAGAGGCAATGGGTGCCTGGGAACCGCATGCATGCGGACGAGTTGGTGAGAGAGTTTCATGCGGCACATCCAGGGAAACCTGGAAGGAGCTGTCCGGAGTCCACTCCTCGGGGGGGGGGGGGGGGTACTGTGAGAAAGCGCGGAGGAGCCGCCGCCATGAGCCGGCGGCGGGCGGCTCCTTCCGCACTCAGCCTTGTCTCGCACGGAGAGGCAGCCGCCTCCTCGCATCATGAGGCGGCTGCCTCCGTGCATGAGGCCGCAGAACGCGGCGAAACCGCCGCGTTGGGTGCGGCGAGTAGCCCGCAGGTCCCCGCTGCGGAGTCACCGCTGAGCGGGGCTGCGCTGGCTGGGACTCATAGTCCCTCTAGTTTTAGAGTGACGCGCGCGCGCGCACTCAGGCAGGGGATATATGGCAGCAAGGAAGGGGTCAGCTGACCAGGCTGGTCAGCTGATCCTGGCTCCACACCTCATTGGTCCAGCACTTAGGGAGGTGCTGGAGAGAGGATATGTATATATACTGCTAGCTGTTCATTTGTTCCTTGTCTGGCGTTGCGTTCACATACGTGGGAGCACCCAGATCCGTTAGTCAGATCCGTTAGTGTGCCGGGACCAGCTGGAGCTGTAATCCTACACTAAGCTAGATTTGTTGATAGCTTAAAGTACTAGTTTGATTGTGATTATTTGTTATGACCTTTGCCTGCCTCGACTATCCTTCTGAACCTTGACCTTGTACCTCGTTATCTCTGATACTCAGTTGCTGAACCCAGCCTGTACCTTGACTCCGCCTCTGCCTCCTGATTTTGTACTCCGATATTTCTGATACCCCGTTGCCGAACCCTGCCTGTACTTTGACTCCGCCTCTGCCTCTCGATCTTGTACTTTATCTGTCTGTGTGTGTACGACCTGGCTTGTCCGACCTCGAGAACCGACCTCACCATTGGAGGAGGTTCCTCGTTCTGTTAGTAACCCTTCCGCCTGAGGGTGACTTTCAGAAGATACTTCCTGCTAGCAGTCTGACTCCTCCCGTCTTGGAGAGCTCAGGGTTGCGGAAGTAATCTGTACAGTACGTCTTACTGTACTGAGGCCTAGTCCTCTAAGTGTTACAGTTACACCTAAACACTACACTCTACTCCGGTGAACAGAGGTTAGCTAGTATATTGGATTATCGGTGATACTGCAGATCACATATAATCTAGTATACGTCTGTATTCCCCGTGACGCTGCAGGTCACCGGTAATCAGACCTCTCTGCGCCCACCGATCGTTACAGGAAGAAGCTGGGGAGAGGAGCTTGGGTTCTGGCTTGGCAGAACATCAAGCCTCTTTGAGCTGGTGAATTCTTCTTCAGGGTGTTGCTTACTATTTCTTTACACCCTAGATTTTGAGATTTTTGGTATATTTTTTTGAAGTCTGGCCGCAGGCACAAAAGGAGACATCCCTTTGTGCTTCTTCTATATACCTGTAGGTGGCGGTGACAGTTTTGTCTTGTTAATTATTTTTATTTTTTTTTTTGTCTTGACTTAATGTTGTCTCTAGTCCTTTGTGTATCCTTAGTTCTCTTGGGCGTAAAAGACCCATTGTATGACTGTGTTTGTATGTGTTGTTGGAAGATTGGTGTAATGTGGGTGTTGTCTTCGGTTTTTTGGTGGTGGGTTCATGATATATGGTTTTCTGTACTTTTTTTGTCTGGTTGTCCTAGTTGTGTGAAAGTAGGTGAATGGTACCTCTTCATCAGTATGTCTTGGTATGAGAATAATTTAAGAGTTATTTTGGGGATGTATCCTGTTCTGAGGATGTCCTTTGTGTTATATAATTTCGCTTCTAATGTAAATACTTGTACATAGATCCTTTAGTCTGTTGGGACTACTTATACAGCGAAATACTTAGCGATGTAAATATTATATATAGGATTTTGAGAAGATTTCTCATGTATTTCTGATTTCTTGCATGTGCATACTTTTAATTTATTTATTTATCATGTATGCTGTATAACATTGATTCTTTTATAATAAAATATCCACAATCTAATCCTACCATAGTCTAATGTCCTACCATATTATTATTATGTATATATATAGCACTGACATCTTCTACAGCACATTACAGAGTACAGAGTCATGTCACTGACTGTCCTCAGAGGAGCTCACACTCTAATCCTACCATAGTCATAGTCTAATGTCCTACCATATTATTATTATGTATATATATATAGCACTGACAACTTCTACAGCACATTACAGAGTACATTGTCATGTCACTGTCTGTCCTCAGAGGAGCTCACACTCTAATCCTACCACAGTCATAGTCTAATGTCCTACCATATTATTATTATTATGTATTTATATAGCACTGACATCTTCTGCAGCACATTACAGAGTACAGAGTCTTGTCACTGACTGTCCTCAGAGGAGCTCACACTCTAATCCTACCACAGTCATAGTCTAATGTCCTACCATATTATTATTATTATTATGTATTTATATAGCACTGACATCTTCTGCAGCACATTACAGAGTACATAGTCATGTCACTGACTGTCCTCAGAGGAGATCACACTCTAATCCCTACCATAGTCAGTCTAATGTCCTACCATATTATTATTATGTATTTATATAGCACTGACATCTTCTGCAGCACATTACAGAGTACATAGTCATGTCACTGACTGTCCTCAGAGGAGATCACACTCTAATCCTACCACAGTCATAGTCTAATGTCCTACCATATTATTATTATTATGTATTTATATAGCACTGACATCTTCTGCAGCACATTACAGAGTACATAGTCATGTCACTGACTGTCCTCAGAGGAGATCACACTCTAATCCCTACCATAGTCAGTCTAATGTCCTACCATATTATTATTATGTATTTATATAGCACTGACATCTCCTGCAGCACATTACAGAGTACATAGTCCTGTCACTAAGGCCCAGTGCACGCCGGGCGGATCCGCCGAAAATCTGCGTGGCTAATGTATCTCTATAAGCTGGTGCACACCGGTGGTTTGAGGTTTTTACCAAGCCGCAAACGTGCCTCTTGCTGCACGTTTGCGGTTTGCTGAAAACCTCAAACCGCCGGTGTGCACCAGCCCATAGAGATACATTAGCCACGCGGATGCCGATGCGGCCGGCGGATCTCATACAAAATCCGCTCGGTGTGCACTCAGCAAATATCGGCTCTCTGCTCCCAAAACCGCTAGCGTTTTGATGATCTGCTAGCGGTTTTGGTGTGCACTGGGCCTGACTGTCATGTCACTGACTGTCCTCAGAGGAGCTCACAATCTAATCTTACCATAGTCATAGTCTAATGTCCTACCATATTATTATTATGTATTTATATAGCACTGACATCTTCTGCAGCACTTTACAGAGTACATAGTCATGTCACTGACTGTCCTCCGAGGAGCTCACAATCTAATCCCTCCATAGTCCTAGTCTAATGTCCTACCATATTATTATTATTATGTATTTATATCGCACTGACATCTCCTGCAGCATTTTACAGAGTACATAGTCATGTCACCGACTGTTCTCAGAGGAGCTCACAATCTAATCCTACCATAGTCCTAGTCTAATGTCCTACCATATTATTATTATGTATTTATATAGCACTGACATCTTCTGCAGCACATTACAGAGTACATAGTCATGTCACTGACTGTCCTCAGAGGGGCTCACAATCTAATCCTATCATTCACAACCAGAGTACCTAGCGGAAACCTATGCAGGCGGGGGGGGGGGGACATACAAACTCCTTGCTGATGGCTGGCTCCAGGGGACCCCCCGCAGTACTATGATGTGAGCTTTCTTTCGCTGCACGGAATGGAGGCTTTCCTGGAGGAGAGGATGAAGGTGTCAATAAACAACCGCTGGCACGGGTTTTCAGTCCTTCCTCTGTCCAGACAGTCATTAGAAAAGAAAGCTCACATTGTAGTGCAAAATGAGAGCATCCCTGTTAGAGATCTGATGGCCTGGGTCCAGCATTTTGCTGACGTGATGTCCCCGCCGCAGCGGGTCCTGGACGACATGGGGATCTGGTGGGGGGAATATGAGGTGGCGATAAAGCTCCACACCAAGGAGGGAGGGCGGGGGGGGGGGGGGGGACATACAAACTCCTTGCTGATGGCTGGCTGGGATTCGAACTGGGGACCCAGCGCTTCAATGCGACAGTGTTAACCATTAGGTATGTATGTATACATACACACAGCATATCTGTGTCTCTAGGCCCCGCATATGTCATTCGCCCCAGGCCCCGCATACTCTAAGGCCGCCTCTGCTGGGTGGGAGAAATCTCTCTGTAAATGGACAATTGTGTGTAAAAAAAAATCAAAAAATTGTCATTTACAGAGATATTTCTCCCACCCAGCATGGGTATGTGTAAAAATACACCTCAAAACACATTGTACTACTTCTCTTGAGTACGGCAATACCACATGTGTGGCACTTTTTTGTAGCCTAACAGCGCTAAGGAGTCCAAAGTCCAATGAGCACCTTTAGGCTTTACAGGGGTGCTTACAATTAGGCACCCCCCAAAATGCCAGGACAGTAAACACACCCCACAAATGACCCCATTTTGGAAAGTACACACTTCAAGGTATTCAGAGAGGGGCATGGTGAGTCCGTGGCAGATTTCATTTTTTTTTTTTTGTCGTAAGTTAGAAGAAATGGAAACTTTTTTTTTTTTTTGTCACAAAGTGTAATTTTCCGCTTACTTGTGACAAAAAATAATATCTTCTATGAACTCACTATTAGAGATGTAGCGAACGGTTCCCGAACCGTTCGCTGGCGAACATCTCTGAATGCATGGGGCTTTTACTACTTCCGGGTCGCTCTGACCCAGAGTAGTACGCCGGCGCTGCCCGACGAAGCGCGTCCTAGATCGCGCTCCTGTTGCCGGGCACTCTCTGCGCATGTGCGTGACGTCGTGAACGACGTCACGCACATGCGCAGAGAGTGCCCGGCAACAGGAGCGCGATCTAGGACGCGCTTCACCGGGCAGCGCAGGCGTACTATTTCGGGTCAGAGCGACCCGGAAGTAGTAAAAGCCCCAGAGATGTTCGCCGAGCAAACAGTTTGCAACATCTCTACTCACTATGCCTCTCAGTGAATACTTTGGGATGTCTTCTTTCCAAAATGGGGTAATTTGGGGGGTATTTATACTATCCTGGAATTCTAGCCCCTCATGAAACATGTCAGGCGGTCAGAAAAGTCATAGATGCTTGAAAATGGGAAAATTCACTTTTTGCACCATAGTTTGTAAATGCTATAACTTTTACCCAAACCAATAAATATAGGCTGAATGGGTTTTTTTTCATCAAAAACATGTTTGTCCACATTTTTCGCGCTGCATCTATACAGAAATTTTACTTTATTTGAAAAATGTCAGCACAGAAAGTTAAAAAATTTTTTTTGCCAAAATTCATGTCTTTTTTTGATGAATATAATAAAAAGTAAAAATCGCAGCAGCAATCAAATAGCACCAAAAGAAAGCTTTATTAGTGACAAGAAAAGGAGCCAAAATTCATTTAGGTGGTAGGTTGTATGAGCGAGCAATAA